>NC_068939.1:34319832-34689832 GCF_016801865.2 Culex pipiens pallens
CCGTTCATGGTCACCCTCGACAGACACGGATGACGAAACAAAGAGAAACGCAAAAAATAACTTATTCAAAACTTATTTCCGTAAAATCGCGATAACTGGTGATGTTTATTAGCCCACCCCTTTTGTCTATATATCAAAATTTTTGTTATTGTCTGCTCTACAACTTTGTAGAACATTGTTTCACTCTCAAAAAAAAACTCTGCAATGTTAGAAAAAAACATGAAATTTTAAAAATAAAATTTTGTTCCAAATGAAAAAATGACCCTTCTGGGTCAATGTAGATTCGAAAAGAACATTAAATTTCCCATAAAATGACATGTTCCAAAATATTTTACAGTCGAGAAACGGAAAATGGGAGAATTTTTTAAACTTTTTTAGTGTTTTTTTTCGATGAAAAATATGTTTTTTCGGAATTCTGAGTACGGGGGGTCTAATTTTACATAAAAGTCCCTTTGACACCAAATTTCTACAGTCATGCCTCGGTTTTGCACACCTCGGTTTTGCACTGCCCCGGTTTTGCACCGTTCAGCTGCCTCGGTTAAGCACGGCCCAGTGCTTAACTGCAGCACAGAGCTTATGGGTTTTTGGCTATATGGGAGACATTGGCTTTAATCGTATGAAAAATCATGCAAACATCAAAAAATTATAATGTTTTGGAATCGGGATGATGTCAGTTATCCATTAAAATTATTATTTCATGAATTTCTTTACAAAAATACGTATTTTTCTTGTATTTTGAAAATGCATTTTTTTTTCTCTAAAGAATCCAAAAATATATTGTTTTTGGAATATGGGTGTCAAATGATTAGGTTACCGCCCCTCCGTCACGAGATATCAAAAAACGGACCTCGGATTTGTGATCAGGGACAAACGTTACCCCTTAAGACAAAGTATCACGCAAATCGAAGAGGGGTCGGGGCAACTTTTCCCGATTTCGTGTGAGTTGGTAGAGAATTACCCAAATGAAAAAATGACCCTTCTGGGTCAATGTAGATTCGAAAAGAACCTTAAATTTCCCATAAAATGACATGTTCCAATTTTTTTTACAGTCATGTAACGGAAAATGGGAGAGTTTCTAAATTTTTTTTAGTGTTTTTTCCATGAAAAATAAGTTTTTCGGAATTCTGAGTACAACTGTGTGTGAGTTGGCGGAGAATTACCCAGAAAGCAACAATTTTATTCCACAGAAAACAGTGTTTTAAATGTAACCCATTTTCGAATCCAATTGTTTAATTCCCAGGCCCAGATAATGTGCAAACTCGTACACAGAGGAAAAGTGTGTGAAAAACTGAACATCCGGCCCCAAAATAGACCCGAATGAAAAGTGGGTTGATGACAAAGTAACTTTCGCTTCTTTTTTTTGCGACTGAAAACGATTCCGTTCACCAGTTTTCCACCGATATTTGGGTCAATTGTGTGACTGCGGGAGGGGGAAAAAAGATGGGGACCCGAGCAGACGGAAATAACTTGGGAAGGTCAGTTTTTGATATTGTGAGAAGATCAAAATCCGTTATTGGAATGATCGGATTAGTTGTTAAAATAACAAATTTCAATAACAAAGATTTGTTCGAAAAATAACTCAAATTGTTATTGCTCTGTTATTGCAATAACATACTAATAACATAGAATCCAGAACAATACAATAACAAGGTTAGTTATTCTGAGCGGTGGATGGGGAGCACCCAAATAACAAAAACTGTTATTTGTATGGATTGATTGCATAACAAAAAGTGTTATTATTTTATCACATGGAAAGCTATATCCCTAGCAGAATATTACACCGATCTCTTTGTTAAAAATGCGTACGAAGTTCACCAAATAAAGTAAACTCTTTTTCCATTTTTGTTGGCATGTGTTACTAAAGGCAGATTTGATCTGACTTGTAATTTGCTTAGCAGAAAGAAGCCATAACAATGAAGGCATGTTTGTTGTATAAAATTAACGTTTTTAATTAATGAAAGTTTAGTTTCAATAGTTTAATTTAATCCTTTTAGCACGTTTCATGTTTTTTTTTCTTTTCTGAAAAGTAGAATACTTTGTCTTAGATTGAAATGAATAAATTACTCACCCAAACCAAATGTTTGATGTTCTGCTGGAAAGCCTAGTAGACAGCTAGATAATTTTACTGCCGGCTGAGATATTATCCTCCGTTAAATATTGAATTCACCTATAAAAGAAAAAAAATATATCACAAAGTGTCATGTTCCTTTAAATACATACACTTATCTAAAAGCAAACTCCAACTTCTTCGGCTGCCGCTGGTTATGAGCGACTTAACGGAGCTTCCGGAAATATATGCGGCAGGAGAACAGTGATGTTGTCGCTGGACAGTTCAAACTACAGCTCGAGTTTGGCCGTGGAAAAGAGCTCCAGACTTTGTGCTGGCAAAAAACGTCTGCGTTATCGACTGACCAATAGTTCTGAATCCAGCTGACATGGCCGCATTCCAATCTAAAATCGAAAATATATTATAATAATAGTTTGTTTACTTTCCAGCAGCTTTGCCGACGAGACAACTCACCTCGAAATCCTTTTTCCTTCGTCGTAGTCGTTCTGCAGGTAGATGCCGCCCGCTATTAAATTACCTCCGGTGCCCCAAAAGGTTGATGCACTTGGGCCTAGATGTGATCGTCTTCTTCTTATTCGAAGCCTTCGTCCAATGCCAGCTGTCGTCATGGCCCAAAGGCGACTTTTTCAGATTGCGATCAGATTTATTCCATATCTGAAAATCAATTAGAAATGCGAAATCATAAACATAAACATTGCAACCAATTAGAAAGGCGAAATCATAAACATAAACATTGCAACCACCCATTTTTTCTAATTTCCGGAAGCGTTCCAGATGCTCAAGTAAACAAAGCTGAAATAGCTGTTAACTTTTCAAGCAAAAAAGAAAGAACCATTGTCTTTTGCAAGAAGAACATTTTCAAAGTTTTTGGTACCCTCAGCAAACGTCAAATCAACACAAAATGCTGCCGGATCTTTTTCCGGATCTCTCCCGGAAAAGATCCGGCAGCATTTTTGTATGGTCTGACGTTTGCGGAGGGTGCCGAAAAAGGTAAACAAATCGCTTCAGGCATCGGCCAATTCAAACTTGAAAGCATTATTGCCAGAGCTTCCCGTGGAAATTCAAAACACTTTTTATCAAACCGAAAGGAACCTACCTTTAAGTTGAGCAACACCGGCAACCCTTGCAATTGCCCTCGTCCGGGAAGATGATCAGGTTTAGCTCGGTGATGTTTTCGGTGTACCGGCCCACCGTTTCCTTAGCCAAATTTATCCACCTGCAACAAATTGTTGATAATTTTTCACACCGATCGATATGTTTTTTGGTTTCGCTGAAAGTAAACACAAGCACAACCGTAATAAAACTCGGTTCTGCACCCGCGATTCCCGACGAAACGAAATAAAAACCGACTGATGATAAACAAACCGCGACTCGATCCGCTCGATCGCATTTTCTGTTTTGTTGTGACCGTTTTGACGTTTCGCGCTGGAGAAGCGAATGAAAGAGAGAGAGTGCGAAAAGTGTTGCGCGTTGCAAGCAAAATTAAAATGCAGTAAAATTGTTTTTATATTTAAAAAAAATCAATGATGAATTTAATTGTTAACAATCGCCATATCAATTCGGTCATAAATTTCAAAAGTATTTTTTTATTTAACATTTAAGCTAAATTTTAAGACCCAATTTACATTGTTTTGCTCCCAAATAGCTTTACTTGCTTTGACCGTACACGAGAGGCCATCTTTGCTGAAGTTTGCAAGAAGTCAAGCAAAACAATGTAAAGGGGCCAATGTGAGTTTGTAAACAAAGAGTCTATCCTGCTCACTTCTAATGTAAACATCCACTGACGTGAGCAGGATAGACTCTTTGTTTACAAAGTCACATTGGCCCCTTTACATTGTTTTGCTTGAAGTTTGTTTTGATTGTTTTGACAGCTCAGCGGAGCACGGGTTGTAGGATGGTTCCAAACGAGGTTCCAAACAACAAATATCGCGTCATGAAAAAAAAACTTATCAGACTTTCGCAATCCTTATTTAATAATCTAGCTTACAACATTTATTATTCAATTTTACATTTATATTATAGATTTCTAGAATTTTTTTTATCAAGTCCTATAAACATATGCAACACAATAGCTTTTTTTAAAAAGGTCCAATAAACTATTATGTTTCATATGTTTATAGGACCTATTCAAAAAAAAAAAACTCTGGAATTTTATTCACCATTATCTAAAACTGAGTTTATCATCAATTACTCAAAATTGGGTAAATGATTTGCCCATTATATAATATCTGTAGGAAATGTTTAAGAAATCTGTAAAAAAAATTGCCTAATTGCATGACAGCGAAAACGTCAAGAAAAAAAAAAAGATCAAAACAATCCCAGCAGACCGTTCCGTGTTTGTGCTTGAATTTTTTGAGAAACTCGTCAGTGTTTGGTGAAATGTTGCTATCTTGGCTGCTGTCTGGGATAATTCGTGTCAAAAGCTGCTGCAGATGCCAGAAGTGAGCCACTAGGTAATGGTGCCCGGCCCGTGCCGGAGGGGTTCCGGATGGATTGACTGTTGGCGAATCAAAAGTACAGAACGATCCGCGTGCCCCGTCTCGAGCGTATACTTCCGCCAGCAAGGTCGAGCTAGAAAAGCGCAAACAGGAGTAGGCCAAGTTTGGGGTGTATTTTGACGAAGATTACAACTACCTGCAGCATCTGGAATCCGAAAGGAACGAAGTCTACTGGGAACCTGTGCAGCCGGCGAAGACGGCCGGGCGGAGAAGGTCAGCACCAAGCTGCCCAGCTCGATGTTTGCGTCGAAGGTGGAGGGGTTGATGAAGAAAAAGGCACACATGGGGCCTGGGCTGTGACCGGATTGGGATCCGGACGAGGATTTTGACTTCGAGAACCCGGATAATGCGTTGGAAGATAACTTTATTGAACTGGCCATGGGAGGGAAGGAAGAGGACGATTACTTCGGTGAAGGGGAGGAGGACTAGGGAGTAGACTCGAATGAGGCCGGAATGTCCGACGAAGACGAGGAGCGGGACAGATTTAGACCGCTGGCGCTTGACCAGGAGGAGACCAAGTCATGCTTCACGGAATACTCGATGAGTAGTAGCGTGATCTGGAGGAACGAGCTCTGTACGAAGTGGCGTAGCATCAACCCGAAAACTGGCCTGCCGATGAACGTGCTCGGTGCGACCGTCAGGGTCAAGTCGCCCGGTCCCATCGGCCGGTGCAACGGCAGTGTAATCTCCACGCTGAGCGTGTTGTCGATCCGGCCAAAAGACGAATCGCCCGAGGAGCAAGAAACTGCTGAAGGAGTACCGCGTGGAGCGGCGAATAGAGCGCAAGGTCAACACGCTCACGGTCAAGGATGAGGAGAAGCAGCAGGAGAAGAGACAACTGAACAGCCGCGTCAACGCGGGCGTAAGGATCGAATTTGTGAAGGACACGAACACACACACACATACACTTACACACACTAAATTTATGGAATACATTGTTAAATCAAACAAATGGTTTTTTACTTTTCTCTTGAAGAAAACTAATGGAGTGTTTTTTAGAATTGATTCAACTTCAAAGAAACCTTGCGCCAGAACAAAATTCAAACGCAACGGCTGCTGGGAGGTATGGACCATCCATAAACCACGTGGATACCTAGGGGTAGAGGTTCAACGGTTGTCCAGGCTCCAGGCTTCATACAAAAAGATTTGTGTTGTATGGAAAGTTTCCACGAGGGGGGGTCTGCGATTTCAAAAAAGTGCTTACGTGGTTTATGGATGGCCCCTTAAAAGAGATCGTACTAGTATTCTGACGTCGACATGTGTTACATGTAAGAAATTGCTCATATTTAATTTCCTATTTTATCTTTTATTCTTAGGTTCGCACTTTTAAACCAAACTAATTTAAAAATTTACATGGAATATAGAAAATGACAAAATAATCGTTTCATTATGAATAGCAATTGGCCATATTCTAATGAAACACGAGGGTCAAGATCTCTTGTCAGTCCCTGTGCAGTAAATGACTTTCACATTTGAAACCCAAAAAAAACATAACTGAGCCGTAAACTTTATTTTCGTAATTTAACAAACTCAGTATTTATGATGTTACAAAAAAACGAAAAGGATATATTGGAATATCAAACCAATAACAGTTTCTGTTATTATGGAATAAAATGGAAAAACATAACTTAAGCTGTTATTATCATCTTATTTCACATTTCCAATGGAATATCAAACCAATAACAGTTTCTGTTATTATGGAATTAAATAGAAAAACATAACATAAATTGTTATTATTATCTTATTCCGCATTTCAAATTGAATATCATCCCAATAACATTCTTTGTTAAAATAACAGAAACTGTTATTATTTTGTCTTCCAAATTTTATTTGCAAGAATATTCAATAACAGTTTCTGTTATTTTAACAAAATCTGTTATTGAAATGACATGAATTTTGTTATTACCGTCTGCCCGGGGAGGCAAAAGCTTCGCGAAGCTGCCGTAACGCACGATTAAGCCCGCGGTGACAACTGGCCTGGGATGGTGGTTACTGGCCGCGAGCAATTTGCCGGAGATTTTGCTCGGCGGGCGGAAAAGTCGGCGAAGGCTGGCTGGCTGTAATGTTTATCGGAAAATCTGGAAGCGGATTAACGGGTGGCGCAAAAAAAAAGGTTGGCTGGATTTTTTAGTTTTGTGAATTTTTTTTTAATGTTTGAGCATTGGACAGAATCATTAATTTAATGTTTTCATTCCACCAAACACTTGCCAGCTCAAATTGTTCTCATCCATTACTGTCTGTTTTCTCGAGCACGTGCATCCCAGTACTTTGTAACGGGCACTGATTGAATCAGTGCAACCAACAATTGCTGGCGAAAGCTTCTCTTCTGGCAACATCGAGAGCACATTGTCGGCCAACGGCAACGAATAGAAAGCAAAGTTGCAGCCCGAGTCGGGTTGAGTTAAATTGAATTTCGCACGCTTCGGTGGTGATCCCGCTGATGTCTCAATATTTAATTAAAAGAGGCAACTCTGTGCGGGGCAACGCTGACGGGAGCCAGTCAGTGGATTCCGCTTCAAGTGCGGAGTTTCAAGTCAGCAGCGTCCCCAGCAGCCAACAAAGAGCCATCGTTTCCGACGAGTTTTTCCACGGATTTTGGTTCGTTGGGGCAAGGAAAAGTATTTTCCACCTCCCCTCCCAGGAAGTGTTTGGTGCAAATGGAAGCGTGATCAAATATTAAAATCAATCATGCAGAAAGGCGAGAAAATTCTACTGGTGGAATGTATCGTTTCGGGACATTTAGAGGAATGCATTCCAGCTGGCTGAGATTTTTGGGGAATCTCTCTGAAAAAGACACAGGGAAAACGAACAGATTTTTTTTCCAGAATAAAACAAAGTTCAATCATTGAAAACAGTAACATGACAATGTAGCTCTCTAGATCTGCTGACAAGAAATTATGTGCAAACAGTCCTCGAAGCAATTCATCAATGCATCCCTCATAATCCGACAGGACAACAAAGCTCTCCCTTTTATCCCATAAAGTTGATCTTATCGTTCCCTCGAGGAGAGCCAGGGTTGGGACTAGAAGCAGTCAGTTGCAGAAATTGCATCACGTTGGGGCACCAATTCATAACAGTTTGTGCTTTTCTTGTCACAGTCGTCTCGGATCCTTTCAACAAGTCAAGCCCCGGTCGACGACGACGATGTCAGAGATGTGATTCCTGGGGAAAGAAAAACATGGCCTGGATCGGGAAGGGTCAGCAGTGTGACTAGCACTGGGAAGTGCCGATATAGGGCAAGTTATTGCAGCAGGTGCAAATAATAATAGCTCATTTGAGCCCAGCTGTGATGCCAGCTGAAGAGTGTGTGTGTCCGATATGGGTGACACAGGGGTGCTGCAATAATAAATGTTTTTGTCCAAGGACGATTTCTCGTAAATGGCAGCTTTGGCACGACTTGTTGGCCAGGTGGTGTGATTAGTTTTGCTTGGACAGATTTGCAGCCAAGATGGGATTATTGAATCCGTTATTGGTTCGAATGTGTTGGCTGTCTTTAATTAGGCCGCTGCAAATATTTTTTGGAGTTTATGTCCCTCGACTCTGAGCAGGAGGGCAAATATAAAAAGGTTAAAAAAATATTATTGGCACTGTTATAACATTTGAATGAAAAAGTGATTTCAAATGAAATAAACACCTCTAATTTTATATTTAAGTAATTTTAGTTGTTTCGCAATCTTAATTTCCAAAATATCTTTCAAAATTCGATTTTTTTGCCGGAAAAAATAGTTTGCAGCATTTTTTTATAAACTCAAAATATTTTCAAACGGACGCAAACATGCTGAATATGATTATCAATGCAGAAAAATGCATTTCAGAAAAACGTAGCATGTCTTTTTCGAATGTACAAAAAAGAAAAAGGGTCGTACCGTCCCTCCGTCAGTTCAAAGTTGATAATACAAATTTCGAATAATTTTATTTTTCCATCTATAACTGGGCAAACAAACCCAAGCAGACGGAAATTACCTGTGAAAAACATTTTTTGATATTTGAAAATACTTGGTCAATAACATTTTGTGTTATTTATAACAAGATTTGTTATTCGTCGTTCTGAATTTTTTGTTATTGAATTGTTATTATCATAATAGACTAATATCAGTTTTAGCTATTCTTCGAACAAATCTTTGTTATTATGTTTTGTTTTTTTTTAATCAACTTATTCTATCAACCAAATATCAGTAGGAATTATTTTTCCATGACCAAGTTGTTTTGATTTTCAACCAATATCAAAACATAACCAATTGTGCTTTGATAACATAAACTGCTTTTAAACTGTTATTCAAAAATGAATTTCCATAACATTTTCTGTTATTTTGACAGTATTTGTTATTGAAATGGCATGAATTTTTAAATTAAAGTCTGTCCGGGAAGGGCACAGTTTGGGCTATTTATTTAACCCTGATCAGGCTGGTATCAAATATAATATTTTTTAACACTGGATAAACAAATTTTCACTTAAACAAATTTGGACAATAAAAATTTAGGTTGATAAATAGTTCTTTATCATTTTGCACGCAGAAAATTAAGGCATATTTGAGCAATTCTCTACGAAATCGGTCTTTTTTCTTCAATTTTAATTTTTGTATTTTTTAATCCGGCTGAAACTTTTTTGGTGCCTTCGGTATGCCCAAAGAAGCCATTTTGCATCATTAGTTTGTCCATATAATTTTCCATACAAATTCGGCAGCTGTCCATACAAAAATGATGTATGAAAATTCAAAAATCTGTATCTTTTGAAGGAATTTTTTGATCGATTTGGTGTCTTCGGCAAAGTTGTAGGTATGGATACGGACTACACTGGAAAAAATAATACACGGTAAAAAAAATTTGGTGATTTTTTTATTTAACTTTTTATCACTAAAACTTGATTTACAAAAAAACACTATTTTTAATTTTTTTTATTTTTTGATATGTTTTAGAAGACATAAAATGCCAACTTTTCAGAAATTTCCAGTTTGTGCAAAAAATCACTGACCGAGTTATGAATTTTTTAATCAATACTGATTTTTTCAAAAAATCGAAATTTTGGTCGTAAAAATTTTTCAACTTCATTTTTCGATGTAAAATCAAATTTGCAATCAAAAAGTACTTTACTAAAATTTTGATAAAGTGCACCGTTTTCAAGTTATAGCCATATTTAAGTGACTTTTTTGAAAATAGTCGCAGTTTTTCATTTTTTTAAATTAGTGCACATGTTTGCCCAGTTTTGAAAAAAATATTTTTGAAAAGCTGAGAAAATTCTCTATATTTTGCTTATTCGGACTATGTTGATACGACCTTTAGTTGCTGAGATATTGCAATGCAAAGGTTTAAAAACAGGAAAATTGATGTTTTCTAAGTTTCACCCAAACAACCCACCATTTTCTATCGTCAATATCTCAGCAACTAATGGTCCGATTTTCAATGTTAATATATGAAACAATTGTGAAATTTTCCGATCTTTTCGAAAAAAATATTTTTGGAATTTTCAAATCAAGACAAACATTTTAAAAGGGCGTAATATTGAATGTTTGGCCTTTGTGAAATGTTAGTCTTGATTTGAAAATTCCAAAAATATTTTTTTCGAAGAGATCGGAAAATTTCACAAATGTTTCATATATTAACATTGAAAATCGGACCATTAGTTGCTGAGATATTGACGATAGAAAATGGTGGGTTGTTTGGGTGAAACTTAGAAAACATCAATTTTCCTGTTTTTAAACCTTTGCATTGCAATATCTCAGCAACTAAAGGTCGTATCAACAAAGTCCAAATAAGCAAAATATAGAGAATTTTCTCAGCTTTTCAAAAATATTTTTTTCAAAACTGGGCAAACATGTGCACTAATTTAAAAAAATGAAAAACTGCGACTATTTTCAAAAAAGTCACTTAAATATGGCTATAACTTGAAAACGGTGCACTTTATCAAAATTTCAGTAAAGTACTTTTTGATTGCAAATTTGATTTTACATCGAAAAATGAAGTTGAAAAATTTTTACGACCTAAATTTCGATTTTTTGAAAAAATCAGTATTGATTAAAAAATTCATAACTCGGTCAGTGATTTTTTGCACAACCTGGAAATTTCTGAAAAGTTGGCATTTTATGCCTTCTAAAACATATCAAAAAATAAAAAAAATTAAAAATAGTGTTTTTTTGTAAATCAAGTTTTAGTGATAAAAAGTTAAATAAAAAAATCACCAAATTTTTTTTACCGTGTATTATTTTTTTCCAGTGTAGTCCGTATCCATACCTACAACTTTGCCGAAGACACCAAATCGATCAAAAAATTCCTTCAAAAGATACAGATTTTTGAATTTTCATACATCATTTTTGTATGGACAGCTGCCGAATTTGTATGGAAAATTATATGGACAAACTAATGATGCAAAATGGCTTCTTTGGGCATACCGAAGGCACCAAAAAAGTTTCAGTCGGATTAAAAAATACAAAAAAAATCGAATGACCGAAATCCTAGAGAACTGCTCATTTGAATCAACAAAACGTTTTGTTGATTTGAAAATCATGATTTTTGTTGAATCAAAACAACAAAAGACTTTTGTGGAATTGAGAAAATCAAGGTTTGTTTCAACGCAAAATCGGCATTGATTATATTCAACAAAATTTTGTTGATTCAAACCTCGTACAGGCTGATTCTACAAAACATTTTTCTGCGTGTGGTCATGTGGAACAAACCCACCTGCGGCTGTTTCTCGAAGTTCTTGTTCGGGCTGCATACCACGGACTATGCAAAGAAGTAAACAAAAATGTCGACGGCCAACGTGGGCCAGTTGAACACCTACAATGTTAAGGACACGTTGATAATGCATGGCCCAATACAAATTAATTTTTTTAACAAGTTTTTTATTTTTGAGACAGGACAATTACAATTACACATAAACTTAGATAAAAACGGATAGACCAAAGTTTTTTTTTGTAAATGAGCAATTCAATGAGATTTTAATCATTCGATTTTTTTTATGGGATTTTAAATCCGGCTGAAACTTTTATAATGCCTTCGGTATGCTCAAAAAAGCCATTTTGCATATTTAGTTTGTCCATATGACTTTCCATACAAATTTGGCAGCTGTCCATACAAAAATGACACATGAAAACTTGAAAAGCTGTATCTATTGAAGGAATTTTTTGATCGATTTGGTGTCTTCGGCAAAGTTGTAAGTATGGATAAGGACTACATCGAAAAATATGAGAAACGGTTAAACATTTTTTGGTTATTTTTTATTTCACATTTTGTCGCTTTAACATAATTTGCAAAAAAAAATATTAATTTTTTAATGTTTAAGGGGATAACAAATGCCAACTTTTCAGAAATTTCCAGGTTGTGCAAAAAATCTTTGACCGAGTGATGACTTTTTAAATCAATCGTTTTTTTTCACAAAAAATTGAAATATTGGTTGCAAAAATATTTTTGACCTCATTTTTCGATGAAAATCGATTTTCAATCAAAAAGTACTTGAATGAAATGTTGATAAAATACACCGTTTTTAAGTTAAAGCCATTTTAACTTTTTTTATGTTAGTACTCATGTCAAAATATCAAAAGGGTGTTTTATTGAATGTTTAGCCCTTTTGAAAGGTTAGTCTTTATTAAAAAAAAAATTGTTTTCGAAAAGATCGGAAAATGTCACAACCCGAGCAGACGGAAATAACTTGGGAATAACATTTTTTGATATTTGAAAATACTAGTCCAATAACATTTTATGTTATTCATAACAAGATTTGTTATTCGTCGTTTTCATTTTTTTGTTATTAAATTGTTATTGTTATAACAGAATATAAACATTAAAAGTTATTCTTCGAACAAATCTTTATTGTTATTTTTTGTTATTCTAATCCGATCATCCCAATAACAGTTCAAGGTATTCTTCCATAACAAAAAATTTTATTCCAAAGTTGTTTTTGCTATCTACCAATATCAGACAAATAACAAATTTTGTTATAATAACATAAAATGTATTTAAACCCTTATGCAAAAATGGATTTTTCAAGAAGATTCCATAACACTTTTTTTTATTTGTCCCGGGAAATGTTTCATATTTTAACATTGAAAATCGAACCATTAGTTGCTGAGATTATCGACTTTCGAAAATGGTGAGTTGTTTGGGGTGAGACTTAGAAAACATTAATTTTCCTGTTTTTTCATCTTTGCATGGTAATATCTCAGCAACTGAAGGTCGTATCAACAAAGTTCAAAAAAGAAAAATATAGAGAATTTTCTCCCGATCAGACGGAAATAACGTGGGAATAACATTTTTTGATATTTGAAAATACTAGGCCAATAACATTTTATGTTATTTATAACAAGTTTTGTTATTCGTCGTTATGATTTTTATGTTATTGGATTGATATTGTAATAACAAACTAATAACATTTTTAGTTATTCTTCGAACAAATCTTTGTTATTATTTTTTGTTATTTTAACAACTAATCCGATCATCCCAATAACAGTTGGCGGTATTCTTCCATAACAAAAATGTTATTCAAAAGTTGTTTTGGCTTTCAACCAATATCAGGCCAATAACAAATTTTGTTATGATAACGTAAATTGTTATTGAACCCTTATGCAAAAATGTATTTTTCAAGAAGATTCCATAACACTTTCTGTTATTTTAACAGTATTTGTTATTGAAATGGCATGAATTTTGTTATTACCGTCTGCCCGGGCTCAGCTTTTCAGCTTTCAGGTTTAACAAAATAAAACTGCAACTGTTTTTAAAAAGTTACCTAAAAATTGCATTAACTTGAAAACGGTACTTTTTGATTGCAAATAAGAAATTAGATCTAAAAATGAAGTTAAATTTGTTTTGCGACCAGTATTTCGATTTTTTGAAAAAAAAAATCAGTATTGATTAAAAAATCATAACTCGGTCAAAGATTTTTTTGCATTTGATGTCCCTTAAAAAAATATCAAAAAAAAAAAAATTGTGTTTTTTTATAAATCAAGTTTAAGTGACAAAAATTTAAATTAAAAATCATCAAATTTGTTTTACCGTATATCATTTTTTCAGTGTAGTCTTTATCAATACCTTCAACATTGCCGAAGATATCAAATCAATCAAAAAATTCCTGCAAAAGATACAGATTATTGAATTATCCCACATCATTTTTGTATGGACAGCTGCCAAATTTGTAAGGAAAATTATATTGACCAACTAATTATGCAAAACGGCTTCTTTGGGCTTACAAAGGCACCAACAAAGTTTCTCTTGAATTAAAAAAAAAAACAAAAAAAAATCAAATGACCAAAATCTGAGAAAATTTTTCAACAGCTTCAACAGTTGTTTTTAATCGTTTTATTTGTCCTGATTAAAAAATAATTTAAAAATAATACTTCAATATGACTATTTCTTTTCAAAATTAAAAACAAAAAATTAAATATTTTCAAAATTTTTAAAGTAGCAAGTATTTAGAAATTATTTCTAGATCTGGGCATTTTGAAGATTTGTTCACTAACTTCTATATTGGGGAAATATACCCATTTCAATCACTCTAAGCCGTTCGACCAATTCTCAGATGTATCAACAATCGAGAGTTGCTCGCTCACTTTTATTTGAGCTATTTATTTCTTTGGAACAGTCAAAAACACTTTATGAAAGCTGTAATTCATGATCAAAGTGCTGATTGGCCGATAATAGAAATAGGCTGAGAAATGTATAAAATTTCAATGGTTTTGTTCGAACGCGGATCAATTGAACACGGAACGTCGGATGAATTTGCGTTGGGTTCGTATAAGTCCAAGGAAGGTTCTTACGCTTGACACTTTGGCCACTCTGGAATCGATTCCGGAGCATCGGCAAATTGTATGGATAAAGTTACGTAAAATCAAATTTTGATCACAGGAGGCTGAATTAGCAAAAAGCTCAAAACGTCAAAATACAAAAAAGGAGACAAGACGAAGTTTGTCGGGTAAGGCTTGTATCTTCATGAATTTTTATTTAAATTTTTAATTTAATGTTACAATAAAATTTATAATGTTTGAAAAATCTAATCGATTACTAAATATTCAACTGTTCTCTACAACCACATAAAAAAATGAAAAACAATGACAACATTTTAAAAAATCCGGGATTCGGGGATTTCCAGTTTTGCAACATTCCTGGGAATTCTGTCCTGGAAAGAATGTGGGTGGACGGTACCGATTATTTGCACCAGTAATTTGAGATATTTCAGCGTTTTTGATGTTGATTAAAAGGGCTATTTTACGGTAGACTAATTTATTCATTTGCGGATCTTCCAGAATCTTGCCTCAAAGAAACTCAAACCACAACCCATGCAAACAAAATCAAATCGTACTCTTCTGCCTTGCATCCGTTTACTCTACTTTCTTCAACCCAATAACCGGAGCGCAAGACACTTTGTTTACAAACATGCATCCAGAATCCCGCAGTTCCGACCAGCCACAATCATTCACCACACAGTCGCTGCTTGATAAGACCCGCCGTATCACCGGCACAAATATAATGGCTACAATCACTTCGACTATGTATAACGACTGCCCCCCATCCGCGCCGTTGATGAATTTAACACTTTGACCGGCTCCGGACACTTAGTTGCAATTGAGCTGTCTTCCTGGTTGGTAGCGATGAACTCAAAAGTGACCGCAGTGCTCGTCTCGTTGGCGCTACAGATCGTCCTGGTCTGGCCCGCAGCGGTTCCCGGTTGTCCGGAGGAACCCTCCCCACCACCAGTGTCAGCGGACCCATCCCCCTGGACCGCCCGAAACCCGGAACAGACGATGTACGCGTACGTACGCTGCCTGAACGACTCGACGGCCAGCGTAGAGCAGAAGATCCGGTGGGTCCGCTGGCAGCCGGATGCGTCCACCGAGAGCCAGTGCTACGTCAAGTGCGTCAGTGAAGAGCTGCGACTGTTTGACGTGCGCGAGCGCCGATTCCGGCCGGAACGGTTCGTGCTGCAGGCGGAATCGTACGGTCGGGGGGACGTCAACGGCGAGTTGGACAAGCTGCGCACGAACGCGGAACCGATGCTGGCGGGATCGCTCGAGGAGGCGACCTGCGAGGCCGTGTTCAACAAGTACGCGACCTTCTACACGACGCACACGGAGACGATTCTGCGAATGTTCCACGGAGATCACCGGGATTTGGTGGAAACGTACGGGACGTTGGGCGATAAGGTGAAGCAGATTGGGGAGACGTTCGTGGCGTACTGTGAGAAGCGGTACGGAGGCAGCTGGAGCGAGGACGAGGCTTGTCCGGCGACGGCGCTGGTGGATTGTGTGCTGCGAGGGTTCCGCTGGATTACGGAGGAAGGGGATGTGAACGTGAGTGGATTTGATGTGTATCAATGTTTTGGGTTATTTCTGGATGGAAGTTACAGTTTAGTGGTTCTCTACAATTTCAATTATTTTTTTTTAAATCAAGTAGACTTTTGGAGTTCCTTTCAACTATGGTTTCTAGAGTGTTTTAAGGTCCTATAGCTTATAGGACCTTATCTAAAAATCTATTTTTTTTTACTTCGTTTATTTATTAGGGCTCAATCGATTTAACTTCACGGAGCCGAGTGGCTGTTTTACAAGTTTGGTAACTAATATGTTACAAAAGGATCTAATTGTGGAATTTTTAAAACTATGAATTCCCAGAGATGTTTCCAAAACGGCATTGCTACGTTGATCGTTTCTCTCCAATCGTCTCCGATTCCAGCCGCATCACAAATCAGCGATATCAGCTGGGAAAGAGTGAAGAATGGGGTGACCTTGGATGATGATTTCTGTTGAGGTGTTGGATGATCACAAGATTGGGTTTGTGTGGGTTTCGTTGGACCTTGTTGTTGTTGTTCTTGTCCAGTTGTGGCAGACAAGTAGTTGTTTTTTGATGTTTCTTTGTGTTGGTTTTTCAGCTTGAGGGCCATGGCCTTGAAGATTGAGCAGTCCTGGATTCGATTATGTGCAGTTTTACAGGTAGTGCACAAGGCTTCTGGAGTCCGTTCAGGGTTTCGGCATAACTTTGAAGTGTGTCCGTATTGATTAGGGTGTTTCATCCAAAACCAAAAGTTCTCAGAATCAGGCAAACCGAGGTTCCCCTAGTAGAGGATACCCATAGGGACTCTCATGCCAAATATCAGCCCATTTGGTTGAGAATTGGCCTGTCCCCAGCGGTTTAAAGTTTACATGGAAATTACTATGGGATTTTTGTGCTTTTCGTTCAATCGTTCCTACAGGTCTGGGGACAACATGGATTCACTCGGAATAAAGACAGGTGTGTAGGGGATGGTCCAATGAACACATTCCAGAAGGAATTAGGCTTGTCCATTCTGTCCCCAAGGTGCGCATTGGATCGACGTCCGGTGTCTCCAAAACCAACGATTCATCCTTCAAAAGCATCGCATTTCCTTAGTATGCTATGACGGCTAGGTGGAAACCACGACGCCCCATATGAGACGGTGAACACGTGGAGAGGCATCGATTGCATTATTAACACAAAATCATCATTTTACTTTATTTAGAATAGTTGAAATTCTTCCAGGAACATCAATAATTATAATTTTAGTACTTTAAAGAATGTTTCTGAGCCAAAACTCGAGTAGATGCTCTGCCACGTGTTCACCGTCTGACATGGGGCGTCGTAATTTTCTCCTAGCCGTCATAGCATACTAAGGACAATGCGTACATTTGAAGGGTGAATCGATGATTCTGGAGACACCGGACGTCGATCCAATGCGCACCTTGGGGACAGAATGGACAAGCCTAATTCCTTCTGGAATGTGTTCATTGGACCATCCCCTACACACCTGTCTTTATTCCGAGTGAATCCATGTTGTCCCCAGACCTGTAGGAACGATTGAACGAAAAGCACAAAAATCCCATAGTAATTTCTATGTAAACTTTAAACCGCTGGGGACAGGCCAATTCTCAACCAAATGGGCTGATATTTGGCATGAGAGTCCATATGGGTATCCTCTACTAGGGGAACCTCGGTTTGCCTGATTCTGAGAACTTTTTTGTTTGGCTGAAACACCCTAGTATTGATAGCATCTTTGGCAGTACATGACTTTCGGTATAAAGAGTCGTACTGGGATGATGACACGTTTATATTCGACGAAGTCGGGAAGAACTGTGCCGGCAAACGTAATTCGCATTCCGTTTGCAGGGATGTACTTATTTTCCAGAGCAGAAAATTTAGCCAGTTGGTTACATCGAACGATGGGTACACTTTCCATGTCAGGATTTTTGAATTTTCCTTGTCCATGCTTGAGAAGATCCTTGGGGTTGAGTCCTGGTTCATACACAATTCCATCTATCTCAACATTGTGACATGGCACATATACACGATGAGATGATGTGAATGTCGGATTGTTGGTTAGATGGTTTGCTTCGTCACGATCGGTAAGAACAATTTTCACTGTGTAACGATTTTGTTTGCTGATGTTCAGTACCGTTGGGTAATAACGGTTGATAGTATCAGCCAAGCTTACAAATTTGATCGGGATGTCGAGTTGCCGTATCAAAACGACAAAAGTGTCGTTTGCTGATTTGGGATACTGTCGCATCCAGCCAGCACGTTGAGCAGGTTTCACTTTGGCGAATTGTGGTTCTTTTGTTTCCATATTGTAACAATGATGCAAACGATAGCAAAGCAAACGATCCGAACTCGTCGGATGCTGAGGAGCGACTGATATCTAAAAATCTATGTTTACACTAAAATTCATTTTTATGTTATTGGATATTCTAACAAAAGATTTATCAAGAGAAGGAAAAAATTGAAATTTGCAAGGGTTTCCAACAAGGCCTCAGACTGGCAAGTAATAATTACATTCATTTTAGGCTGTTTATTCAGTAATTCATAATTACTTAGTAATTAATGGTTATTACCGTAATTAAAAGCAATTAATTGTTAATTCAAGAAATTTAATATTCATTAAAATTCTACGTGTTCAACGAAACTTTTTAATTTTTATTTATAATCTATTATAACCGTATTTTTTGCCTTCCTCACTGAGGAAAGCCTAGAAAATCACTCAAAATTGGTCTTTTTAAAAACACCACCTAGATATACCTTCGATATCGATAGAATCATTTTCTGAGCAAATCTCTGTGGAAATGTGTGTAGCAGGAATGGAATAATCGCAAAACAATCAATTTCGCTTGCGAACTTTCTTCACGTGCGAAAGAGAGAGGAGGCGTATCACGTAAAAGAAAATCGCTTCTGAAATTCTCCCAGAAAATCTTTCATAACTCATGTGAATTTCCTTCAGAACCACTTAAAATTATTTATGTCACTTTGTTTACACACATTGCCCATCTACAAAATGTGACAGGTCAATTTTGGACGTGTACCGCCACCGAATTATCAAGATGATGATTTTTTTTTATTCTTTTTACCGATTTTTCGTGCGCGAGAGAGGAGAGCATGCTCCCTTCTGATTTTTTCTCTTGATGAACATCAAATGATTTTCTTTGATGATGATTATTCCATCCCTGGTGTTCAGACATGACTTTTCCACAAGAATATTTTTTAGGATTAGGGTTTTAGGGTTAAGTCAATTGCATAAAAATTAGTATTTTTTCACAATTTGCAGTAATTTACAGCACTGTAATATCTCGTTTTAAATATTAATATTTTCCTGAAATAAAAACCTAATAATTATGAGACAAATATTCCAATGTTATAAATCAAAATTAGTGAAATTAAAATCGGCTTATATTCAGCTGCAGAAATTAAGATCAGCTTAAATGTCACATTTCACATTATCCGAATTTTTGGGAACATATTTTTTATATGCTTGAGAAAAAAAATAATGTCAAACCAATTTTCGAAAAAAATTAAAGGGCAGATCGAAATTCGAAATCGAAAATGACGTTTTATGAATTCAACAGTTTTCATGATGAGCTGTTGCTTATATTTTTCAAGGTTTATGTTTTACTTGAAAAATCAGGGGGTCTTTTTTTAAACTACTCAATTAATTGTAATCGCATTTGAGCTGCAATAAACTGAAATCAATTCAAAATTAATTATTTTCAAGTAAAACAGAAATGTTTCTGCTTTGGCTTGTAATTTAAAGGGTTAAATTTTACTTATTTTTCCGGAAATTGTTCAATTTCCTGGAATAAGAAAATATGAAGGAAAATTAAGCATGCATTTTTTTGAAGCTACTTTGACCATTTTTTGACTTTGTTGATCGGGCTGGTTGCAACGATTATTTTTTTTTTTTTTGGGAAAAACAATTTTTTATCACTGTCATATATTTAATTAATCCTCATTTTTCAACTCGGAGATGATTTTCAAAACATGAGACTTTTGAAAAATATTCTGCCATTATCTATGAAAATTATACTCAATAAAATTTATAATCGGGATTCACATTGACCAGAATGGTACAAAATAAAAAAAGCACAATTTAAAATTTAGCACAGAAAAATACTGTCTGTCCTTTGCATGATATTGAATGTTTTTGGAGTTTAATTTTCAATAAGTTTTGTTTTTTAAAGAGTCATCGAATGCGCTTTTTATAAATTATTTCGTCTAGATTTAGAGTGAGTAGTGCGGTGCCTGTGGGGACGTGAAGTCCTGTTTTTTCGTGTTATTTTCCGTCTCTTTTGTGTCGCTGTTCGAGTGCAGAGTGCATAATTGACAAAGGGAGCGCGTGGTCGTAAAAAATATTCGGAGTGAAAAGTGATTTTTTTTTTGTGTGTGCCTTTTGTTTCACATTTTTGTCGTGTATTGTGTGCTGCGAGGAGAAGATTACCCTCTGAAAATGCAGCGTCATCAGTGCATAATTGGCAAAGGGAGCGCGTGGTCGTAAAAAATATGCGGAGTGAAAAGTGATTTCTTTTGTGATTTTCAAAGCCCTTCCTATATCATCGTTGATCGGAAGGCACGGCGTCGGGTGGATTGTGTTTAAATTTTTCGAATAAGGTTTAATTTTTTCTGCGGTGAAAAAGCCAATTCTATGTGATGAACGAAAGACGCACTGACAATTTGGATCGTTGAGTTAATAGTGGAGCAAAATAACTGTGTGTGAGTGATTTTGTGTGTTAACCAGAAAGACCTTCCCATAGCATCGTTGCTCGGAAGGCTCGCCGACGGGTCTGTTATGAAAGTCCTCCCCATAGCATCGTAGCTCGGGAGGCATCGAAAAGCCAATACCTTATCCTACTAACCCAAAAAAATAATAATCACGTGATGCTTGAAGGAGATGCTGTGGATTCAACGGTCTCAAGCGGTATCAACAAGTATATAGCGAAAAACTTTGTGCTTGATGAGTCTGCAACTTCAACTATCGGACTAACATTCCTCCCTTTTGTTGAACTGCAGGCTTCTTGGGAGGGCGCCGGTATTGACTAATAAAGTCGGGGTCTTCAGGGGTTAAACAGTGAACGGATGGTTGGCTCCCACTGATCATTTTTGATTCATTGTTTAACTTCAGCTGATCTGTCAATAACGGAGTAGCAGCTCATTGGCAGTCAACCATGCTCATGCTCATGCTCATGCTCATTATTTCGTCTAGATTTAGAGCCATACAAAAATGTTTAAACAAATCTAATAGTAGTTTTGACTGAAGCGAAAAATAATTTTAAAGTTATGTAATCAATTATTTTTGCCCAGTTATTTGAGTAATTAATTGGCAGACTGGCAAGTAAAAAACGCTTCTGGAAATCCTTGGAAATGTGTTTTCCACGATTTCACAAAGCGACTTTTCTTTATAATTTTTGATTTATACATTTCCTATGTCAAAAGAAGCAATACAATTTTGGGGGCTTTTCATTTAAAATGGGTGTGTCAATGTTTGACATTCTGTAACATGAGAAGAAATTTTCTGACCAATTTTGAACTTTCGGAAAAAATAGGCAAATCTGATTTTTTTTATAAAATGTACCGTTTTCAATTTCCTTTTGTTTTCTTTGCATTTTTAAAATTTTCTTGACATGAATCCTTTGAAAAAAAAAATGTTTAGAATTTTTTGAAAATTTTAATTTTTTTTCTCAGAAACTTTAAAATCGAGAAATCAATATCTGAGATCCAGCCTCACAAAGAATTCAAAACGATGAATATTAGGTTTTCCAAGTGTTACCAAATTTACCTGTGATTTCAACTGACGATATCTCGGAAACCTTAAGTTTGATATTCAATGCTCTAACAATTTTTTTGTTGTAAAATACTCTGCAATTTTAATAAAATTATTTTCAAATTTTAAAAATAAGCCTTTTTTAAAGCCTGCAAAAGAATAATTTTCCTTATTTCATAGTTTTGAGCAATTTGAAAAAAAATAGAAATATTTTTTTGAAGAGTTTAGCACAATTATCATTTTTAAGCAATAAATTTTATACATTTATAAATAAAAACATAGCGGTTCCAATTACGAAAATGTTGGTCTTCTTAAAAGTAAAGGTCGTCGCTTAAATTGTCAAATTATCGCAAGTTTAGTTAAAAAGTGTTTTTTTAAACGCGTGGCGCGGCGTAAAACTCAGATTTTATTTTCAAAAAAATCATAATTCGGAATCTTCTTTATGAACTCCTCTCATTTTTGAATATGTTACGTAAATTTTTCCGGGGAATCCAATAAAAATATTTCCAGACACCGTCAAAATGACATTTTAATATTTTTTCATTTTTTTCAATATGATCTTTTCAAGTGTACCTTAGACTGAATTTTTCTAATCCTCAAACTATTTTTCCTTTCATTTGTCCTTAAGACAACTTAAATTGGTTTGTATGGCGTGGAGCTATGATTTTTTTAAAATTTGGTTTTTGCGAATACCGACGAAAATGGTCATTTTTGGGACCACAATTTTCGTTTTTTTTTTTGTATTTTTAATCAAATAGGGAACTACTAGATATCTAGCAAATTTTTGAGTTTGGAACCACATATCGGTAAAAGAAATAAAACTTCAGGAAATAATTTAATAAAAGTGTTAAATTTATGTGATATGTTTTGCTTTAATATTCAGAAATTGAGCCTAAATTTTGATTTTTTTTCTCCTCTTTGAACCTTGACCATTGCCGAGGGACAAAGATTTAAAATCAAATTTGAAACAATTTTACACGTTTGAATGAGATTTTAAAAAGAAAATAAAAAAATTCAATCTCGAACATTGTAGAAAATCAGATTTAAAAACTTTGTTCCATTTTTGCCTTTCTTACAAAAGAACGGTTTAAGGTTTGCTATTGGGAAAACACTTTTCTCAGAAATCTAAAAAAAATCGTGAGTGGCGAGGTCCCAGAAAAAATCCTATTACTAAATTGAAGGTTTATATGCGCTCTTTCGATTGAATTTTGGCCCGAAACCCGGAACTCAAAGTCTGATTTTTGAGAGCCCTTTTTTCTGAAATACTTGTGCGATGTCTGTATCCGCTCTTAAAAAATTGTTTCTTTTACATAGGAAAACCGCTCGTAAAACCTACAATTTTTATATTTCCGATTTGTAGCCATAGAGTCGGAGACGAACATTTTATATTTCGATCCACAATGTTTGACTAATAAATGTGGTCAAAGCCATTTTAAGAGGTATTTTTTGGACTATTTTACAGATAAAACTATCAAATTACAAGAATTCAGTTTCAAACAAAAAGCCATTCGAAAACATGCGCCATAAACTGTTTGGGCTCAAAATTTGAAGCTTTTCCAAAATGTATCTCCAGAGATATTGCGATTTTAGTGTTTTTCGTCTTATTTTTACCCTATTTTTTCCTATTAAATTTTTGGATTTATACAAATTCATATACTGAACATCAAATTCGAAGTCCCGGCACGTTCTCGCTCGAAAGATCGACAAGTCGTCAAGTCGAAGCATAAACGCCAGCACATTTACGCTTGCGCGTTTTACGCGAAAGTGTTCTTTTTGGCTTCTCATAATAGATCGACAAAGTGCAATATCGATACATATTTGTTTAAGTTAATCATAGACTAACATTAAAGACTGAGTACCCTTTATATTTTTCTAATAATGTCAATCCAATATGTTTTTCTTAATTAAATTTTAATACCTTGCGACCCATAATGTACCTCTGAAGTTAAAAAAAATGGTATTCGAGGTTTAGCCTAAAAATGTTCCAAGCTTTAGGTCAAACTCTCACTGGGTGGAATCATTTTGTTTCTGAAAAATTAATTGCACCAATATATGTAACGTAGTTTCATCATTTTGTAAAAAAAAGGCTTTATTTCACCTCTGGTGATATTAAATCGGGTTTTTCATGTGAGCTTAAAATTTGGCCCGCATTTCAAAAACTTTGAGCACCCCTGGTTTAAACCGATTTGAGGTTTCTTGGTCGCAAATGAAAGGTTGGGCTTCAAAGAAAACAGAAGAGTTTGATGTAAACAAAATCTAGGCAAAATATTTTAAGAAATATGCTTTTCAGACTTTGAATAATTTTTCCTTTAATACTCAAATACAAATAATTCATTTGCGTTCAAGAGAGCTCAAATCGGTAGAAACGGCTTGAAGTTACAATTTTATAATAAAAAAATGGATTTTGCAAAAATGCCGGAAATCATTTTTAAACTTCCCTAGTAAGGCGTAGGTCACCCTAGTAGGCCACACAGAAAAAAAGCCTAATTGGAGAACTTTTTTTCAGATTATGCTCAGTTCAAATGGATTTACTGTATATTCAATTAATTTGACTCAAGTTTAGCCAAGAAGATTCTCAGTTAAATTTGATGATTTGACGTAGAATCGCTATATTTGAGACATCTTTTTGCTAAGATTAACAAAAAAGCGTGCAAAATGTCAATAAGACCATCAACATTGAATCGTTTGATGCTAAATATAAATTTAAACATTTTTTTTATAGAAATGTATCATGATTGTCGATGACTAATTTGGTCTCTCATGCAATTCCGATTACACTATGACCTCACCCTGCTTCCCATTTCTACTGCCTCTCGTAGGTCAACGAAATCCGCCGTGACTACGCGGCTGCCGGGTTCGGCGATAGTGGCGAAGCCAGCTGCCAGAACGCGTCCGGTGCTCGTGAACTGTTCCACTGTCTGCGAGAGGCCAGCGCCGCCAAGCTAAACCAAGTGATAAGGGAGCGCAACCAGCGGACGGCATTCTACTTCGACGCAGCGTCCCAGGAGGAACCGTGGCGATCGGCCGTCGAGTTTGGCCAGCAACGGATGCAGCTTTAGTGACTTTTGGATTTGAGTTGCTTTCAATTCTTTTAATAAATTTGGTGTTGTAAATGTTATATATCACAAAATGTTTCTCCAAATGAGCATCAGTAACGAGAAACGCTTCTCAACCTTTCACTGACAGACATCCCCCGCCCAGATCAGGATAAAAAGTCACGCCAAATTGAATTCCGTGCAAGTTTTTCCCCGCCAATCACGTTCCAAGGCGAAACTGCCCAAAGGCCAAACTTTTGCGCCACACGTGGCGCGCTTTGTTGGCAGGTGTAAGTTCCCGCCACACGTGAAGATTTTTCCAGGAAGTGTTGCCAGAACTCGTCTGCGTGTGAGTTCGTGCGGAAATGTTCCCCGAATCAAATCGAATTGAAACTTTTGGCGCGTTGCGAAAGTTTCTTGTGATTTTAGCCCCGAAAAAGTGCGTTACTGAATCAATATTGAACTAATCGGAGCCGAAATGTGTGCATGCGCCGGACAGCTCCGCTTTTGTATCGTTAAAGTTTCGTTTGATTTGTTTCGCAAGAATTTCGCTTCGAAATTGGCGTGATCACAAAGTCAAACTTTGCCCTGGCAAAGCTTCCCGCACATAAGGGGTGGGGGTTGGGGGTCGTACGTGGGAATAACTCATTTGCCCCTATCTGGAAGTCAGACTTTTATTAGCCTAATTAGCTTCGACTAACTCTGTTAACAGTTGCTGTCATCAGGGACGTGCCATTACCCTTCGCTTCCGCGGCCTTGCCAGACCGCTCCAGCAGCTGAACGCAAATTTGACTGAAATAGTTGGCAGTATTTTTGATTAGGGTGAGTACATCAATTATCGAAACGCTGAAAAAAGTGATAAGCATTAGTAGCCATTAAACAAGAAAATTATTTCTTTTTGACCATAAAAAAAATTGGCAACCCTATAACAACCCCCGTTTCCCCTTAAAATTCTATAATTAGCTTTGATGTCATCACCGCGAAAGTGTTTGAATGTATGTGATGTGGTACCACGAGTGAGTGTATCATCGTGTCACCGTGAAGGCTGTCAGAAGTTGTCAAAATCTGCGTACGTGAAGTCATGCTGGGAGATGTGCTTTGAAACTATGATACCGCACACACTTTGTCTGGGAAGCTTTGAAGCTAATTTAATTTAGATGTCGGGAGGGTTTTTGATTAAATTTATATTCACTTTTTTGTACAACAAACTTACAACAAACTATTACATTCTTTTAAATAATTTATTTCGAAAGTTATTATGTAGAATCACTGTTTTCATATGAGTAATTCTCCGCCAACTCACACAGCAGTTGCCCCGACCCCTTTTCGATTTGCGTGAAACTTTTGTCCCTGTTCATGAATAATACATTTTTTGATATCACGTGACTAAAGGGCCCTTCAATAATTTCAAAAAACAAAAAACAAAAAACAAAAAATAAAAAAAAAACAAAAAACAAAAGACAAAAAACAAAAAACAAAAAAACAAAAAACAAAAAACAAAAAACCAAAAAACAGAAAACAAAAAACAAAAAACAAAAAACAAAAAACAAAAAACAAAAAACAGAAAACAAAAAACAAAAAACAAAAAACAAAAAACAAAAAACAAAAAACAAAAAACAAAAAACAAAAAACAAAAAACAAAAAACAAAAAACAAAAAACAAAAAACAAAAAACAAAAAACAAAAAACAAAAAACAAAAAACAAAAAACAAAAAACAAAAAACAAAAAACAAAAAACAAAAAACAAAAAACAAATAACAAAAAACAAAAAAACAAAAAACAAAAAACAAAAAACAAAAAACAAAAAAAAACAAAAAACAAAAAACAAAAAACAAAAAAAAAAACAAAAAACAAAAAACAAAAAACAAAAAACAAAAAACAAAAAACAAAAAACAAAAAACAAAAAACAAAAAACAAAAAACAAAAAACAAAAAACAAAAAACAAAAAACAAAAAACAAAAAACAAAAAACAAAAAACAAAAAACAAAAAACAAAAAACAAAAAACAAAAAACAAAAAACAAAAAACAAAAAACAAAAAACAAAAAACAAAAAACAAAAAACAAAAAACAAAAAACAAAAAACAAAAAACAAAAAACAAAAAACAAAAAACAAAAAACAAAAAACAAAAAACAAAAAACAAAAAACAAAAAAACAAAAAACAAAAAACATAAAACAAAAAACAAAAAACAAAAAACAAAAAACAAAAAACAAAAAACAAAAAACAAAAAACAAAAAACAAAAAACAAAAAACAAAAAACAAAAAACAAAAAACAAAAAACAAAAAACAAAAAACAAAAAACAAAAAACAAAAAACAAAAAACAAAAAACAAAAAACAAAAAACAAAAAACAAAAAACAAAAAACAAAAAACAAAAAACAAAAAACAAAAAACAAAAAACAAAAAACAAAAAACAAAAAACAAAAAACAAAAAACAAAAAACAAAAAAACAGAAAACAATAGACGAGTTGTCCATATTTTATAAGTAAGTAATTTATTTATTTAATTTTTAAAATAACATGATATTTTTAGTTCCACAAACACTATGAAATGTCGTTCAGCGTATCCCCAGCGTATTATTACAAAAGTCAATCGGATCGATCTAAACATGCTGTGGTCGATTCTATACGCAAAAATAGGCCAATGGCCGAAATTTGAGCAAATCCATTTAGGAACTTTTCGGCCTGCAGGCCTGCCCAACCTGGGACCCGCGGGCCGGATCCAACCCGCGAAACGTCCATACAAAAAAAAAAAACTTTTTTGTATAGAGCGTGGACAATCGCCATACCCCCCTCCCCCTCCCTCTAAAGTGTTGTAAAAAAATGAATAGTTGCAACTATTTTCAAAAAAAAGTCACCTAAAAATGGCCATAACTTGAAAATGGTCACTTTTTGATTGCAAATTTGATTTTACATCGAAGATGAAAAATGCGACAAATACTTTGATTTTTTGAAGAAAAAAAAAAAAAAAAAAAAAAAACTGTGTTGATTTAACTATTTATGACTTGGTCAAAAATATGGTGCACATGTTGAAAATTTCTGAAAAGTTGGCATTTGAAGTCCCCTAAATTATATAAAAAATAAAGTATTTTTGCAAATCTTGTTTTAGTGACAAAAAGTGAAATTAAAAATCACTATAAAAAGGTCCTATTTTGCTGCTTGAAGTGACTGATACAACCACTGATGCATTAAGGAAAATTTTGATATCAGATTTCTATACAAAAAAAAGCCTATAATACGATATTTTGTCTTCTTTTGAAAACATGTTACTTTTTATTTGAAAGTTGAGTTTTTCGAATACGATGCTTTTTTTCGCTTTAGGAGTCCATTCCAAAAATAAAAGCTTTTTATAAGCCTAATAAGATTGGCCCTCCCATTACGATTTCTAATGGTCCTCTCCTCCCCTCACCAGTGGTGACTGCCTTCGTAACATGAAAGTCATTTAACTTATCCCTTTTTTCCAGATTGTATCCAAAATAACGACCATTTATCGATATTTGAATGGGTGAAACGCACGCAACCCCCTCGGCGAACTCACCGAACCTTAGGCAACAATCGAATCGATGATGCTTGGTCCTCGTCGTCGGAAATGGCCGATTACGAGGGAGTGGGTCTTCCCGCGAAAGAGTCACAAATTGGGCAATGGTTTCACGTTTCGCGCTCTCGACGAAAATGGCTGTCGATGTTGGTAAAGTGCACTGCGGGATTCTTGTGGTGAATTTGTGTCAAATTGTTTGAGTCAATCTTGTTTTTAACCCTCTACAACCCAACCCCGCCTCTAGACGGGCTTCGATTTAAAAAATCGACAAAAATCCATTTTTCAACCAATTTTTGATCTTCAAAAAGCCTTGGAAAGAAGAACTTTTAAAATTTTGGAAAACTTTAGGGTTGGAAGTTTTACTTGTTCTATGTGACTTTGCCAATGTTTCTAAAAATGTAATTTTTTTAGGGGTCAACTTTGGCTGTGTTTTTTACTAACATTTCCTATATTTCAAGTAAAAAGAAGTATGCCGTAATTTTTCTAGTGCCCCAGTCTATGCCTCTACGCATTTATTTACAATTTAAATGATAATGGTTTCATTTTATAGCAGAAATTGTGAAAAACATGCAAAAAATTGAAAAAGTTACTGTAAAAACATGAAAAAATTAGATAGGCAAAATGTAATGATAGGAGGTGGTAGAATAGGCCAAATACTACCAAAAACAAACATAAACTAAACAAGATAAATGCAAATTAAAATACTAATAATGAAACAAGAAAAACATAAAACAAGAAAAGTAAAGTTTTTCGTAGAACAAAAGTTGTTCAAAATGACCTCCTGAACACGGGAAAAATAAAAATTTTCGAAAACAAAATTTGGGCAGTAGAGGGTTAAGCTGTTTTGGATTTTGTTTTCATTTAATGAATCAGAGGGAAGTTTTGACCACTTTTCCCACCATCCAAAACCACCGTGCGCGCCTCCAAATTTGGCAGCAATCATTAAAAACAGACATTTGCCGTACAAATCCGGTGCGTGTCTTCGTCGGGGCGGATTTGCCTGTCTCAAACGTGCGCCAATATCGTTTCGAATGTTCGATTTTTATTGTTATACAAACAACCCTCAAGCTTTTACCTCAGCGGCAGCCAAACTTGAACATTTCTGGTCCAACCGCACCCTCCCTTCTTTCCAGGACCAACGACTAGGAGCGTCTATCTTCCGCGTGATCATTATCGTTATCTTTTACTTCAATGTTGGTGATTCTTCGTGCTGAAATCTTCGTTTACTTCCTGCCAGGGCTCGATGTGTGTGCGGCTGACATTGAGCCGTTCTGTAAACATGATAATTCAATAAAGGGATCGAATTTAATGACTTCTGAAAATGACTGGGCCCGGTTCTTTTCTTCCTTCAGGGCAAGATGGATTGACTTAAAATTGAGGCGTGCCGAGCATGGTTTCATTTTTGGTGATTGTGTTTGTAGCTGAGAGAAAACGATTAAGATCATGTAAAATGATAAGATGATAAAAACGTATAGGTGGGAAGCATCATATCAATTTAATTTACATAAATGAGACTAATACAAACTTTGTTTTGAGGTTTAGTCCCTCTCTCCAACCTTTCCTTCAAAAACCCCTAAAAAATGAGAGGCCAGAAAATAATTATTACCTAAAATAGATATTTTCATTGAAAAAAAAAATAGGATAGGACTGTAGATTATTACTCTTACTTCTGTATTTTAAATCAAAAAAAAAACTTTTGAATCTTCTTACAAATGTTGAATTCAGGGAGTACATATTTGACATTGATATTTTGAAAAAAAAAATAGTTGCATTGTGTGTGGGGCATTTTGTGATACTTTTGAAAATCATTCTAGAAATTCAAAATTTAGTCTTATTAAAAACATATTTTCCAAAGGTTGATTTCCTTCATCCCGGGCAGACGGTAATAACAAAATTCATGCCATTCCAATAACAAATACTGTTAAAATAACAAAAAAAAAAAAAATTATGGAATATTCTTGCAAAATCCATTTTTTCATAAGAGTTTAATAACATTTAATGTTATCATAACAAAATTTGTTATTGGTCTGGTATTGATTGAAAGACAAAACAACTTTGGAATAACAGTTTTTGTTATGGAAAATTAACTCCAACTGTTATTGGGATGATCGGATTAGTTGTTAAAATAACAAAAAATAATAACAAAGATTTGTTCGAAATATAACTAAAAGTGATATAAGTCTGTTATTACAATAACAATTCAATTACAAAAAAAATCATAACGATGAATAACAAAACTTGTTATCAATAACAGAAAATTTTATTGGCCTAGTATTTTCAAATATCAAAAATGTTATTCTCACGTTATTTCCGTCTGCTCGGGATAATCTTATTTTTAAAACAAATATCTCAAAATAATAACCTTGAAGTGAATATGGTGTTAATGTTTTTTTTTGGATTGAAAATTTGATCAGCTTTTCTAAATATTTATTTAAAATATTTTTATCACATACAGTGTAGCAATGCCGTTGCTGCCCACTGCCAGATCGACTCGAGGCACGAGCCAAAATTGTCTTTGGGTGGAGACACCAAATCGATCAAAAAATCCCTTCTTGAGAAACAGACTTACTTACATTTTTAAACCCATTTTGTTTGACCCATCCAGTTTCTAGTTTCTAGTTTCTATAGTTTCTAGTTTCTAGTTTCTAGTTTCTAGTTTCTAGTTTCTAGTTTCTAGTTTCTAGTTTCTAGTTTCTAGTTTCTAGTTTCTAGTTTCTAGTTTCTAGTTTCTAGTTTCTAGTTTCTAGTTTCTAGTTTCTAGTTTCTAGTTTCTAGTTTCTAGTTTCTAGTTTCTAGTTTCTAGTTTCTAGTTTCTAGTTTCTAGTTTCTAGTTTCTAGTTTCTAGTTTCTAGTTTCTAGTTTCTAGTTTCTAGTTTCTAGTTTCTAGTTTCTAGTTTCTAGTTTCTAGTTTCTAGTTTCTAGTTTCTAGTTTCTAATTTCTAGTTTCTAGTTTCTAGTTTCTGATTGGTGCACTGGAAGTGGGGACGCGAAGTCGTGATTATTCAGGTTATTTTTTTGTGTGCTTTTGTGTCGCTGTTCGTATGGGGTGAGTGCATAATTTGTAAAGGGAGCATGTGGTCGTAAAAAATATTTGGAGTGAAAAGTGATTTTTTGTGTGTGCCTTTTGTCGTGAATTGTTTGTGTCGATTGCGGGCAGCGAGGCGCTTGCCTTACTGAATTATTTGTGTCTTGAGCGTCATTTTCGTTGAGTAATTGGTGTTTTTTGTGCTTTAGTAATCTTTGTTTGTGATTTTCAAAGCCCTTCCTATATCATCGTTGATCGGAAGGCACGGCGTCGGATAAATTGTGTAAATTTTTTTCGAATATGGTTTTATTTTTCATGGTGAAAAAGCCTTTTCGTTATAGTGATCGAAAGACGCACTGACATTTTGGATCGTCGAGTTGATAGTGGAGCAAAATAATTGTGTGTGATTGATTTTGTGTGTTAACCAGAAAGACCTTCCCATAGCTTCGTTGCTCGGAAGGCTCACCGACGGGTCTGTTATGAAAGTCCTCTTTATAGCATCGTAGCTCGGGAGGCATCGAAAAGCCAATACCTTATCCTACTAACCCAAAAAAATAATAATCACGTGATGCTTGAAGGAGATGCTGTGGATTCAACGGTCTCAAGCGGTATCAACAAGTATATAACGAAAAACTATGTGCTTGATGAGTCTGCAACTTCAACTATCGGACTAACATTCCTCCCTTTCGTTGAACTGCAGGCTTCTTGGGAGGGCGCCGGTATTGACTAATAAAGTCGGGGTCTTCAGGGGTTAAACAGTGAACGGATGGTTGGCTCCCACTAATCATTTTTGATTCATTGTTTAACTTCAGCTGATCCGTCAATAACGGAGTAGCAGCTCATTGGCAGTCAACCATGCTCATGCTCATGCTCATGCTCTAGTTTCTAGTTTCTAGTTTCTAATGTCTGGTTTCTAGTTCCTAGTGTCTGGTTTCTAGTAGTTTTTTTTTGTTTTTTGTTTTTTTTTTTTGTTTTTGGTTTTTGTTTTTTGTTTTTTGTTTTTTTTGTTTTTTGTTTTTTGTTTTTTGTTTTTTGTTTTTTGTTTTTTGTTTTTTGTTTTTTGTTTTTGTTTTTTGTTTTTTGTTTTTTGTTTTTTGTTTTTTGTTTTTTGTTTTTTGTTTTTTGTTTTTTGTTTTTTGTTTTTTGTTTTTTGTTTTTTGTTTTTTGTTTTTTGTTTTTTGTTTTTTGTTTTTTGTTTTTTGTTTTTTGTTTTTTGTTTTTTGTTTTTTGTTTTTTGTTTTTTGTTTTTTGTTTTTTGTTTTTTGTTTTTTTGTTTTTTGTTTTTTGTTTTTTGTTTTTTGTTTTTTTGTTTTTTGTTTTTTGTTTTTTGTTTTTTGTTTTTTGTTTTTTGTTTTTTGTTTTTTGTTTTTTGTTTTTTGTTTTTTGTTTTTTGTTTTTTGTTTTTTGTTTTTTGTTTTTTGTTTTTTGTTTTTTGTTTTTTGTTTTTTGTTTTTTGTTTTTTGTTTTTTGTTTTTTGTTTTTTGTTTTTTGTTTTTTGTTTTTTGTTTTTTGTTTTTTGTTTTTTGTTTTTTGTTTTTTGTTTTTTGTTTTTTGTTTTTTGTTTTTTGTTTTTTGTTTTTTGTTTTTTGTTTTTTGTTTTTTGTTTTTTGTTTTTTGTTTTTTTGTTTTTTGTTTTTTGTTTTTTGTTTTTTGTTTTTTGTTTTTTGTTTTTTGTTTTTTGTTTTTGTTTCTTGTTTTTTGTTTTTTGTTTTTTGTTTTTTGTTTTTTGTTTTTTGTTTTTTGTTTTTTGTTTTTTGTTTTTTGTTTTTTGTCTTTTGTTTTTTGTTTTTTGTTTTTTGTTTTTTGTTTTTTGTTTTTTGTTTTTTTGGTAGTTCTTTCGGTCGATTCTTTTCAGATTTTTAAACTCTAGTTCACTCTCTTATTGCTCAGATTGCGTTACTATAACGGTGATTAGGCTCATTGTTTTTCGTTCAATTTAATAAAGCACAAGTACCATAATAAAAAGAGCGCATCAAAATAGCACAGTACGAGCACCACCGCCCCAGTTTGGTTTAATTTTCCGGACCATCACCGACTTCATCCCGCGCTCGACAGCAGGGACTCAATTACTGTGAATAATCGCAAACCGTCTTTCCAACTCAGCCTGACTGCCCTCCGATTGGACCTTAAAGCTTCACGCGAAGAGCTTTTTAATGGAATTAATATTGACAAATTTTACTGCGCGAACACACCTGGCCTTTTTTTTGGGGGGGAACCCGGGGAAACTTCACTGGCGGGCATGCTTTCAGTGTCGTTAAACAAAGTTACAACCGGGAATTAATTAAACGGGCACACTTTTTTTTCTCTTTTTCCACTGGCAAGGGAAAATGATGTCCCACGTGTTGAGCTGAGACGACTGATTGCCAAACGATCAATCATTTGCGTGGAATTTTATGGAAAAACGGTGAAAGCGGTGTGCAAATATTAATTACCAAAGAGTAAATATTTCTCTTTTTAATGCGGGGAGAAATGATTGTATTTGGGACACGCAAATGAATACAAAATTATTTAAATTTATAAATTGTATGAAATTTTTTATAAATATTGATTGGAAATTGTTGTATGTTTGTTTGTGATTTTTTTTAGTTCAATTAAGTGAGTTTTCAAACGTTTTGAACCATGAGGTACCATCCACAAATGCACGCACCTTCCCACTTTATTGCATTTTTTTATTTTTTAATTATTATATGTTTTTTACTTATTTTATAATTCTCTCTTGATAATTCTCTTCGTGTGTGAAACAACAAATTGGTTTATTCTGATGCTACAACTTTTGCATGCTCTCAATAACATACCAAAAAACTTGACTGCTTCTATTTCTAACCTCATCCCATGCAGGCTCATCCTTTTCTTTTTGAACCCCCCGAAGGCTAGGCAATAAACTTTTATTATTATTTTATTCCTGCCCCATATCGACTTTCAACCCGGTTTGTCATTCCGCAAAAAATGTGGTCGATTTTTTTTTTCTCATCCTGACATGAAAACACATTTTTATACATAACTTTTGAACTACTTATCAAAACTTCAATCTGTATAAAACTCGATCTATGGGACCCTAAACCAAGTCGAATGCAATAATTTCGGGTCAAATCGGTTCAGCCAGTGCCGAGAAACATGAGCTAGTTTGATGGTCACATACATACACCCACACATACACACAGACATTTGTTCAGTTTTCGATTCTGAGTCGATATGTATACATGAAGGTGGGTCTATGACGTTTTTATTCAAAGTTCATTTTTAGAGCAGGATTATAGCATTACCTCAGTGAGGAAGGCAAATCGTTTAACGAAATGCATGGAATATCAAAACACAAAGATTTTTACCGAGACACAATTCGTTTTTAATGTTTATTTGAAACTTTGAAACCCACCGCGGCACCCATGTCATTCGATCTCAATTGAATGTGACTGATTTGAGTGAAATCGAGGGCAACGTGCTGCGCAGGGAAAGGACGATACAGTGCAGCCACCCTGACCGAACCAGAAAAAAAACTGCATCACACCGTCTCCCCGTTGATCGAGCGCTCTCTTACGTGCCCTTTCCGAACCTCAAAGTGGACGCAACGTAAAATTGAGCAAACAAAAAAGCTTGTTGGACCGCGTCCCGGCGGTCAAAGGCAGGCAAAAGGGGTTGACTTGGCTAAAGTTTTGATGAAATAACTCAATCAGAGTGTATTTGTTTGCTTGCGGATCCTGACAGAAATCCAATTCCGTGACCTTGCTGCGGAAAGTTTCTTAAGGGGAGGAGGAATCCCGAATCCGGACGACGTAATCAATCTTTCATTCAGCGGAAGGGCCATGTTTTGGGACAAATCGTGTCCGCAGACGAAGGTGAAGATTTGCTTTATTAGTTATGGGTTGACACTTTCTACTGAAGTTTGCTGGCGAAGAAGTTGAATACTTGCTTGACGAGTAATATGATTTTCGAGAGAAGGTCGTCTTGGTTCAGGCCCAAGAAGTCAGCGAAGGGTCTGAGACGGATGCCCACGACCGGTGAGTCAAGGTGACATTGAGGATTCCCAAATTCGATGACGCCAAGCAGGGCACCGTCCAGGACGATTGGGGCTCCAGCGAATCCCTGGAATGTTGTGTGTTTGATTAAATTTGTGCTTGAATAGTGGGGCAAAACTTTACCAGACAGATAGTTTCGGTCCCTTTGGGCTTCAAGCAAAGGTGCTGCGAAGGGAGAAACAGATTTCCAACTTGTCTAGCACATCGAGCTGGTGGAAGAAGGTACATCTCAACGATTTTTAATGCGTAGGTCATGTTCCTGGAAGATTCGCGAGCAATGTCTCCCCAGCCGTATACTTGTACGACACGGTTGAATCCAAGATCTTCGTTGAGTCTCATAGGAGGAAATATTTCTTGGAATACCTTAGAGTCGGAAACCTCCAGAATCGCCAAATCGTTCTTGAACGTTCCACTGTACCCCGGATGAACCATCAGGTTGGTCACGTTTACAAAACTCCCGTACAGATTCTTACCAACGTCGTACGTGAAAAGTCCCTTCAACAAATAATCCAACTCGTCCCTGTCAAACTTGTTCGAGAATACCTCGTTGGAGAACTTGTTGTCAAATTTCTCTCCCCCTCGTGTCCTCAGCTTGTCCGCGATCCGTCTACGGGCAGGTTTCCCGGAACGCATTCCCACGAACCGCTCAATATCGGTCGCGTTCAGCGCTACGTGAAAGTCCTCCGGAGCGCCCAACCGTTGCGTTCCGTTGTTTATGAACACCACACAGTTGGCCGTGGTCAGTAGACGGCCTTTCGCGAGCACTACGGCGTTGCAGATGAAGTTGTTCCGAGGACCAAAGAGGGCCGTTACCTGAGGGGTTGGAGGTTTTGGTGGGATCGCGGAAATTAAAAGGATCAAGTTGAACAGGAGTGGAAGTTGGAACATTTTTAATACTACTTGTTGCTTTGAAAGTTGGATTCTATATGATAGGAATTGTAGGTTGCACTCTGGAACTAGTTTGCTTTATTGCAAATGTCTACCACTTGTGTCAATATTTGTTATAAGAATAAATGTATCATTGAGGAATTCGATGCTTGAAATGATTATTGAATTTATTTTTTATTCACCTTGTAAAGCAAGACTTGGCAAGACTTGGCAATACACAATTATTCAATCTACACCGCGGCCAACTATTCAGAAATTTCCAGAATGTGCAAAAATTCGATATCGCAGCAGTTAATGGTCCAATTTTCAATATTAAAATATGAAACATTCGTGAAATTTTAAGATCTTTTCGAAAAAAATGTCTTCGTTTTTTTAAATCAAGACTAACATTTCAAAAGTGCCAAATATCTATTTTTTATTATAAATCTAAACTTGATTCAAAAAATATGAAAGTTTTTTTTTTCGAGAAGATCAGTAAATGTCACGAATCTTTAAAACTTTTACATTGAAAATCGAACCACTATTTGCTGAGAAATTGACATTAGGAAATGATGGGTTGTTTGGGTGAGACTTAGAAAACATTAATTTTCCTGTTTTTAAATATTTGCATGGCAATATCTCAGAAACTAAAGGTCGTATCAACAAAGAACAAAACAGAAAAATGTAGAGAATTTTCTCAGTTTTTCAAAAATATTTTTTTCAAAGGTGGGCAAGCATGGGCACTAATGTAAAAAAATAATAACTGCGACTATTTTTAAAACAGTAACTTAAAAATGTGTTTAACTTGAAAACGGTGCACATTATCAAAATTTGACTAAAGTATTATTCGATTGCAAATTCGATTTTAAATCTAAAACTGAAATTTAAAAAAAATTCAATTGATATTTCGATTTTTTTCAATCAGTAATGTTTCAAAAATTCATAACTCGGTCAATGATTTTTTGCTCATGCTGAAAATTTCTGAAAAGTTGACATTCCCCTTAAGCATATCAGAAAATAAAAAAAATAATATAGTGTTTTTTTTGCCACTCAACTTTTAGTGACCAAATCTAAAATAAAAAATCACCAAAAAAAATTTTACCGTGTATCATATTTTTTCAGTGTAGTCCGTATCTATGCCTACAACTTTGCCGAAGACACCAATTTGATCAAAAAACTGTTTCAAAAGATACAGTTTTTGAATTTTTATACATAATTTTTGTATGGACAGATGCCAATTTTGTATGGAAAATTATATGGACAAGCTAATCATGGCTTCTTTGGGCATACCAGAGGCACCGAAAAAGTTTCAGACGGATTAAAAAATACAAAAATTAAAATTAAGAAAAATATACCGATTCCGTAGAGAATTGCTCATGTACCGTAAACTGGGGTCAATCGGAACACATGGGGCGAATTGGGACAGCAGTTTTAACAATGTTGGAGCACAATATTTTGATTTTTCTGGTTGGTTTCGGTTAGAATAGACTCAGGCCAACAAAATGTGTACATCCATTTCTAAATTTAAAAGCTGTAAGTGCTCTGAAAACTGCTGTCCCTATTCAGACTGTAGTCCCGATTCACCCCAGATTACGGTACGTTTGTCAAACGCGTTTTGACCTAAAATCTCTTTGGCCAGTTGCCGCTCTTACTGCAATTTTTGGGGTGTGCCAAGATAGCTCACCAACATTGCAACTTCTTTCAAATGAAGAGTGACAACAATGCATGGAGATTTTTCCGGGTTTTGTTGAATATCTCAGGATTGTAATCGTATTTTAGAGATCTGTAAAGGTCATAAGGTGAGACATTTAAAAAAAAAGCTAAGAAACTTCTCTTTATTTTGCTTTTTTGATACGACCTTAAGTTGCTTAGATACTGCCACGCATAGATTAAAACCAGGAAAATTTACGTTTTCTAAGTCACATTAAAACAACCCATCTTTTTTTTAAATTCGAAATCTCAGCAACTAATGGTCCGATTTTCAATGTTCAAAAATGAAACATTCATAAAACAATATTTTCATTTTTTTTCAAATCAAGCCTAACATTTCAAAAAGACCAAATATTCAATATTACGCCCTTTCGAAATGTTATACTTGATTCTTAAAAAAATGAAAAATCATGCAAATATAAAAAATTATAGTGTTTTGGGATTGGGTTGTTGTCAGCTATTCATTGCACTCATAGTTACATGAAAATTTTTCACAAAAATACGTATTTTTGCAGTATTTTGAAAATGTAGTGTTTCACGATAAAAATCTAAATTTATTGCTTTTGCAATATGGTTATCAAATGACCTCAATTTTTTCATGCATTTCGAATGTGATGACAACATTTTTGAAAATACTCAAATTTTTTGATTTTTCACAATATGGGTATCCAATGATCGGAATTTTTCATCCTTTTCTGATGTAAAAACCACATGTTTTGAAAATACTCAACATTTTCATAAAACTACGTACTTTCAAAAAATACTCATAACATCAGTTGTTTTACAATATGAGTATTAAACGACCGATAATTTTTTTTATTTATTTCGAAAGCTGTAACGCAATTTTTTGAAAATACTTATTTTTTTCACAAAACTACCTTTATTCTAAAAAACCCAAAAAAAAAAATCTTTTCGGGATTTTTCATACATTTTGAAAGTTATACCATTTTTTTGAAAATGTTCAAAATTTCCACAAAACTACTTATTTTTGAAAGAAAAAAACTCCAAGTTTCCAGTTTTTTACAATATGGGTATTAAATGTACGGGATTTTTTCATACTTTTTGAATGTTACAGAGGACTCTCTGGCTGTCGATCTTTTCGATATCAATATTTCTCCAGCTGTCAATAAATTTTTCACTCCCTTCATGTAGATTGCTTTGATTTTTAGTCGATAATTTGATAACTCCCGCTCTCGACGGTCCCTTCAATATCGACAACGACAGAGTCCTATGTATAACAAATTTTTTTGGAAATATTAAAAAAATTCACAAAACTATGTATTTTTGAAAAAAAAAATACTCAAAATTCCAGTTTTTGACAATATTTTTAAACGATCGGACTTTTTCATAAATTTCGAATGTAATAACAACTTTTTATAAGTACTCAAACTTTCCAAAAATTACGTATTTTCGAAAAAATACTCTTAATTTCATAATTTGCTACATTCAAAAGGTCAGAAAAAATCCGATCATTTGAGACCCATGTTGTGAAAAACATAAATTTGGGTTTTTTTTTTCAAAAATACATAGTTTTGTAATAAAATTTAGTATTTTCAAAAATGTGAATTATAACCGATCGTTTGATGCCCATATTGTAAAAAAACTTAAATTTTGAGTATTCTTTTCGAAAATGCCTAGTTTTATCAAAATGCACAAAAAAATTCTGATCATTTGATACCCATATTGTGAAAAACTAAAATTTTGAGTATTTTGTCGAAAATACGTCGTTTTATGTTTTTTTTTGTAATTTAAGAGCGAGTCCACGGACAGGGCATACCCCTTTGTATTGGACGTCGTTTGGACCTCACCAATCTGTTAACATTTTCAGGGGTTGTTTGTACATATAAAACTAGCATCTGGCCAAAATATGAGCACTCTAGGTCAACGGGAAGTGGGGCAAATCGGGACACAAAGTTTGAAGGTTCAAAAACGTCAAAAATCTTAAAAAGGATATAACTTAGGCAAAATTCAATCAATTTTTTAAAATTCAAAATGCATCTGAAAGGGCTTAAAAAATGCAACAAAATGCAGGGAGAAGCATCCCAATTGGTAGTTATTGGTATTTTAGTGAAAAAATAGCATAATTTTCAAACTCGAATAAAAAAGTGATCCATCCACATATCAACTCAATTCGACCCGTAGCTTGTAGGGGACATCTGGGACTACCATCTGAGACTAAGAACGCTTAGAGTAAGGCAGTTTAACACATTAAATAGACACCTTTACCCACTTCCCATAAACCTAGAGTGCTCATATTTTGGCCAGACGCTAGTTTTATATATACAAACAACCCCTCCAACCATTTGCTTCAAATGTTGTGACATACAAAAGTTCTTGTAGTTAATTGGGAGACACTAGTGGTTGGTATTAGCTCTGATAATTCAAGAAATCTGCTTTAAAATGTTTTTTTTATGGTTGAACTGGACTTCCCAAAACTACGTTTATTGTTGGGGAATCCCAACACGCATAACAGTTATCACCGCAAAACAGGTTCTTCTGGCTTATTTTCCCGCGCGCGCGCGCTGATAAGTGAAGAAGCACCGAATCCAAGCTAGTCTCGTCGCTAGTCTTGCAGCGTGATGAACCTGTTTTCGCTTGGTTTGCTGCTGTGCTGTTCGGTCGCCGTCTTGGCCGACGACACGCGATTCAGCGACACGAACGCCCGGTTCCGGTGCGGTATTAGGAAGAAATCTGGCGTTCAACTGATCCATCAGGGTCGTACGGCCGAGCTGGGCCAGTGGCCGTGGCACGTGGCGCTGTTTTACGGCGCGGACTACAAGTGTGGGGGAACGCTGATCGACCAGCTTCACGTGCTGACCTCGGCGCACTGCGTCATTGGGCCGAATAAGAGGGCGAAGAGGCCGGACACGATTACGATTCAGGTGGGGAAGAATGTGTTGGACGAGAATCCGGATCGGGTACAGATCGTGCGGGTGCGAGAGATTCACGTGCATCCTGACTTTATGAGGAATCGGAACGATATTGCCCTGCTGGTGCTGTCCCAGTCGGTTCAGTACTCGGAGTTTGTGATTCCGATCTGCATCGAGGGCATTCAGGCGGCGAAGGGAGAGGATCTGGTCGGACAGCGGGGCTGGGTGGCCGGATTTGGTGAGACTGAGACTGAGAAGTTTTCGAGACAGCTGAAAACCGCTTCGATGCCGGTGGTGAATAATACGGAGTGCGTCCAGAGCGATCCGGAGCTGTTTGGGCGGTTTGTTTCGCCGGCTGTGTTCTGCGGCAGCGATAAGAATGGTGAGTTGTGAATGGTGCTTCAGCACAACAGAATGTCTAGTTATAGATCAAGCAATGTTTGACAGATCCGAATTAGCAGCCCGAGCAGACGGAAATAACTTGGGAATAACATTTTTTGATATTTGAAAATACTAGGCCAATAACATTTTACGTTATTTATAACAAGATTTGTTATTCGTCGTTATGATTTTTTTGTTATTGGAATGTTATTGTAATAACAGACTAATAACATTTTTAGTTATTCTTCGAACAAATCTTTGTTATTAATTTTTGTTATTTTAACAACTAATCCGATCATCCCAATAACAGTTGGAGTTATTCTTCCATAACAAAAAATGTTATTCCAAAGTTGTTTTGGCTTTCAACCAATATCAGACCAATAACAAATTTTGTTATGATAACATAAACCGTTATTAAACCATTATGCAGAAATGGATTTTTCAGGAAGATTCCATAACACTTTTTGTTATTTTAACAGAATTTGTTATTGAAATGGTATGAATTTTGTTATTACCGTCTGCCCGGGAGGGCACCTAACGTCTTTTAAGCACATAAAAAATAATGTTAAATAATGTTAAATTAAGTTAAATCAAGGGGTTACAAACATGTAGAAAAACACAAAAAAATATTTAGCGGAAATTTGTTAAATCAACTTAAAAAAAAACAATTTAAGCTGAAAATTTTGCCATGCGCAAAGCGAACTGTCACATTTTGCGAGCGTTTTTCTCTGAACATCGAGTTTTTTTACGGGTGCCACCATATCTCGAGATGGGATAGACCAAATTGGCTGAAATTTGGAGTGAAGACTCGCAAGTCATATTCCGTGTGCATGACAAAACCAATAAACCAATTCCGTGTTGCAATAAAAAAAAACCATAAACTGACGATTTTTATAATGAAAAAACAAAAATATTTTTTTTCAACTATTTCAAACATATTTTTTTTAAAACGGCCATCGTCATGCACACGAAACAGATTTAATGAGTCTTCACCAACATTTTGAGCCGATTTGTTCAAGGCAGTGTTGAGATATCGAGGCACCCGTTTTTTTGAAAATGCTAATTTCATATAGCTGTATCTCGGCAATGATACGACCAAATGTCTTTTAATTTATTTCCCGAGCAGACGGAAATAACTTGGGAATAACATTTTTTGTTATTTGAAAATACTAGGCCAATAACATTTTATGTTATTTATAACAAGATTTGTTATTCGTCGTTATGATTTTTTTTGTTATTGAGTCGTTATTGTGATAACAGACAAATAACATTTTTAGTTATTTTTCGAACAAATCTTTGTTATTATTTTTTGTTATTTTAACAACTAATCCGATCATTCAAATAACAGTTGGAGGTATTCTTCCATAACAAAAAATGTTATTCCAAAGTTGTTTTGGCTCTCAACCAATATCAGACCAATAACAAATTTTGTTATGATAACATACACTGTTATCAAACTCTTATGCAAAAATAGATTTTGCAGGAAAATTCCAAAACATTTTTTGTTATTTTAACAGTATTTGTTATTGAAATGGCATGAATTTTGTTATTACCGTCTGCCCGGGTTTGATGAAAGTTGAAAATGTATATTTTAATGTCCTGATTACTGATTTTAAAAAAACGCGCTCAAACCAACCTTTGACATTTTTGCCGATTTACATGTATGTAACCCCTTAAGTTTAATTGAATTAAATTAAGTTAAACTATGTCAAATTGAGTTAAGTTGAAATAGATAAATCAAATTTATTTAAGCAAAATAAAGAAAAATAAAATTAAATAAAGTTAAATATGGTTGAATAAAGAAAAAAAAATTTGGACTGAATTTCAGTTAATTTGATAAATTTGGCAAAATTTTGTCAAAATTTAAATAATTAATGAAAAAATTGATAAAATTTCGTCGATTTCTGAAAAAAAAATTTAAAACTTAGTAACATTCATCTTACTATAATAAAATTTAGTTAAATAAAATTCATTTTTTTCATTAATTGCCTTAATTTTGTTGAATTTAATTATATTAAGTAAGACCGTTGCAAACAATTTTTGAAGTTAATGTCCCTCAACTCTGACAAAAGTCGAGAGGGGGGAAAAAGTGTTTTAAAATGCATTAAACATCTGTCCAGTTGTTTTGTAATCATAAGTTTCCAAAATTGTCAAAAGTTTTATTTCATTTCCATTTCCATTAAAATTTTATGTTTTTTGAAAAAAAAAAAGAATATATTTATGCCTCCTGATTTTTTGGACCAATTTTGAAGGGTGAACCACATAAACTTTGAAATACATTTGCAACGACTTTATATGAAGTTAAACTTAGTTTAATTAAGTGAATTTAAGTAAAATTAAATTGAAACTAAGTTAAATTTAGTAACAATATGTTAAATTAAGTAAAATAACGTTTAATTAAGTTAAGTTTAATTCAATTGAATTTTTAAAATTAAGATAAATTAAACAAAGTTAATTGTGGTTATATTAAGTCAAAATTAGTTGAATTTTGTTCAATTTAGGTATAATTATTTAAATTCTGTTAAATTTTGCAAAATTTATTAAATTTAATTCAATTTGGTTAAATTCAGTTATCTTTAATGAGGTTAAATTAAATCAATTTAAATTATGATAAATTTTGTTGAATTAAGTTAAACAAACATAAATTTAGTTAAATTAAGATAAATTAGAATAAATTAAGTTAAATTAAGTTCTGGTAAGTTAAATTAAATTAAATTAAGTTAATCTAATTTAAATTAAGTTCAATTAAGATAAATTAAGGTAAATAAAGTTGCATTAAGTTTATTCAAGTTAATTCAAGTTAAATAAAGTTAAGTTTGGTTCAATTGAATTAAGTAAAATTAAGACAAATTATACTTATTAAAGTTGAATTGAGTTAAATTACAATTAATTAAGTTAAATTAAGATCAATGAAGCTAAATTAAAATAAATTTAGCTAATTAAAGTTAAATAAGATTATATATAGTTAAATACGTAAGATTTTAGTTCATTTAAATTTAATTAAGTTAAAGTAAGTTTAAATATGTCAAATTTGCTTCAGTTTTATTGAAGTAAGTTTAAATAATTTATTATAAAATAATTTTAGTGAAATTCGTTCAACTTTTTTAAAACTAGTTAAATTCAGTCTAATTTAATAAAATTTAATAAATCTAGTTAAATTTAGTTGAATTTAGTTCAATGGAAAAACATGCTACACCAGCAAAAAGTTTTGAAATTGTTTCCAAAAAAGTTGTTGAAAAAGTCTTTCTTTTAGATTTCTTTTAGGATTTTAACTGAAATAAGGTGTAACAACTAGTTTTTTTTTGGATTTTTAACTAAATTTTAGTAAGATTCACAATAAACCTTCTTTCCGTACAGGGACGAGCGTGTGTCGAGGGGACAGCGGCGGCGGGATGTACATTCTCGCTGGTGATCACTGGGAACTTCGCGGGATTACCTCCTTTTCTGGACTGTCGGAAACCGGTACCTGTGACGTGAAAAAGTATGTGGTGTTTACGAACGTAGCGTTCTACTACGAGTGGATCAAACAGAAAACCGGTGGGACTGCTGTGGTTATCCCGAAGCGGATTAGTGAGGCGAGTAAGTGACATGAGGTATTTTAGGGTCCTTCGAAGGACGTTAAACGGTCATTTGTTTGGTTTCAGAGTGCCGCGAGTATTCGAGATTCGCTGCCAAGCGTCAAAACGGCGTTTGCTACAACTCGCGATCCCCGCACACAGTCGCAATCATTGACCTAAACCAGCGGCACATCTCGAGTGGAAGCATCATCAGCGAGAGGTTTGTCCTGACCAAAGCTCCAAGCCTGTTTGAGTGAGTATTCTTTGCTACTTGTGAATCTAAAACCAGTTTAGCATGGTGTTCAAATTTCAGCATCTTCGTATCGGATGTCGTCTGGGACGATCTGTGGGTGCGCTTGGGCAATCAACCGGACAAGAAGGTCATTCGGGAGATCTCCCATCCGGACTATGACCCGGAGACGCTTCGCCACCACATCATGCTGCTGGAGATGGACTCGCCGTTGGCGTTCTCGAACCGACTAGTTCCGGTATGTTTAGCCAACTTGGGAACGGAGAATCTCTACGACACACTGCTTCTGAACGGGTACAGCGGACAAAGTGCCAATACCAACGAATTTTACGAAAGCGTCGAGAATCGGATCATCTCGAACGAAAAATGCAACGAAACGGTGAAGATTGCCCACGCAAAGTACACCGTCAACGAGGAGGAACTGTGCGCCATGGATCGGTACGAGGGCTTCTTCTTCTGGGGTGGTATCGTGGGAGGTCCACTGCAGACGGTCAACACCCGTAGCTGTATGTTTACGCAGGTTGGGGTCACCAAGTTTCTGATTCCGCACAATATGAACCGCGAGGTGACCAAAACGGTTCGCTTCACCAACGTGTACTCCCGGGTGACGGCCTACCTGGACTGGATAGAAGCGGAAGTTTGGGGCAACGAAACGCTGCCGGAGGACAGTGAGTTTGCCGATAACGGAGGAGAAGCGCCCACGATTGTTGATAACGACGTGGAAGGAGACCAGGAGGTTGCGACTGCAGCACGGTTGCGAGGCAGCACTACAAGTGGCGATGTAATTCATTTCCCTAAAGACTAGATCAACTTAAGATTGAAATTGCTTTAAAAAAATCAATAAATTGTGATGTTATTGATATTAACACACTTAGTTTTTTTTTAAGAATTCGGTAAAGTTTACCGAACTTTCAACTGCTAAACAGTTAGGGAAACTGAAAATTTCCGAATTCGGTTATTATTATAAATCAAAATAAATTCGGTAAAATGTTGTTCACTTTGATAGATGGTAAACCAATCTAAACTTTACGGATTTTTTAAATACCGAATTCGGTAAAAAATCTTAATGTGGAGTTTCAAGTAAGTGAATGAATCAGAACAAATCAAATATTACTAGGTAATTCTCTACCAACACACATGAATTTGGGAAAAGTTGTCCCGACCCCTCTTCGGTTTGCGTGAAACATTGTTCTAAGGGGTATCTTTTGTCCCTGATCACGAATCCGAGGTCCGATTTTTATCTCGTGACGGAGGGGCGGTACGACCCCTTCCATTTTTGAACATGCGAAAAAAGAGGTGTTTTTCAATAATTAGCAGCCTGAAACGGTGATGAGATGGAAATTTGGTGTCAAAGGAACTTTTATGTAAAATTAAACGCCCGATTTGATGGCGTACTCAAAATTACGAAAAAAAAGTATTTTTCATCGAAAAAAAACACTTAAAAAACACTTTAAAATTCTCCCATTTTCCGTTACTTTACTGTGAACATTTTTGGAACATGTCATTTTAAGGGAAATTTAATGTACTTTTCGAATATACATTGACCCAGAAGGGTAATTTTTTCATTTAGAACAAAACATTTCATTTTAAAATTTTGTTATTTTTCTAACTTTGAGGGGTTATTTTTTAGAGTGTAACAATTTTCTACAAAAATGTAAAGCAGACAATTACGAAAAATTGATAAAACTGCATAAGGAGGTTGCTCATAAACATCACGAGTAAGGCCGTTGCAAATATTTTTCAAAGTTTATGTCACCCCAAACCCCCCCCCCCCCCTCCCCATTCAAAGTTGGCCTGAATAATCAGGGGGCAAAAAAAATGTTTTTCGAAAAACTCCAAAATTTTAATAAAAATTTAAGTAAAATCAACTGAAAACTAGTTACAATGCATTTTCCCGCGTTTATAATCATATTCAGCATAATAGAACTCCTGTGAAAACATTTAAAATTTTCCCAAAATGTACACTACACGTCACACGGAAAGTTTTTTTTTTGCGAAAAAAAAAATCCGTCAATACCTCGATATTTTCAAAACTAATGATTGGAAACCATTTGCACGCCTGTAAGGCTGGATTTTCATGGATCATGTAACGACATCGTAAGCACGAGCATCGAAATTTTTACGATGCTCTTGGATGGCGTTATGACTTAGCTATGACTCAAACCTAAATAACGGGCAGACCGCCATTTTGCCCGTAAGCGTTTCAAGAAGGAACGGTAGAAAATGGGAGAGAAACGCTCGGGGAAACGTCAACACAAAGCAACACGTGCACGGAAAAAACCAAAGATAAAAATTTTAGACAAATGCAGGGGAACTTTAATTTAGAACCATTCAAAATTTATTTCCGGATAGCACAAAATAATATTAATATTAATAATGTTTGGCAGCATTTAGTAGAGCACGACAAAATAGACCAAAATAAGACCGGCGAGAACGGGAAGTATCTAATTATAGATCGAAAAATCAAAGTATGCTATTTGAAGGGACTGAAAAATAATTGATAGATGGAGCCATATTGATATTGAGAAAATTGACAGCCAGAGAGTCAACTGTACAAACATGGGGTGAATTGAAATTCTGAAATTCAGAAATTCAGAAATTCAGAAATTCAGAAATTCAGAAATTCAGAAATTCAGAAATTCAGAAATTCAGAAATTTAGAAATTTAGAAATTCAAAAATTCGGAAATTCAGAAATTCAGAAATTCAGAAATTCTGAAATTCTGAAATTCAGAAATTTAGAAATTCAGAAATTCAGAAATTCAGAAATTCAAAAATTCAGAAATTCAGATATTCAAAAAATCAGAAATTCTGAAATTCTGAAATTCTGAAATTCCGAAATTCTGAAATTCTGAAATTCTGAAATTCTGAAATTCTAAAATTCTGAAATTCTGAAATTCTGAAATTCTGAAATTCTGAAATTCTGAAATTCTGAAATTCTGAAATTCTGAAATTCTGAAATTCTGAAATTCTGAAATTCTGAAATTCTGAAATTCTGAAATTCTGAAATTCTGAAATTCTGAAATTCTGAAATTCTGAAATTCTGAAATTCTGAAATTCTGATATTCTGAAATTCTGAAATTCTAAAATTTTGAAATTCTGAAATTCTGAAATTCTGAAATTCTAAAATTTTGAAATTCTGAAATTCTGAAATTCTGAAATTCTGAAATTCTGAAATTCTGAAATTCTGAAATTCTAAAATTCTGAAATTCTGAAATTCTGAAATTCTGAAATTCTGAAATTCTGAAATTCTGAAATTCAGAAATTCAGAAATTCAGAAATTCAGAAATTCTGAAATTTTGAAATTAAGAAATTTTGAAATTATGAACTTACGAAATTTAGATATTAAGAAATTTAGATATTAAGAAATTTCTTAATTTCTTAATTTCTTAATTTCTTAATTTCTTAATTTCTTAATTTCCTAATTTCCTAATTTCTTAACTTCTTAATTTCTTAATTTCTTAATTTCTTAATTTCTTAATTTCTTAATTTCTTAATTTCTTAATTTCTTAATTTCTTAATTTCTTAATTTCTTAATTTCTTAATTTCTTAATTTCTTAATTTCTTAATTTCTTAATTTCCTAATTTCTAAATTTCTTAATTTCTTAATTTCTTAATTTCTTAATTTCTTAATTTCTTAATTTCTTAATTTCTTAATTTCTTAATTTCTTAATTTCTTAATTTCTTAATTTCTTAATTTCTTAATTTCTTAATTTCTTAATTTCTTAATTTCTTAATTTCTTAATTTCTTAATTTCTTAATTTCTTAATTTCTTAATTTCTTAATTTCTTAATTTCTTAATTTCTTAATTTCTTAATTTCTTAATTTCTTAATTTCTTAATTTCTTAATTTCTTAATTTCTTAATTTCTTAATTTCTTAATTTCTTAATTTCTTAATTTCTTAATTTCTTAATTTCTTAATTTCTTAATTTCTTAATTTCTAAATTTCCTTATTTCTTAATTTTTTAATGTCTTAATTTCTCAGTTTCTTAATTTCTAAATTTCTTAATTTCTAAATTTCCTTATTTCTTAATTTCTTAATTTTTTACTTTCTTAATTTCTTAATTTCTTGATTCCTAATTTCTTAATTTCTTAATTTCTTAATTTCTTAATTTCTTAATTTCTTAATTTCTTAATTTCTTAATTTCTTAATTTCTTAATTTCTTAATTTCTTAATTTCTTAATTTCTTAATTTCTTAATTTCTTAATTTCTTAATTTCTTAATTTCTTAATTTCTTAATTTCTTAATTTCTTAATTTCTTAATTTCTTAATTTCTTAATTTCTTAATTTCTTAATTTCTTAATTTCTTAATTTCTTAATTTCTTAATTTCTTAATTTCTTAATTTCTTAATTTCTTAATTTCTTAATTTCTTAATTTCTTAATTTCTTAATTTCTTAATTTCTTAATTTCTTAATTTCATAATTTCTTAATTTCTTAATTTCTTAATTTCTTAATTTCTTAATTTCTTAATTTCTTAATTTCTTAATTTCTTAATTTCTTAATTTCTTAATTTCTTAATTTCTTAATTTCTTAATTTCTTAATTTCTTAATTTCTTAATTTCTTAATTTCTTAATTTCTTAATTTCTTAATTTCTTAATTTCTTAATTTCTTAATTTCTTAATTTGTTAATTTCTTAATTCCTTAATTTCTTAATTTCTTAATTTCTTAATTTCCTAATTTCCTAATTTCTTAACTTCTTAATTTCTTAATTTCTTAATTTCTTAATTTCTTAATTTCTTAATTTCTTAATTTCTTAATTTCTTAATTTCTTAATTTCTTAATTTCTTAATTTCTTAATTTCTGAATTTCTTAATTTCTTAATTTCTTAATTTCTTAATTTCTTAATTTCTTAATTTCTTAATTTCTTAATTTCTTAATTTCTTAATTTCTGAATTTCTTAATTTCTTAATTTCTTAATTTCTTAATTTCTTAATTTCTTAATTTCTTAATTTCTTAATTTCTTAATTTCTTAATTTCTTAATTTCTAAATTTCCTTATTTCTTAATTTTTTAATGTCTTAATTTCTCAGTTTCTTAATTTCTAAATTTCTTAATTTCTAAATTTCCTTATTTCTTAATTTCTTAATTTTTTACTTTCTTAATTTCTTAATTTCTTGATTCCTAATTTCCTAATTTCTTAATTTCTTAATTTCTTAATTTCTTAATTTCTTAATTTCTTAATTTCTTAATTTCTTAATTTCTTAATTTCTTAATTTCTTAATTTCTTAATTTCTTAATTTCTTAATTTCTTAATTTCTTAATTTCTTAATTTCTTAATTTCTTAATTTCTTAATTTCTTAATTTCTTAATTTCTTAATTTCTTAATTTCTTAATTTCTTAATTTCTTAATTTCTTAATTTCTTAATTTCTTAATTTCTTAATTTCTTAATTTCTTAATTTCTTAATTTCTTAATTTCTTAATTTCTTAATTTCTTAATTTCTTAATTTCTTAATTTCTTAATTTCTTAATTTCTTAATTTCTTATATTCTTATATTCTTTATTTCATAATTTCTTAATTTCTTCATTTCTTCATTTCTTCATTTCTTCATTTCTTCATTTCTTAATTTCTTAATTTCTTAATTTCTTAATTTCTTAATTTCTTAATTTCTTAATTTCTTAATTTCTTAATTTCTTAATTTCTTAATTTCTTAATTTCTTAATTTCTTAATTTCTTAATTTCTTAATTTCTTAATTTCTTAATTTCTTAATTTCTGAATTTCTGAATTTCTTAATTTCTTAATTTCTGAATTTCTGAATTTCTGAATTTCTTAATTTCTTAATTTCTTAATTTCTTAATTTCTTTATTTCTTTATTTCTTAATTTCTCAATTTCTTAATTTCTTAATTTCTAAATTTCCTTATTTCTTAATTTCTTAATTTCTTAATTTCTTAATTTTTCCCGACCCCTCTTCGGTTTGCGTGAAACATTGTTCTAAGGGGTATCTTTTGTCCCTGATCACGAATCCGAGGTCCGATTTTTATCTCGTGACGGAGGGGCGGTACGACCCCTTCCATTTTTGAACATGCGAAAAAAGAGGTGTTTTTCAATAATTAGCAGCCTGAAACGGTGATGAGATGGAAATTTGGTGTCAAAGGAACTTTTATGTAAAATTAAACGCCCGATTTGATGGCGTACTCAAAATTACGAAAAAAAAGTATTTTTCATCGAAAAAAAACACTTAAAAAACACTTTAAAATTCTCCCATTTTCCGTTACTTTACTGTGAACATTTTTGGAACATGTCATTTTAAGGGAAATTTAATGTACTTTTCGAATATACATTGACCCAGAAGGGTAATTTTTTCATTTAGAACAAAACATTTCATTTTAAAATTTTGTTATTTTTCTAACTTTGAGGGGTTATTTTTTAGAGTGTAACAATTTTCTACAAAAATGTAAAGCAGACAATTACGAAAAATTGATAAAACTGCATAAGGAGGTTGCTCATAAACATCACGAGTAAGGCCGTTGCAAATATTTTTCAAAGTTTATGTCACCCCAAACCCCCCCCCCCCCCTCCCCATTCAAAGTTGGCCTGAATAATCAGGGGGCAAAAAAAATGTTTTTCGAAAAACTCCAAAATTTTAATAAAAATTTAAGTAAAATCAACTGAAAACTAGTTACAATGCATTTTCCCGCGTTTATAATCATATTCAGCATAATAGAACTCCTGTGAAAACATTTAAAATTTTCCCAAAATGTACACTACACGTCACACGGAAAGTTTTTTTTTTGCGAAAAAAAAAATCCGTCAATACCTCGATATTTTCAAAACTAATGATTGGAAACCATTTGCACGCCTGTAAGGCTGGATTTTCATGGATCATGTAACGACATCGTAAGCACGAGCATCGAAATTTTTACGATGCTCTTGGATGGCGTTATGACTTAGCTATGACTCAAACCTAAATAACGGGCAGACCGCCATTTTGCCCGTAAGCGTTTCAAGAAGGAACGGTAGAAAATGGGAGAGAAACGCTCGGGGAAACGTCAACACAAAGCAACACGTGCACGGAAAAAACCAAAGATAAAAATTTTAGACAAATGCAGGGGAACTTTAATTTAGAACCATTCAAAATTTATTTCCGGATAGCACAAAATAATATTAATATTAATAATGTTTGGCAGCATTTAGTAGAGCACGACAAAATAGACCAAAATAAGACCGGCGAGAACGGGAAGTATCTAATTATAGATCGAAAAATCAAAGTATGCTATTTGAAGGGACTGAAAAATAATTGATAGATGGAGCCATATTGATATTGAGAAAATTGACAGCCAGAGAGTCAACTGTACAAACATGGGGTGAATTGAAATTCTGAAATTCAGAAATTCAGAAATTCAGAAATTCAGAAATTCAGAAATTCAGAAATTCAGAAATTCAGAAATTCAGAAATTTAGAAATTTAGAAATTCAAAAATTCGGAAATTCAGAAATTCAGAAATTCAGAAATTCTGAAATTCTGAAATTCAGAAATTTAGAAATTCAGAAATTCAGAAATTCAGAAATTCAAAAATTCAGAAATTCAGATATTCAAAAAATCAGAAATTCTGAAATTCTGAAATTCTGAAATTCCGAAATTCTGAAATTCTGAAATTCTGAAATTCTGACATTCTAAAATTCTGAAATTCTGAAATTCTGAAATTCTGAAATTCTGAAATTCTGAAATTCTGAAATTCTGAAATTCTGAAATTCTGAAATTCTGAAATTCTGAAATTCTGAAATTCTGAAATTCTGAAATTCTGAAATTCTGAAATTCTGAAATTCTGAAATTCTGAAATTCTGAAATTCTGAAATTCTGATATTCTGAAATTCTGAAATTCTAAAATTTTGAAATTCTGAAATTCTGAAATTCTGAAATTCTAAAATTTTGAAATTCTGAAATTCTGAAATTCTGAAATTCTGAAATTCTGAAATTCTGAAATTCTGAAATTCTAAAATTCTGAAATTCTGAAATTCTGAAATTCTGAAATTCTGAAATTCTGAAATTCTGAAATTCAGAAATTCAGAAATTCAGAAATTCAGAAATTCTGAAATTTTGAAATTAAGAAATTTTGAAATTATGAACTTACGAAATTTAGATATTAAGAAATTTAGATATTAAGAAATTTCTTAATTTCTTAATTTCTTAATTTCTTAATTTCTTAATTTCTTAATTTCCTAATTTCTTAATTTCTTAATTTCTTAATTTCTTAATTTCTTAATTTCTTAATTTCTTAATTTCTTAATTTCTTAATTTCTTAATTTCTTAATTTCTTAATTTCTTAATTTCTTAATTTCTTAATTTCTTAATTTCTTAATTTCTTAATTTCCTAATTTCTTAATTTCTTAATTTCTTAATTTCTTAATTTCTTAATTTCTTAATTTCTTAATTTCTTAATTTCTTAATTTCTTAATTTCTTAATTTCTTAATTTCTTAATTTCTTAATTTCTTAATTTCTTAATTTCTTAATTTCTTAATTTCTTAATTTCTTAATTTCTTAATTTCTTAATTTCTTAATTTCTTAATTTCTTAATTTCTTAATTTCTTAATTTCTTAATTTCTTAATTTCTTAATTTCTTAATTTCTTAATTTCTTAATTTCTTAATTTCTTAATTTCTTAATTTCTTAATTTCTTAATTTCTTAATTTCTTAATTTCTAAATTTCCTTATTTCTTAATTTTTTAATGTCTTAATTTCTCAGTTTCTTAATTTCTAAATTTCTTAATTTCTAAATTTCCTTATTTCTTAATTTCTTAATTTTTTACTTTCTTAATTTCTTAATTTCTTGATTCCTAATTTCTTAATTTCTTAATTTCTTAATTTCTTAATTTCTTAATTTCTTAATTTCTTAATTTCTTAATTTCTTAATTTCTTAATTTCTTAATTTCTTAATTTCTTAATTTCTTAATTTCTTAATTTCTTAATTTCTTAATTTCTTAATTTCTTAATTTCTTAATTTCTTAATTTCTTAATTTCTTAATTTCTTAATTTCTTAATTTCTTAATTTCTTAATTTCTTAATTTCTTAATTTCTTAATTTCTTAATTTCTTAATTTCTTAATTTCTTAATTTCTTAATTTCTTAATTTCTTAATTTCTTAATTTCTTAATTTCTTAATTTCATAATTTCTTAATTTCTTAATTTCTTAATTTCTTAATTTCTTAATTTCTTAATTTCTTAATTTCTTAATTTCTTAATTTCTTAATTTCTTAATTTCTTAATTTCTTAATTTCTTAATTTCTTAATTTCTTAATTTCTTAATTTCTTAATTTCTTAATTTCTTAATTTCTTAATTTCTTAATTTCTTAATTTCTTAATTTGTTAATTTCTTAATTTCTTAATTTCTTAATTTCTTAATTTCTTAATTTCCTAATTTCCTAATTTCTTAACTTCTTAATTTCTTAATTTCTTAATTTCTTAATTTCTTAATTTCTTAATTTCTTAATTTCTTAATTTCTTAATTTCTTAATTTCTTAATTTCTTAATTTCTTAATTTCTGAATTTCTTAATTTCTTAATTTCTTAATTTCTTAATTTCTTAATTTCTTAATTTCTTAATTTCTTAATTTCTTAATTTCTTAATTTCTGAATTTCTTAATTTCTTAATTTCTTAATTTCTTAATTTCTTAATTTCTTAATTTCTTAATTTCTTAATTTCTTAATTTCTTAATTTCTTAATTTCTAAATTTCCTTATTTCTTAATTTTTTAATGTCTTAATTTCTCAGTTTCTTAATTTCTAAATTTCTTAATTTCTAAATTTCCTTATTTCTTAATTTCTTAATTTTTTACTTTCTTAATTTCTTAATTTCTTGATTCCTAATTTCCTAATTTCTTAATTTCTTAATTTCTTAATTTCTTAATTTCTTAATTTCTTAATTTCTTAATTTCTTAATTTCTTAATTTCTTAATTTCTTAATTTCTTAATTTCTTAATTTCTTAATTTCTTAATTTCTTAATTTCTTAATTTCTTAATTTCTTAATTTCTTAATTTCTTAATTTCTTAATTTCTTAATTTCTTAATTTCTTAATTTCTTAATTTCTTAATTTCTTAATTTCTTAATTTCTTAATTTCTTAATTTCTTAATTTCTTAATTTCTTAATTTCTTAATTTCTTAATTTCTTAATTTCTTAATTTCTTAATTTCTTAATTTCTTAATTTCTTAATTTCTTATATTCTTATATTCTTTATTTCATAATTTCTTAATTTCTTCATTTCTTCATTTCTTCATTTCTTCATTTCTTCATTTCTTAATTTCTTAATTTCTTAATTTCTTAATTTCTTAATTTCTTAATTTCTTAATTTCTTAATTTCTTAATTTCTTAATTTCTTAATTTCTTAATTTCTTAATTTCTTAATTTCTTAATTTCTTAATTTCTTAATTTCTTAATTTCTTAATTTCTGAATTTCTGAATTTCTTAATTTCTTAATTTCTGAATTTCTGAATTTCTGAATTTCTTAATTTCTTAATTTCTTAATTTCTTAATTTCTTTATTTCTTTATTTCTTAATTTCTCAATTTCTTAATTTCTTAATTTCTAAATTTCCTTATTTCTTAATTTCTTAATTTCTTAATTTCTTAATTTTTTTATTACTTTTTTCTTTATTTCTTTATTTCTTTATTTCTTTATTTCTTTATTTCTTCATTTCTTCATTTCTTTATTTCTTTATTTCTTTATTTCTTTATTTCTTTATTTGTTTATTTGTTTATTTGTTTATTTGTTTGAATTTGTTTTCTTCTTCTTCTCTCTCTCTCTCTCATATGTCTTCCAAAAATGAGGTGGGGGGGGAGGAGGGGGCTTCCACCCGAATGTACCTGCCCTGGTTTGGGGGCTGTCCAAAATATGTCAACTACCACTTCGGTTTTTAAGAATTTGACGGTTTTAGCTACAACTCTAGCTACGAAAATCACCCGACTCCAATAACTCCAATCACGACTACACATTCCTGCTTTCATAAATAACATCAATTCCATTCCATTACTTGCTTTTCTTCTTAATTTCTCCCACCCTTCTAACCTTCAGCCAGAACTATGATGCAATTATTAAATCTTTATTCCATAAAAATAAATATGAAAAAAAATCTAATTTTTTCCATGTTTTCAACTTTCCGTGCATGGTAAACCGTACACACTTTGATCTAGCGTACTGTTTAAAAATGTTCTATGTTTATGGGAAACACTCGTATCATAGGTGGCAATCAACATTTTCCTTGAATTACATACATTTCATGCTGTGAAATAAAATCAAAATTCTTTGTTATTATTTGAAAACGTAAAAACCCACTTTAAAATAATTTGAGGTAGCATATCGCCTCTTTTCAAAACTTTGTCGACATCAACATCAGCCGATTCCATTGTTGCCATTTTGGCATCGGAAAAATCTCATGTGTTTGCCACAAAACGCTTGAAACGCTTGCCTGCTTGAAATATTCACGGAAATATTTCACAGCGTTATTTGGTTTGTGTCCATGGTGTCGCGGCAGCAATATGGCTGACAGGACAGGCATCGAACTACGATGCACTGACATTTTAGCAAAGCATGGTAGTGACTATGCTTTCGATGTCGGTCATCTTACGATGCTCGTGCATCGAAAATCAAAAGTCGGAAAATCACATTTTCGGGGCTTTCCGGCAATTAGTATTTGTTTTTATTGTTCGTACTGCCATGAACAATCAATCTAAACTATTTTACCACTTAACTTGGTCGAAAAATATGAGTTTTCGACCAAATTTAACCACGAGCATCGAAAGCCGCTTTCGATGTCGGTCATCGAAAAATCCATGAAAATCCACCCTAAAATGCATTTTAAAACACTTTTTTCATCCAAATGATGAAACCTAGGCTTGTAATTTCAATTTTTATATGTTTTGCCCCCCCCCCCCCCCCCCTCGACTTTGATCAGAGCCGAGGGACATAAAGGCATTATCACGATTTTACAAAAAAAACGTTACTTAATCCACCTTTAGGTGGTTGGTGCCTTCCTCGCATTCATAAAGTTAATACATTCAGTCAAAATAGGATCATACCTCCTTAACATGTTTAACAAGTCAACTTTATTACTCATTTCTTTTGTTAGGGTTTTCAGACCTTCAATATATCTGGCCCATCGGCAAGGTCTGATAAAAAACTTGTCCAATAACACTTAAGTGCTAATAACATTTGATAGGGTAGTCAGAGCTACAATGTTTTGAACTCGTTAGAAAGGTCTTTTCAATGGCCCGCCTAAGAAAAATGCACCAAAAACCATAGAAAAACATACAAATTTATTAATTCAGTGTAGTAGGCTTATGCTTTGGGATGTTCCCTTCAATGTTGTATACTTGGTTGATGAAAATTTTTAGCTTAAAACTATTTTTTATGCAATTAAAAAAAAATGTTTTTCGACTACTTTTCCAGGGTGCGGGGCAGAATGGACCCTGCGGGGCAGAATGGGCCACCTTAGAAAACAAGCCATTTTGCCAGATAAAACGTTGAAGGGTGATAATAAATGACTTAGGGGACCTTTCTAACATAGTTTCCATGAAGTTAAACCACTTTTATAAAAATAGTCACTTACCAAAACAAACATTTTTGAAAATAGTTTTAATATGTTAAAATAAGACACTATTTTTACAAATAAGCATCAAAACAACTAAAAAATCAACAAATGTTGCATTAAACGTGATTTGTGAACCTACCAGGAGCGACATAGTCCATTTAACCAAATTTCATAACTTTTGATTGTTTTTATAAGGCAGGAAAACGGTGATCCTTTCTGCCCCCAAGTGGATTTCAATTTAACACTTCCGCCTAGCCTCTAAATCAGGGGTGCTCAAAGTTTTTGGAGGCCGGGCCAAATTTGAAGCTCAAATGAGCTTGCGGGCCAAATTTTCAAAAAAGGTTTTAAAAAAATAAATTGCGCTATTTTAATTCAAAAGATTTAATTTCTGTTTTTTTAAAAAAAGTCAATTCAAAATAATAGAAACCACAAAATAACGGTTTTCTATCGGTATTGTTTATTTTATTGTTTGAGGTATTTGAAAAAAAAAAGTTTTTAGCCGAAATTTAAAAAAAAAAGTTTTCTTTTTATGTAACGAAAATGGTTACATTACATGTTGAACAATTCTTCTAACGGCGTAATTATATCTATAAGTAAAGTGTGGCTAATGAAAAATCTTTGAGAGACAGAATTTCAACATTTCAATGAAAAAAATTGTAAGAAAATGATTTTAGCTTCCGTATAGTTAAACTGCAATCATTTAAAAAAAATAAGATTCGACAAAATAAACCAATCTAGCGAAAAAACATTCATTTATTTTATCGAAAATTCACTAAAATTCAAATTATTTTTAGTAAACCCCAACATGCTCGAATGCAAAGGAATGCATATTTAATAAATTTCAGCTGATTGCATTTAAGTTTAATTTTTTAAAGTTTTTTGAAAATATTTTTTTGCTCCGAAAGCTTTGTAAAATATTTGCAACAAACTTGATCGTCCGTTTGTCTGCCTGAATCAGTTGGTAGTGAATCAGATTCGTTATCTACGTTCGAATCCTGAAGTGCAATGTAAATTTGAGGGTCAGTTCATAAAAGGGTCATTATGGCTTGCAAATTAATGAAGAAAACTTATATTTTTGCAACCATTACAGAATTCTAAGTCAAACTTGAACGTTTTTTTTTAATATTTCCAAAAATGTTTGATGAACATTTTGACGATATTTACTAGTTCCACGTACATTGAAACGTGTGAAATTGTTTTAATTATAAAATTTTTTGAACAAATTATTTGTATCCTAAAGTGGGGATCACAATATAAATAATAGGTTTTTTTAATTAACAAAAAATAAAAAAAGCATATAAAAGTTTCAAATAAACCTTATTTTTGAAAAAGTATAAAATCACTTTACAAGTGGTCTACGGGCCATTTTAAATGATCATTCAAAATGGGTCCGCGGGCCACAAAATATCACCTCGCGGGCCACGTTTGGCCCGCGGGCCGTACTTTGGTCACCCCTGCTCTAAATGATTTGAAGGTTCCGTTGTTGTTTCATTACCTTCGTAATAGCTCCTGGTAACATTATAAACATTTAACAAACTTTTTCAAACAATGTAACTTTCGAGAAAGCTTATTTAAGAACTTCGAAATAAACAACATTTTCGTGATTTTGTCAACAAATTTATATTTTTGCTAATAATTCGAAAAATACAATGAATTCAAACGTCGTTTTCGGTGTGGTGATGTTATTTGACGTCCTTTATAAGACCCTTGCCTTACATTTGGTCTAAATCCATTCTAAAGCCCAAAACCAAGGGTGTCCCATTCTGCCCCCCTGCCCCTATGTATACGTGAAAGAGGGTGGTCAAATTACGATTTTAATTTTTCGAGTGATTTTTTAGCCTTTCCTCAGTAAGGTGAGGAAGGCAAAAACCAGCTAGAAGTTGCCAGAAAAAAAACTTTTGCTAGAAAGAGATAGGAAATATTATGCAAACAAACGTCCAGGTATATCTCTCACCAAAAATGATCAACAATTTCTTCAGTTAATTCTGTTCAATAATGATTTTAAATTAAGTAACATAAACAAAATCTCTGGCATCAGCAGTGCCTGTTTACATAGCCCTGTCAAATAAAAGATTACATCTGGAGTTTTTTTTAAAGGTCAAATAAACCAAATTTTAAGTTTTTGCTTTTTGGGGTTTTTTAAATACCTCTAACTCAAGGCGGTTTAAAAAACACCCCAAAGGCAAAAACTGGAAATAAGGTTTTTTGGACCTTTTAAAAAAAAAAAAACACCAGACATGAACCTTGCGACGGAAGAAAGCATCATCAAAAAGACGCCATGTAGATTTGCCGACGAAAAGCTAATCATATCAAAACTTCCCCTCCACTTGCAAAAGACGCCATGTACATTCGGCGAATAAAAACGAATCATAACAAAGCTTCCCCTCCAATGACTGCAGTGTTTTTCTAAAATATAATGACGGAGATAATGTTTTATTGAATATGAATGGTAATCAATAAAAGAAACGTTTTTCATCATTTGTTAATATATCTTCTTTTGCTTTTATATTAAAATGGGAATTGAAAAATGATGCTCAACATTCAAATGCGTTTTTCTCGAAACGCACGGTTTGTACATGATGCTTTTTGGAATGTTAGCGTTGAATTTTAAATCAAAGTCAACCCGATTTTAGGTTGATTTGGTTCTTTGCTCTTAACAGTGTAGCGGCTCATGCACGCTTACCAGGCGATCGCAATTTTTGAGATGAACGTCGCAAAAAGTAGTTCGCTTCAGTCAACTCAATTTTTGCGATCAGTTTGTTTTGTTTACATTCGCAATTTTGAGTTGGAGAATGTGAACTCAATTTTGCGATGACACTTAGCTGTTTTTGGCATTCTTGTGGTGACGAAATGCTTGGACTTAGCAAAATTTTCATTTCTGTTTTGACAGGTGAGTAGTGCAAACGAGCTAACAACAAAGAAGTTCCCGGAGAAGATCAAATCGGGAAAACCGTGGATGTAAGGAAAAGGGTGGTTCGAGTGGACAATGAACTCAACAAGTTCTCTATCCGACCTATCCTCATCTACGGTTCTCTTTCCGTAACGATCTTCTCCGGTGCAAAGCGAAAAAAACTTAAAAGTGGTCCACCTTCTTGTTTTTTTCAGTGACGGAGTGCAGCTCCCGGTAACGCTGATCATCGACCAGCTGGAGGAAAACGGCATCTGCCGAGCGGTGGCGACGGCTTCCAGCGGCGAGTCCACCCGTCTCCTAGGGCCAGCTCATCCGGCAGCGGGGCGTGTTCTTCTGGGTGGCAAAGGGCCGGATCAATTTGCGGTGTCTGGACAAGACTTGGAGGAATCTTGATGCCGTTTTCACGGTCAACCGCGGGTGCTTCTAATCGACGTCGAAGCCGGAGCCGGAATAGATGCTAGAGGAGGGAACGGCACTGTTGTTCATTTGGTGACTGGTCAAAGTACCACAACAATGTAAGTACTCGTCGGGCGGAACTGGACCGCAACTCGCAGATGTCGGACAAAACTTCAGCGCAATCGTTCCCAAACCAACAGTGCTAAGAACTTGAAATCCAAACCATTCCAGTAACGGCAATACGGTGCACGTTCCGGGTAGGAAAACTCAAGTTCTAATCACGTCTTATTCCGCAGGTTCCGGTGAAACGAGGGATCCGGCCGTATTAAAGGAGAAGGCTGCTGAAGAACTCAAGTCTGCGGCATCGCTCTGGTGAGGAGACCACCAACACTCCGGAAGCTGTCCCAATTGAGAAGGACGACCTGCTGGAGCGTCTGGAGAAGATCGACACCTCGTCACCCTCGACAAAGACAGCCAGCGCCACCACCACCAAGGAAACCGGCGACGGCAGTTCGGCGGCCACAAACGACGTTGACATGGAAAACGACGATCTGATCCAGCGGCTGGAGGCCATCGAAAATGGGGAAGCGGAAGAATCAGCGAAAACGACTTTTCTTCCAAGAAAGATGAGGACAAGAAGAAAGATGATCTTTCTCCGGCGGAGACAAACCACCAGCACGGGTTGGACAAACCTGACGAGGACGAATAGCTGGAGGAAAAGATGGAATTTGACGGTGCAGTAGCAGTGGAGGACAAGAAGGAAGAATCTAGCGTGTCGGAAAAGACGACGAACGGCAAGTTCGGCCAAACGGCGCCATTCCGAGGACGAAGAGCTTGAGCCGTCGAGCAAGAAGGTTCACGTCGAAGACGACACCAAAAAGCCGGAAACAGTGACCGCCGAAAAGAAGAATGTAGGCGATGCCGGATTCTGTGCCGGAGGAGAAATCCGAATCTGAAACTGTTGTAGAGGAAAGAAGATAAGCCAGCTGTCGAAGAAAGCGTCAACGCAGAGGAAGAACCGCAAAAGGAGCCGGAAACCGTGGATGAACCGCCTAAAGAGGAAGAGAAAGTGCCGGAAAAGGAGACTGTTGTTGACAGTGCTAAGGAGCCTGTTGCCGAATCGAAGGAGGATGAAAAGACCGCGCCCGAAGAGAAGCCTTTAGAAGTGTCTGCACCTCCACCAGAACCCGATCCTGTTGAAGAGCCAGATTCCAAAGTGGAAGAATTGCCAGCTGTTGAAACTCCAGCCCTCGAAACTGCTCCTGAAGAGAAGAAAAAAGAGAAGCCTGAGGAAGTGGATTCTGTCCCGGATAAGAAGGATGAGCCGGTGCCGGAGCCCGCTGTCGATGAGAAGAAGCTGGAAGAGCCCAAGGAAGACACAAAGCCGAGCCGAGGTCAGCGTATGGTTCGACGGAACGGAGTTGCAGTTTTTGTCGGTGGAGAAGGTGATCGAGAACAAGCTGGCAGCGCCCGGTTTGGCCGGGTCCACCCAAGATCTGACCGGAATTGACTCGTCAAAGCAGTCCTCCAACGGTAGCGTGGGAAGTCTTGGCCCGTTCCAGCTGCTTTAAGCGCAACGGACAGTTCGGGGACAATCTCAGGCCAGTCGAAGGCACCACTATTCAAGGTTAAGCACACCGTCCGAGGGGCCAAGGCGCTGGCATCGTTGATGATCGAGGAATTCACCAAGAACAAGCGAGTGCTCAGCAAGGATGATGAGCTCTCGGACGCGGATCTGGACCAAAGCAGTTCCAACGCAAAGACGTCCAAAACAACCACCAAAAAGGGTGGTCGAGGAAATAAGCGAAACCGCACCGAGTCCGAAGTCGAAGCAAGCCTCCTCGAAGAGCGCCAAGAAGCAGAAACCGGACACACCCGTACCTGCCGAGCCGGAACCGCCAGTGAACCAGGGCGGTTGTGCTGTATGGCGCGGTGGTCCAACCGAAAGTACTACGCAGGCAAGGTCACAAGGGAGACAACAACTACATGGTGCTGTTCGAGGACGGTGACTCGAAGGCCCTCTCCAAGGACGTCATCGTGATCGGCGACAAGGACACGCTCCCGATCGTCGGCCACGCCGTAAACGCGTTCACCGGAGGCGACACCGGTTTCGTCGACGAGGTCAAGCGGAACGAAACCACCAACGAAGTGTCGTACGTGGTCAGGATCGGCGAGGGCACCGTCGAGGTGATCGCCTCCAACCTGTATCTGAACGAGGAGCAAATAATCAACTGGACATGCAAGGCCACTGAAGGGGGCGCGGACGATCCGATGCAGTCGCCGTCGGCCAGCGCGACAAACACGTCGATCCTACAGACGCCGGACGAAGCGTCCGCCGCGGGTGGTGGCGAAAAGAATTCGCGGTCGACGCAGAGCAAACGCAGCAACAAAATCCAGGTGCGGGATATCCCACGCTAAACCAACCGCACGGACCTCCGACCACGTCGATCTCGACCAGTGCCTCGACATCGTCCAATAAAAACCACCGGAGCGCCGACCTACACACCGGCTCCAGGACAAACCTCTTCTCCAAGTCCAGCAGCGAATGATCCAATTTCCAACGCGACCCACATTCTTCCGACCACGTCGACCCACATTCTTCCGACCACGTCGACCGGATATGCTGTAGAGCGTAGGTCCAAGCGCCCCCGGTGCTCCTCCAGCACAAACGATGTTTTTATTTTATGTTTTTTTTTTCTCTACCGTTTCCAGCTCGTTCTCCCGGCAGTGTTTGGTGTGCTTTCCAGCCAGCCCGTGTTCGGCAACTCGTCTGTATTCCGGAAGGTCATCCTCCCAGCAGTGGTTAGTTCACGTCCCAGCAGTGGCCCGCGTTCTGAAGAGTCGTCCTCCCGGCAGTGGTTTGTTCGCGTCCCAGCAGCAGCCCGCGTTTCCGCAACTCGACCGTGTTGAGGAGGGCCGTCCTCTCGGCAGTAGACTTGCTTATTTTTTCACGTAAAATGGTACAAAAACGCTTAAAATAAAAAGTAAACTTTTCAATCTAACAAATTTTCATTTATTTCACTTAATTCGATCAGACATAGTCCTCCCGGAACCGATTTTCACCCTACCCAACCCATCTCAATTTTGAGATCGCCTTCTGGATCTCAAAATTGAGATCAAGTTGCTCATCTCAACGTTGAGTGGTTTCACTTTTAGCCGGTTTGCGACATCCATCTCAAAATTGAGATCGCCTGGTTAGCGTGTGCGCTTATATATCGAACGTCAGCAATGTTTGAATATTTAATATTGAAGGAGCATTTCTGGCTCTAAAAATCCCTAATTATGGCCATAAATAGCCGAAACTTGCCCCTCCAGTCTGGAAACCAGGAAAAAAGAAACAAATTTGTGCATTGGTCATGGTAAGAGCATGTTAGGTTTGCAAAAAAAACAACGAAATGCTTATTTTTTTTTTGTTTTGCCCTTTTTTTTAGGTTGTTTGACTGGGTTAAAAATCCAGAATGCTTCGCGGCAAGAACTCTTCCGGCACCCTTTGGCCCTGACGGCTGACGATTACGATTCCTGAAACTCATCCCGAAAGATTGCTACAGAAGTGGTACTTTGGAACCGTTTTAGCTGGTCTATTTTAAAAAGGTTAATCCTTGCAAGCATATGACCGTCGGTTGGATCGGAAACGGGACGGTCTACAACACGCAGCTGGCTGACTAAAAAAAATAGCCGGTGGGGCGAGTACGTCAAGATGGAATAAACCAGAAGCAAACAAGTTCTCGTCAGATTGCTCGGAACGAAAATAAAGGAATGTACAAAGAAGAACATAGTTTTTGAAAATTCATTTTTGTATGTGCATCTTGAAGTGTGAAGTGTGAAACTAATAAAACTGTATGAAAAAGACAAAAAAAATCCTATGCCAAAACCGCATTTAATATGAACTTTACGTAAGCCAAATTTCCTATAACTGTATAAAATGCTGAATCCGGGCATTGTTTTCATAACACTTGAGTGCTTATAACTCTTGATAGGGTTGTCAGATCTTCAATGTTTTGGACTCATCGGAAAGGTCTTTTGATTACCCATCTAACGAAGGGTCGCATGATAGATCCGGATAACGTTTTAATCTAAATACAGTAGTTGTTCGGTAACTGGGCGTTGTTTAACTGGGGGCTCGATGACTGGGCCCAGTTTAAAAGCAGAAGAATGTCAAAAAACCAAAACAAACCAAAATGACCGAAGGGTTAATGGATGCAAAAATCATATTCAATAAATAAAAAAACTTTTTTCAAGCTTTTGTTTAATTTCAAGTTACAATAAAAAAATATCAAAAGTAAGATTTGTAAATAAATTTGAGTAACTTTTGATTTTATGTTTCATCTGGAAAATATTATTCATCGGTGGTCCCCTCGCTATTTTTTGTTCAGCCCAGTTAACGAGCAACATTCGGTGACTGGGCTACGTTCTCAGCCCAGTTACCGAACAACTACTGTATATGAGATCCGGCCTCAAAAAAGCGGGTAAATAACACTTAAGTGCTTATAACTCTTGATAGGGTTGTCAGATCTTCAATGTTTTGGGCTCGTTGGAAAGGTCTTTTGATTACCCATCTAACGATGGGTCGCATGATAGATCCGGACAACGTTTTCATCAAAATATATGAGATCCGGAATCAAAAAAAAGGGTATATAACACTTAAGTGCTTATAACTCTTGATAGGGTTGTCAGATCTTAAATGTTTTGGGCTCGTTGGAAAGGTCTTTTGATTACCCATCTAACGAAGGGTCGCAGGATAGTTCCGGATAACGATTTCATCAAAATATATGAGATCCGGCCTCAAAAAAGCGGGTAAATAACACTTAAGTGCTTATAACTCTTGATAGGGTTGTCAGATCTTCAATGTTTTGGGCTCGTTGGAAAGGTCTTTTGATTACCCATCTAACAATGGGTCGCATGATAGATCCGGACAACGTTTTCATCAAAATATATGAGATCCGGAATCAAAAAAAAGGGTATATAACACTTAAGTGCTTATAACTCTTGATAGGGTTGTCAGATCTTAAATGTTTTGGGCTCGTTGGAAAGGTCTTTTGATTACCCATCTAACGAAGGGTCGCATGATAGTTCCGGATAACGATTTCATCAAAATATATGAGATCCGGCCTCAAAAAAGCGGGTAAATAACACTTAAGTGCTTATAACTCTTGATAGGGTTGTCAGATCTTCAATGTTTTGGGCTCGTTGGAAAGGTCTTTTGATTACCCATCTAACGATGGGTCGCATGGTAGATCCGGACAACGTTTTCATTAAAATATATGAGATCCGGCCTACAAAAAGCGGGTAAATAACACTTAATTGCCAATAACTTTTGATAGGGTTGTCAGATCTACAATGTTTTGGGCTCGTTGGAAAGGTCTTTTTAATACCTTTCTAAAAATGTATAGCATGACGAGTTTTCTTACAAAAACCACCCTTTTTACAATCTCTCGAAGTTTAGCTAAAATCGTTTTTTAAGCATAACTTTTGAAGTACTTTTCTAAACTTCATAATATTAACTAGGGTCTTGTGGGACCCCAAGACGGATCGAATGAGACCAAAACGGTCCAAATCGGTTCAGCCAGTCCGGAGATAATCGAGTGCATATTTTTTGGGTGCACGGACTCACATCCAGACACACACACAGACATTTGTTCAGAATTTGATTCTGAGTCGATAGGTATACGTGAAGGTAGGTCTACGAGGTCGAATAAAGAAGTTCATTTTTCGAGTGATTTTATAGCCTTTCCTCATTGAGGTGAGGAAGGCAAAAAGTTTTGAAAAAAATACTTTTTGTGTTTATCTTTGAGCAGCTCTCCACGAAATAGGTTTTTTTTCTTCAATTTTAATTTTTGTATTTTTTAATCCAACTAACACTTTTTTGGTGCCTCCAGTTGCCCAAAGAAGCCATTTTGCATCATTAGTTTGTCCATATAATTTTCCATACAAATTTCGCAGCTGTCCATACAAAAATGATGTATGAAAATTCAAAAATCTGTATCTTTTGAACGAATTTTTTGATCGATTTGATGCCTTCAGCAAAGTTGTAGGTATGGATGCGGACTACACTGAAAAAAATGATACACGATAAAAAAACTTGTTTTGCAAAAAAAACCCTTTTTTTTAATTTTATTTATTTTTCGATATGTTTTAGAGGAAATAAAATGCCAACTTTTCAGAAGTTTCCAGGATGTGCAAAAAATCTTTGACCGAGTTATGAAATTTTCAATCAATACTGATTTAACAAAAAAAAAACGTTACTTAATCCACCTTTAGGTGGTTGGTGCCTTCCTCACATTCATAAAGTCAATACATTCAGTAAAAATAGCAACATTCCCTTAACATGTTTAACCAACTTTATTACTCATTTCTTTTGATAGGGTTCGATGACCTTCAATTTTTCTGGCTCATCGGCAAGTCTGATAAAAAAAAACCTATCCAACGATAGTTCACATGGAAGATTCAGACAATATTTTTATCACAATATCTGAGATCCGGCCTCCAAAAAGTGTATTAATAACACTTAAGTGCTAATAACTTTTGATAGGGTTTCTTGCAAAAACCACAATTTTTACAATCTTCCGGACATACGCCAAAATCGTTTTTTTAGCATAACTTTTGAAGTACTTAACAAAACTTGCTGATTTTAAATAGAGACCTATGGGACCCCAAGACGGATCGAATGAGACTAATACAGTCAAAATCAAAAGGTGGGTCTACGAGGTCAAATTAAGAAGTTCATTTTACGATTGATTTTATAGCCTTTCCTCAGTAAGGTGAGGAAGGCAAAAATCGAAATATTGGTCGCAAAAATTTTTCAACTTCATTTTTCGATTTAAAATCAAATTTGCAATCAAAAAATACTGTACTTCTTTGAAAAAATCAGCAGTTTTTATTTATTTTTTTAATTAGTGCACATGTTTGCCTACATTCTGAAAAAAAAACGTTTAAAAGCTGAAAAAGTTCTCTATATTTTGCTTTTTTAAACATTGATGATACGACCCTTAGTTGCTGAGATATTGCCATGCAATGGTTTGAAAACAGGAAAATTTATGTTTTCTAAGTCTCACCCAAACAAATCCCAAATTTCTAATGTCGATATCTCAGCAAATAAAGGTCCGATTTTCAATGTTTAAATATGAAACATTCGTGAAATTTTCTGATCTTTTCGAAAAAATATTTTCAATTTCAATTTTTTAAACCAAGACTAACATTTTAAAAGGGCGTAGTACTAAATGTTTGGTCAATTTGAAATGTTAGTCTTGATTTAAAAATTGTTTTCAAAAAGATCGGAAAATTTCACAAATGTTTCATGTATTAACATTGTAAATCGGATCATAAGTTGCTGAGATATCGACGTTAGAAAATGGTGGGTTGTTTGGGTGAGACTTGGAAAACATCATTTTTCTAGTTTGTAAACCTTTGGCAATATCTCAGCAATTAAGGGTCGTATCAACAAAGTACAAAATTTAGAGAATTTTCTCAGCTTTTCAAAAATATTTTTTTTCAAAAGTGTGCAAACATGTGCCCTAATTTAAAAAAAAATGAAAAACTTTGACTAACCAACAAAATTACCTAAAAATGGCTTTAACTTGAAAACGATTGTACTTTATCAAAATTTCACTAAAGTACTTTTTGATTGCAAATTTGATATTACATCGAAAAATGAAGTTGAAACATTTTTGCGACCAATATTTCCATTTTTTGAAAAAAATGAGTATCGATTAAAAATTCATAACTCGGTCAAAGATTTGTTGCACAACCTGGAAATTTCTGAAAAGTTGGCATTTGATGTCCTCTAAAACATATCAGAAATTGAAAAAAATGTAGTGTTTTTTGCAAATCAAGTTTAATTGACAAAAAGTTTAATAAAAAATCTACAAATTTTGTTTTACCATGTATCATTTTTTTCCAGTGTAAACCGTATCCAATTCCTTCAAAAGATACAGATTTTTGAATTTTCATACATCATTTTTGTATGGACAGCTGCCAAATTTGTATGGAAAATTATATGGACAAACTAATGATGCAAAATGGCTTCTTTGGGCATACCGAAGGCACCAAAAAAGTTTCAGTCGGATTAAAGAATTCAAAAAAAATCGAATGACCGAAATCTGAGAGAACTACTCCTTTATTTCGTCGTCCGTGTCTGTCGCGGGTGACGATGAACGGCCATGATTGACGACGACCAACATTTTCAAAAAAAAAAAAAAATCTTTAACTCGCGATAAATCCTGATGTTTATAAGCAAACCCCTCATGTTTATGTATCAATTTTTTTGTAATTGTCTGATCCACAACATTGTAGAAAATTATTCAGTAAAAATTCGGTAAAAAATCCAATTCTGGCACAGAAGATCAGCACCTCCCAAAGGCACTCCCCGAGATTCCCTGAAATCTAATGACAGCTCGTAAGATGAAGCATTTCCCGGAAACCAAATTTGGCCCCGTGGTAAATTGAATCAAAGTTTTTCTCCCTCACCTCAACGAATGTGTGACCCATCCTGCGTTCGCTCCCTGGAGAGTGATTGATGAGAGATCAGGCCCTTGGTTCGGGGAACGAAAGAAAGCAAGCAAAAAGAAGAAAAAAAGTGCCACTGCGTCGGATATTGACATCGCACGTCTTTTCCGGTGGCGGACTCTTCTGTGGTCGTTGGCCTATCCGGCGTGGCTGCTGGGTTGGGGGTAGATCGATGTGACAAATTTGCGTAATGGTATGGATTGGGCCTTTTTCTTTCGGGGAACTATGGCACTCCGATATTGGATTTGTCCCCTGTGGTACACGGAACCCGAAAGGTCAGGTTTGTGTGGATTTAGGACTTTATTTGTTTTCGTTGGACGTGGTGGAGGATGGTGAATTTTCTGTATGGAATTGTTTTGGAAAATTTGACTTTGGACAGGATATCGTCCAAAGATGATGAAGAAATTGAAATAAGTTAACAAGTGAGTTATTAAAATGCCCTCAAATTACCAAATAATTAAAGGCTCCATCGCGAAAATCAATGTATCGATCAAATGAAGCACGTGAATAGCTTAGCATTACCCATCCCACACATAAAATTGGCTTAATACCGCAGAACCAGTGCCGCGCGACAAAGTTGACAGAGTCACCACATCTGCTTTGTGGTGGGTCCGGGGGTTAAAAGCGCCCGGCTTGTGGTTTGTGCATAGAAAACCACCAAATCAACCCCAAAAGATGGTGTGCGAGTGTGTGGCCGAATGAGCAAAATTTAATGCGGGAATGTGGTCTTTGATGTTTTTGAAGGCACGATTTAGTTGAAATTTGTGCCTATGAGCAATTCCCCACCGTAATCGAAAGTGGATTTTAATTATATTTTTTGATTTGGCTCAAACTTTGAGGGGGCTTTTCCTATGACCAAAGAAGCTGTTTTGTGTCATTAGTTTTCTTATAAAAGTCTCCATACAATTTTGGCAGCTGTTCATACAAAAATGGTACGTAAATATTCGAAAATCTGTAACTTTTCAAGGATTTTTTGATTGATTTGGTGTCTTCGGCAAAGTTGTAGGTATTGATGAGGACTATTCAGATTTTTTTTTTCAAATTTTTTTAATATTTTTTTTTACAAAAAATCCATTTTCAAACCCCTATTTTATATTTGTGATTTTTTCATATGTTTTAGGGGACAAAACCCGCATCTTTTATGGACCAAAATTTCGCCGACAATCTATGATTTTTTTCAAATTATTTTTTCAAAAAGATCGGAAAATTTCACAAATGTTTCATTTTTTGCTGAGATATTGTCATTAGAAAATGGAAGGGTTTTGGGTGAGACTTAAAAAAGTAAATTGTCCTGTTTCTTTTTCTTTTATTTGTTGTGTCTCAGCAACCAGTAGTCCAATCTTCAATGTTTCTTAGGCGAAATTGTAGGACACTGAACTACAGTCGACTCTCTGGCTGTCGATCTTCTCGATATCAATAATTCTCCATCTATCGATGAATTCTTCAGTCCCTTCAATCTGCATATTTCAATTATCTTCATTCCTCGATATTTTCCCTTGCTTGAAGGATCTCTTCCTCGACGATCCCTTGGATTCTGTTTGCTTTAAAAATCTCTTCTGGTTGTTAATAATTTCACTTTCTCATGGCTTGCATAGACATTTTTCTTGGCGAAACGAAGCTTTGAAGGGTGTTTGACATTAGTTTGTTTTTGTTTGATGGACGTTGCCATGATTCTCTCCCATAGCTGGGTATCAAGAAAAAATATTTTCAATCGAGTCTTCATTTTGCATCGTTCTGTAAACTGATGATTCTCTTCTTCGACGGTCCCTTGGATATTGACAACCAGAGAGTCGACTGTATTTGGAAAAAATATTTTCATCAATCGACAATCATGAACACTATTTAAAAAAATCAAAAGCCGAAATTTGAGCATGAGCATGAGCATGAGCATGGTTGACTGCCAATGAGCTGCTACTCCGTTATTGACAGATCAGCTGAAGTTAAACAATGAATCAAAAATGATCAGTGGGAGCCAACCATCCGTTCACTGTTTAACCTCTGAAGATCCCTACTTTATTAGTCAATACCGGCGCCCTCCCAAGAAGCCTGCAGTTCAACGAAAGGGAGGAATGTTAGTCCGATAGTTGAAGTTGCAGACTCATCAAGCACACAGTTTTTCGCTATATACTTGTTGATACCGCTTGAGACCGTTGAATCCACAGCATCTCCTTCAAGCATCACGTGATTATTATTTTTTTGGGTTAGTAGGATAAGGTATTGGCTTTTCGATGCCTCCCGAGCTACGATGCTATGGGGAGGACTTTCATAACAGACCCGTCGGCGAGCCTTCCGAGCAACGATGCTATGGGAAGGTCTTTTTGGTTAACACACAAAGTCACTCACACACAATTATTTCACTCCACTATTAATTAATCCAAAATGTCAGTGCGTCTTTCGATCATTATATAGAAATGGCTTTTTCACCATTAGAAATAAAACCTTATTCAAAACATTATACACAATTTACCCGACGCCGTGCCTTCCGATCAACGATGATATAGGAAGGGCTTTGAAAATCACAAAACAATTAATTAAGATCTCAAAAAAAAAATTACAAGAAAAAATCACAAAAAAACACCAATTACTCAACGAAAATTACGCTCAAGATACAAATAATTCAGTAGGTCATGCTATTATTCGATCACCACAATCACTCACCCCTAACGAACAGCGACACAAAAGCACACAAAAAAAAATAACCTGCATCATCACAATTTCGCGTCCCCACTTCCAGCGCACCAATGATGCTATTATTCGATTAGCACAATCACTCATCCGATACGAACAGCGACAAAAAAGCACACAAAAAAATTAACCTGTATAATCACGACTTCGCGTCCCCACTTCCAGCGCACCAATGATGCTATTATTCGATTAGCACAATCACTCATCCGATACGAACAGCGACACAAAAGCACACAAAAAAATTAACCTGAATAATCACGACTTCGCGTCCCCACTTCCAGCGCACCAATGATGCTATTATTCGATTAGCACAATCACTCATCCGATACGAACAGCGACACAAAAGCTCACCAAAAAATTAACCTGAATAATCACGACTTCGCGTCCCCACTTCCAGCGCACCAATGATGCTATTATTCGATTAGCACAATCACTCATCCGATACGAACAGCGACACAAAAGCACACAAAAAAATTAACCTGTATAATCACGACTTCGCGTCCCCACTTCCAGCGCACCAATGATGCTATTATTCGATTAGCACAATCACTCATCCGATACGAACAGCGACACAAAAGCACACAAAAAAATTAACCTGAATAATCACGACTTCGCGTCCCCACTTCCAGCGCACCAATGATGCTATTATTCGATTAGCACAATCACTCATCCGATACGAACAGCGACAAAAAAGCACACAAAAAAATTAACCTGTATAATCACGACTTCGCGTCCCCACTTCCAGCGCACCAATGATGCTATTATTCGATTAGCACAATCACTCATCCGATACGAACAGCGACACAAAAGCACACAAAAAAATTAACCTGTATAATCACGACTTCGCGTCCCCACTTCCAGCGCACCAATGATGCTATTATTCGATTAGCACAATCACTCATCCGATACGAACAGCGACACAAAAGCTCACCAAAAAATTAACCTGAATAATCACGACTTCGCGTCCCCACTTCCAGCGCACCAATGATGCTATTATTCGATTAGCACAATCACTCATCCGATACGAACAGCGACACAAAAGCACACAAAAAAATTAACCTGAATAATCACGACTTCGCGTCCCCACTTCCAGCGCACCAATGATGCTATTATTCGATTAGCACAATCACTCATCCGATACGAACAGCGACACAAAAGCTCACCAAAAAATTAACCTGTATAATCACGACTTCGCGTCCCCACTTCCAGCGCACCAATGATGCTATTATTCGATTAGCACAATCACTCATCCGATACGAACAGCGACACAAAAGCTCACCAAAAAATTAACCTGAATAATCACGACTTCGCGTCCCCACTTCCAGCGCACCAATGATGCTATTATTCGATTAGCACAATCACTCATCCGATACGAACAGCGACAAAAAAGCACACAAAAAAATTAACCTGTATAATCACGACTTCGCGTCCCCACTTCCAGCGCACCAATGATGCTATTATTCGATTAGCACAATCACTCATCCGATACGAACAGCGACACAAAAGCACACAAAAAAATTAACCTGTATAATCACGACTTCGCGTCCCCACTTCCAGCGCACCAATGATGCTATTATTCGATTAGCACAATCACTCATCCGATACGAACAGCGACACAAAAGCTCACCAAAAAATTAACCTGAATAATCACGACTTCGCGTCCCCACTTCCAGCGCACCAATGATGCTATTATTCGATTAGCACAATCACTCATCCGATACGAACAGCGACACAAAAGCACACAAAAAAATTAACCTGTATAATCACGACTTCGCGTCCCCACTTCCAGCGCACCAATGATGCTATTATTCGATTAGCACAATCACTCATCCGATACGAACAGCGACACAAAAGCACACAAAAAAATTAACCTGAATAATCACGACTTCGCGTCCCCACTTCCAGCGCACCAATGATGCTATTATTCGATTAGCACAATCACTCATCCGATACGAACAGCGACACAAAAGCTCACCAAAAAATTAACCTGTATAATCACGACTTCGCGTCCCCACTTCCAGCGCACCAATGATGCTATTATTCGATTAGCACAATCACTCATCCGATACGAACAGCGACACAAAAGCACACAAAAAAATTAACCTGAATAATCACGACTTCGCGTCCCCACTTCCAGCGCACCAATGATGCTATTATTCGATTAGCACAATCACTCATCCGATACGAACAGCGACACAAAAGCTCACCAAAAAATTAACCTGTATAATCACGACTTCGCGTCCCCACTTCCAGCGCACCAATGATGCTATTATTCGATTAGCACAATCACTCATCCGATACGAACAGCGACACAAAAGCACACAAAAAAATTAACCTGAATAATCACGACTTCGCGTCCCCACTTCCAGCGCACCAATGATGCTATTATTCGATTAGCACAATCACTCATCCGATACGAACAGCGACACAAAAGCACACCAAAAAATTAACCTGTATAATCACGACTTCGCGTCCCCACTTCCAGCGCACCAATGATGCTATTATTCGATTAGCACAATCACTCATCCGATACGAACAGCGACACAAAAGCTCACCAAAAAATTAACCTGAATAATCACGACTTCGCGTCCCCACTTCCAGCGCACCAATGATGCTATTATTCGATTAGCACAATCACTCATCCGATACGAACAGCGACACAAAAGCACACAAAAAAATTAACCTGAATAATCACGACTTCGCGTCCCCACTTCCAGCGCACCAATGATGCTATTATTCGATTAGCACAATCACTCATCCGATACGAACAGCGACACAAAAGCACACAAAAAAATTAACCTGAATAATCACGACTTCGCGTCCCCACTTCCAGCGCACCAATGATGCTATTATTCGATTAGCACAATCACTCATCCGATACGAACAGCGACACAAAAGCACACCAAAAAATTAACCTGTATAATCACGACTTCGCGTCCCCACTTCCAGCGCACCAATGATGCTATTATTCGATTAGCACAATCACTCATCCGATACGAACAGCGACACAAAAGCACACAAAAAAATTAACCTGAATAATCACGACTTCGCGTCCCCACTTCCAGCGCACCAATGATGCTATTATTCGATTAGCACAATCACTCATCCGATACGAACAGCGACACAAAAGCACACCAAAAAATTAACCTGTATAATCACGACTTCGCGTCCCCACTTCCAGCGCACCAATGATGCTATTATTCGATTAGCACAATCACTCATCCGATACGAACAGCGACACAAAAGCACACAAAAAAATTAACCTGAATAATCACGACTTCGCGTCCCCACTTCCAGCGCACCAATGATGCTATTATTCGATTAGCACAATCACTCATCCGATACGAACAGCGACACAAAAGCACACAAAAAAATTAACCTGTATAATCACGACTTCGCGTCCCCACTTCCAGCGCACCAATGATGCTATTATTCGATTAGCACAATCACTCATCCGATACGAACAGCGACACAAAAGCTCACCAAAAAATTAACCTGAATAATCACGACTTCGCGTCCCCACTTCCAGCGCACCAATGATGCTATTATTCGATTAGCACAATCACTCATCCGATACGAACAGCGACACAAAAGCACACAAAAAAATTAACCTGTATAATCACGACTTCGCGTCCCCACTTCCAGCGCACCAATGATGCTATTATTCGATTAGCACAATCACTCATCCGATACGAACAGCGACAAAAAAGCACACAAAAAAATTAACCTGAATAATCACGACTTCGCGTCCCCACTTCCAGCGCACCAATGATGCTATTATTCGATTAGCACAATCACTCATCCGATACGAACAGCGACACAAAAGCACACAAAAAAATTAACCTGAATAATCACGACTTCGCGTCCCCACTTCCAGCGCACCAATGATGCTATTATTCGATTAGCACAATCACTCATCCGATACGAACAGCGACACAAAAGCACACCAAAAAATTAACCTGTATAATCACGACTTCGCGTCCCCACTTCCAGCGCACCAATGATGCTATTATTCGATTAGCACAATCACTCATCCGATACGAACAGCGACACAAAAGCACACAAAAAAATTAACCTGAATAATCACGACTTCGCGTCCCCACTTCCAGCGCACCAATGATGCTATTATTCGATTAGCACAATCACTCATCCGATACGAACAGCGACACAAAAGCACACCAAAAAATTAACCTGTATAATCACGACTTCGCGTCCCCACTTCCAGCGCACCAATGATGCTATTATTCGATTAGCACAATCACTCATCCGATACGAACAGCGACACAAAAGCACACAAAAAAATTAACCTGAATAATCACGACTTCGCGTCCCCACTTCCAGCGCACCAATGATGCTATTATTCGATTAGCACAATCACTCATCCGATACGAACAGCGACACAAAAGCACACAAAAAAATTAACCTGTATAATCACGACTTCGCGTCCCCACTTCCAGCGCACCAATGATGCTATTATTCGATTAGCACAATCACTCATCCGATACGAACAGCGACACAAAAGCTCACCAAAAAATTAACCTGAATAATCACGACTTCGCGTCCCCACTTCCAGCGCACCAATGATGCTATTATTCGATTAGCACAATCACTCATCCGATACGAACAGCGACACAAAAGCACACAAAAAAATTAACCTGAATAATCACGACTTCGCGTCCCCACTTCCAGCGCACCAATGATGCTATTATTCGATTAGCACAATCACTCATCCGATACGAACAGCGACACAAAAGCACACCAAAAAATTAACCTGAATAATCACGACTTCGCGTCCCCACTTCCAGCGCACCAATGATGCTATTATTCGATTAGCACAATCACTCATCCGATACGAACAGCGACAAAAAAGCACACAAAAAAATTAACCTGTATAATCACGACTTCGCGTCCCCACTTCCAGCGCACCAATGATGCTATTATTCGATTAGCACAATCACTCATCCGATACGAACAGCGACACAAAAGCACACAAAAAAATTAACCTGTATAATCACGACTTCGCGTCCCCACTTCCAGCGCACCAATGATGCTATTATTCGATTAGCACAATCACTCATCCGATACGAACAGCGACACAAAAGCACACAAAAAAATTAACCTGTATAATCACGACTTCGCGTCCCCACTTCCAGCGCACCAATGATGCTATTATTCGATTAGCACAATCACTCATCCGATACGAACAGCGACACAAAAGCACACAAAAAAATTAACCTGTATAATCACGACTTCGCGTCCCCACTTCCAGCGCACCAATGATGCTATTATTCGATTAGCACAATCACTCATCCGATACGAACAGCGACAAAAAAGCACACAAAAAAATTAACCTGAATAATCACGACTTCGCGTCCCCACTTCCAGCGCACCAATGATGCTATTATTCGATTAGCACAATCACTCATCCGATACGAACAGCGACACAAAAGCACACCAAAAAATAACCTGAATAATCACGACTTCGCGTCCCCACTTCCAGCGCACCAATGATGCTATTATTCGATTAGCACAATCACTCATCCGATACGAACAGCGACACAAAAGCACACAAAAAAATTAACCTGTATAATCACGACTTCGCGTCCCCACTTCCAGCGCACCAATGATGCTATTATTCGATTAGCACAATCACTCATCCGATACGAACAGCGACACAAAAGCACACAAAAAAATTAACCTGTATAATCACGACTTCGCGTCCCCACTTCCAGCGCACCAATGATGCTATTATTCGATTAGCACAATCACTCATCCGATACGAACAGCGACACAAAAGCACACAAAAAAATTAACCTGAATAATCACGACTTCGCGTCCCCACTTCCAGCGCACCAATGATGCTATTATTCGATTAGCACAATCACTCATCCGATACGAACAGCGACACAAAAGCACACAAAAAAATTAACCTGTATAATCACGACTTCGCGTCCCCACTTCCAGCGCACCAATGATGCTATTATTCGATTAGCACAATCACTCATCCGATACGAACAGCGACAAAAAAGCACACCAAAAAATTAACCTGAATAATCACGACTTCGCGTCCCCACTTCCAGCGCACCAATGATGCTATTATTCGATTAGCACAATCACTCATCCGATACGAACAGCGACACAAAAGCACACCAAAAAATTAACCTGAATAATCACGACTTCGCGTCCCCACTTCCAGCGCACCAATGATGCTATTATTCGATTAGCACAATCACTCATCCGATACGAACAGCGACACAAAAGCACACAAAAAAATTAACCTGTATAATCACGACTTCGCGTCCCCACTTCCAGCGCACCAATGATGCTATTATTCGATTAGCACAATCACTCATCCGATACGAACAGCGACACAAAAGCACACCAAAAAATTAACCTGAATAATCACGACTTCGCGTCCCCACTTCCAGCGCACCAATGATGCTATTATTCGATTAGCACAATCACTCATCCGATACGAACAGCGACACAAAAGCACACAAAAAAATTAACCTGAATAATCACGACTTCGCGTCCCCACTTCCAGCGCACCAATGATGCTATTATTCGATTAGCACAATCACTCATCCGATACGAACAGCGACACAAAAGCTCACCAAAAAATTAACCTGAATAATCACGACTTCGCGTCCCCACTTCCAGCGCACCAATGATGCTATTATTCGATTAGCACAATCACTCATCCGATACGAACAGCGACACAAAAGCACACAAAAAAATTAACCTGTATAATCACGACTTCGCGTCCCCACTTCCAGCGCACCAATGATGCTATTATTCGATTAGCACAATCACTCATCCGATACGAACAGCGACAAAAAAGCACACAAAAAAATTAACCTGTATAATCACGACTTCGCGTCCCCACTTCCAGCGCACCAATGATGCTATTATTCGATTAGCACAATCACTCATCCGATACGAACAGCGACACAAAAGCACACAAAAAAATTAACCTGTATAATCACGACTTCGCGTCCCCACTTCCAGCGCACCAATGATGCTATTATTCGATTAGCACAATCACTCATCCGATACGAACAGCGACACAAAAGCACACAAAAAAATTAACCTGTATAATCACGACTTCGCGTCCCCACTTCCAGCGCACCAATGATGCTATTATTCGATTAGCACAATCACTCATCCGATACGAACAGCGACAAAAAAGCACACAAAAAAATTAACCTGTATAATCACGACTTCGCGTCCCCACTTCCAGCGCACCAATGATGCTATTATTCGATTAGCACAATCACTCATCCGATACGAACAGCGACACAAAAGCACACAAAAAAATTAACCTGTATAATCACGACTTCGCGTCCCCACTTCCAGCGCACCAATGATGCTATTATTCGATTAGCACAATCACTCATCCGATACGAACAGCGACACAAAAGCACACCAAAAAATAACCTGAATAATCACGATTTCGCGTCCCCACTTCCAGCGCACCAATGATGCTATTATTCGATTAGCACAATCACTCATCCGATACGAACAGCGACACAAAAGCACACAAAAAAATTAACCTGTATAATCACGACTTCGCGTCCCCACTTCCAGCGCACCAATGATGCTATTATTCGATTAGCACAATCACTCATCCGATACGAACAGCGACACAAAAGCACACAAAAAAATTAACCTGTATAATCACGACTTCGCGTCCCCACTTCCAGCGCACCAATGATGCTATTATTCGATTAGCACAATCACTCATCCGATACGAACAGCGACACAAAAGCACACAAAAAAATTAACCTGTATAATCACGACTTCGCGTCCCCACTTCCAGCGCACCAATGATGCTATTATTCGATTAGCACAATCACTCATCCGATACGAACAGCGACAAAAAAGCACACAAAAAAATTAACCTGTATAATCACGACTTCGCGTCCCCACTTCCAGCGCACCAATGATGCTATTATTCGATTAGCACAATCACTCATCCGATACGAACAGCGACACAAAAGCACACAAAAAAATTAACCTGTATAATCACGACTTCGCGTCCCCACTTCCAGCGCACCAATGATGCTATTATTCGATTAGCACAATCACTCATCCGATACGAACAGCGACACAAAAGCTCACCAAAAAATTAACCTGAATAATCACGACTTCGCGTCCCCACTTCCAGCGCACCAATGATGCTATTATTCGATTAGCACAATCACTCATCCGATACGAACAGCGACACAAAAGCACACAAAAAAATTAACCTGAATAATCACGACTTCGCGTCCCCACTTCCAGCGCACCAATGATCTAAAAAAATCAAAAGCCGAAATTTTGAACAAAAATTTACTTAAATATATATGTAATTTTGGCAACTGTCCATACAATAATGGTACGTAAATATTCGAAAATTGGCAAAAAAAAAAAAAAGATTTTAACTGAAAAATTCCCGTTTTCGATTTTTTTTAAATAGTGCCCTATCAAATATTTCGAAATGCTCACAAAATTAAAAAAAAGCCTCATCCACACAGGTGCATTCTTAAATTTTTTGATGTTACTATCTCAGCTTTTTGATTTAAGACAAACATTTTAAATGGGCTCAATATTCAATGCTTCTTTGAGCTTTTTTTAGTGAACAATCACACAATTTATAAAAATCTAAAAACTGGAATTTTTCAGCTAAATTAAAACTTTGAAAGGGTATCTCTTGAAAATGGTGCACTATATCAAAAAATCTGTAAAGCACTTTTTGATTGCACATTAGATTTCAAACTAAAAACTGAAGACAAAAAATATGTCAAACTGCTTTTCAAAATATCATAGTTTGGCGCGAAATTTTTCCCAGACTTCTCTGTAGCTCAAAAGTTGTGGGTTTTTCCCCTGAAACATTCGAAAAATTTCAAAAAAAAAAAAAAAATCATATGGATTTTGGAAAAATGATTTTGTATAAAATAAACGTAAATTTGAAAATTGGCAAATTTATTTATCCGTGTGAAAAATGCATAAAATAATGAAAGCAGTATTCTTAGAAATTGAAATCAAAATTATTTAAAAAAATAAAGATTTAAAGATTTAAAGATTTAAAGATTTAAAGATTTAAAGATTTAAAGATTTAAAGATTTAAAGATTTAAAGATTTAAAGATTTAAAGATTTAAAGATTTAAAGATTTAAAGATTTAAAGATTTAAAGATTTAAAGATTTAAAGATTTAAAGATTTAAAGATTTAAAGATTTAAAGATTTAAAGATTTAAAGATTTAAAGATTTAAAGATTTAAAGATTTAAAGATTTAAAGATTTAAAGATTTAAGGATTTAAAGATTTAAAGATTTAAAGATTTAAAGATTTAAAGATTTAAAGATTTAAAGATTTAAAGATTTAAAGATTTAAAGATTTAAAGATTTAAAGATTTAAAGATTTAAAGATTTAAAGATTTAAAGATTTAAAGATTTAAAGATTTAAAGATTTAAAGATTTAAAGATTTAAAGATTTAAAGATTTAAAGATTTAAAGATTTAAAGATTTAAAGATTTAAAGATTTAAAGATTTAAAGATTTAAAGATTTAAAGATTTAAAGATTTAAAGATTTAAAGATTTAAAGATTTAAAGATTTAAAGATTTAAAGATTTAAAGATTTAAAGATTTAAAGATTTAAAGATTTAAAGATTTAAAGATTTAAAGATTTAAAGATTTAAAGATTTAAAGATTTAAAGATTTAAAGATTTAAAGATTTAAAGATTTAAAGATTTAAAGATTTAAAGATTTAAAGATTTAAAGATTTAAAGATTTAAAGATTTAAAGATTTAAAGATTTAAAGATTTAAAGATTTAAAGATTTAAAGATTTAAAGATTTAAAGATTTAAAGATTTAAAGATTTAAAGATTTAAAGATTTAAAGATTTAAAGATTTAAAGATTTAAAGATTTAAAGATTTAAAGATTTAAAGATTTAAAGATTTAAAGATTTAAAGATTTAAAGATTTAAAGATTTAAAGATTTAAAGATTTAAAGATTTAAAGATTTAAAGATTTAAAGATTTAAAGATTTAAAGATTTAAAGATTTAAAGATTTAAAGATTTAAAGATTTAAAGATTTAAAGATTTAAAGATTTAAAGATTTAAAGATTTAAAGATTTAAAGATTTAAAGATTTAAAGATTTAAAGATTTAAAGATTTAAAGATTTAAAGATTTAAAGATTTAAAGATTTAAAGATTTAAAGATTTAAAGATTTAAAGATTTAAAGATTTAAAGATTTAAAGATTTAAAGATTTAAAGATTTAAAGATTTAAAGATTTAAAGATTTAAAGATTTAAAGATTTAAAGATTTAAAGATTTAAAGATTTAAAGATTTAAAGATTTAAAGATTTAAAGATTTAAAGATTTAAAGATTTAAAGATTTAAAGATTTAAAGATTTAAAGATTTAAAGATTTAAAGATTTAAAGATTTAAAGATTTAAAGATTTAAAGATTTAAAGATTTAAAGATTTAAAGATTTAAAGATTTAAAGATTTAAAGATTTAAAGATTTAAAGATTTAAAGATTTAAAGATTTAAAGATTTAAAGATTTAAAGATTTAAAGATTTAAAGATTTAAAGATTTAAAGATTTAAAGATTTAAAGATTTAAAGATTTAAAGATTTAAAGATTTAAAGATTTAAAGATTTAAAGATTTAAAGATTTAAAGATTTAAAGATTTAAAGATTTAAAGATTTAAAGATTTAAAGATTTAAAGATTTAAAGATTTAAAGATTTAAAGATTTAAAGATTTAAAGATTTAAAGATTTAAAGATTTAAAGATTTAAAGATTTAAAGATTTAAAGATTTAAAGATTTAAAGATTTAAAGATTTAAAGATTTAAAGATTTAAAGATTTAAAGATTTAAAGATTTAAAGATTTAAAGATTTAAAGATTTAAATATTTAAAGATTTAAAGATTTAAAGATTTAAAGATTTTATTTCATTAATCTTTTTATGTCAATATTGTTGTTCAAAATATCATAATGTTTAAAAAATATTTTCAACAGTACTCCATTGTTGCCCAAAAATTCTTTGATACATCGCGAAGCTTTGCATGAGCTTTTCCACTTTGCACAAACACGTGTGAAAACTCACCTCGAGAAAGCTATGAAGTTTGTCCTTCTTTTATCCCTCTCCCCCTTCATAAGACCCTTCGCAGAGCTCACAATAGTTTGAATACTCTTGACTTAGAAAAAAAAAAAGAAAACGCAACTCTGCTCCACAACTTTTACCACATATTTAGCACCGTATCCACTATTTTTTTTTGCCTAGTGGCAAGTGCAACTTATCGCCTTCTCAAACCGTCTCTATTTTGGTGCAATGTGCAACTCGTTTATTTTTCTCTTCTTTCGCACAAGTTTATCCTTTATGAGTTTTTGTGCGGTGGAAAAGCTTCTCCTGAAGGGAACGCAAAAATGCATATTTTTATTTGCACTTTGCGCTGCATTAAAGTCAACTTAAGCGTGTGGATGTGTGCTTTTGTTGACATTTTTCAGCAACTTTTAGCAGTTAGTTTTGTTGCTTATTTTCAGGCTGTTTGAAGAAAATTATTTTTTCTTCTGATAATTCAGTCTATTTTTGAATCAAGTCAGATTTTATTTCTTTTTTTCTTTTGTGTCCTGTTTCTGCCTCAATCCCGTTTAACGTGTCCAGCCATATTTGTGCTGAATGCAGCTCGTAAAATGAAATATATGATAGGAAATTGCTCCAGGAGATGGCCATAACATTCCCAAAACTGCCGTTTTTTTTTCTTTCTCTGCCCAGTTGGGAATGTGGTAGCTTGAGCCTCTGTTAGTTGCTGGGTATTGTGGGCGTTGTAAAGCAGGAGCTCTTCGAGAGTGTGAAAAAATATCCTAAAAATATGACTCCAAACTGCCCATAACACCATCGACTGAATGGCCTATCCACTTCGAACATTAAAGGGCATTGAATGTTTGAGGTAGAGATGTTCGCTTTTATTCAATACTTCTTTGTTCTAAAGAGAATAAGGTATTTTCCAGTTTTCTAAAAAAATATTTTTAAATTTTTAATACCATATCTAGACATCCCCACCTAGCTGTTTCAAAAGTCAAATCCCACCGACTTTGCCATTGTCGTGTGTGACCATTGCTGGATGTCTCTCATTCAGCAGCAGCAGCAGCAGCCACTATCACAAAGGTTGACTATTTCAGCGTAATTCTGGTGTCCCTCTCAAAAGCAAAGGGGCAAAAGGGGCCCACAAAATGGAAACCCACCACAAAGCTACAAATGGTAAAATATGAATCTAATTTCATTTCCATGCCAGCTCCCACACGACTCTAAGGGTGCTTTCAGAGACCCCAAAATTTCGGACCATCATCGGCGTCATATTCGCTTGGCGTTTGCCACGAGCAGATGTTTGGTCCAACATGGACCAGACCTGTAAACGGCCATCATCGGCCACTTGAAGTGCTTCCAACAGGCGGTGGCAGCAACCCCGAATGACGAAGGAACAGGCGAAGTGATTGGATGGTGGGGGAGGAGGGGGACACGGAAATTTTAACGGGCAGTACAAAAATTGAGTCTAATTTCAATTTAAACTCCACAAAATTTGGGTGCGATCTTTTGTGCGATCTTTTGTGGGAAATTGTATGAAAAAGCTTCTTTTTTACACATGATTTGTATGATACTTATTTTCCAAAAATTTTAAATTAACAATTTACAATTTACAATTTACAATTTACAATTTACAATTTACAATTTACAATTTACAATTTACAATTTACAATTTACAATTTACAATTTACAATTTACAATTTACAATTTACAATTTACAATTTACAATTTACAATTTACAATTTACAATTTACAATTTACAATTTACAATTTACAATTTACAATTTACAATTTACAATTTACAATTTACAATTTACAATTTACAATTTACAATTTACAATTTACAATTTACAATTTACAATTTACAATTTACAATTTACAATTTACAATTTACAATTTACAATTTACAATTTACAATTTACAATTTACAATTAACAATTTACAATTAACAATTTACAATTTACAATTTACAATTTACAATTTACAATTTACAATTTACAATTAACAATTTACAATTTACAATTTACTATTTACAATTTACAATTTACAATTTACAATTTACAATTTACAATTTACAATTTACAATTTACAATTTACAATTTACAATTTACAATTTAAAATTTACAATTTACAATTTACAATTTACAATTTACAATTTACAATTTACAATTTACAATTTACAATTTACAATTTACAATTTACAATTTACAATTTACAATTTACAATTTACAATTTACAATTTACAATTTACAATTTACAATTTACAATTTACAATTTACAATTTACAATTTACAATTTACAATTTACAATTTACAATTTACAATTTACAATTTACAATTTACAATTTACAATTTACAATTTACAATTTACAATTTACAATTTACAATTTACAATTTACAATTTACAATTTACTATTTACAATTTACAATTTACAATTTACAATTTACAATTTACAATTTACAATTTACAATTTACAATTTGGGTAATTCTCCGCCAACTCACACAGCAGTTGCCCCGACCCCTCTTCGATTTGCGTGAAACTTTGTCCTAAGGGGTAACTTTTGTCCCTGATCACGAATCCGAGGTCCGTTTTTTGATATCTCGTGACGGAGGGGCGGTACGACCCCTTCCATTTTTGCACATGCGAAAAAAGAGGTGTTTTTCAATAATTTGCAGCCTGAAACGGTGATGAGATAGAAATGGAGAGTGGCAACACTGGTTGAGCGGTTCGGTCGCTTCTTTCGGTACGCGATTTTAAAATTGATTTTTTCTTGTGTAAAAACCTAAATTATTTCGAGAAAAGTGGTTCAATCAACTCGCGTGAATAACGGAATCGTGTGTATGCTGAAGTTTTATCGAGTTTGATTCGAATTTGTGTATTTTTATTGGAAGAAATAAATCATTTTCCTCGCGCCAAGATGGCTGCTTGTCGTTGGAGTCGGTTCTGCCCTTTGTCGGGTGTTTGTGCAGAGTGTGCTAGTGAGACAGTATTGGTGTGCAGTGCGGAGAGATGAAAGTCTGAAGTGTGTTGGGAAACAAGACAAAAGTGAAAAAATTAAGAATCCGCAATGAACTACAGCAGTGACTGTTTGGGAAGCTGTATTGTTTTGTTGTAATTTTGTGAAAATCAGCGAAATTTCAAAGTGACCTCGAGCAGCAGTGACGTGTTGGTCGGACTTGCGTTAGTGGTAGTGTTGGGCGCTTGGAACTGGGATCAGCTGCAGCGCCTGCTTGGATTAGCTGGGTGACGGTGGTTCGGTGCTCGTCTGAGAAGGAGAGGAGACATCAGTCGAGAGGAGGAATTCGCTGTTTGAAAACCGCATGGCGCATCTGCTTCGGACCCGGTGAGATCGTTCTTTTTATGTAATGTTTTGTTTTGTTTCTCGCCTTGAATTGTGTTAGTGTGATCGAGCGAAAGATCGTGATGATGTGAAAGAATGAGTGATTGGCTGTATGTATGTGTGCTTCTCCTCCCGATTACCACAGTTGACTCACAGTAGAGGTCACAAACCCACAGATCCAATTCGTGTCAAATTTAATTTTCGTATTTTGAAGTAGAACTACGCTGCGTCTTTTGCGTTTTTATGTTTTATGCTTCTAAACAGTTCAAGTCTCGGTCGTCGCGAAACATTTCCGATGTCGTCGTTGGTTTTACCCGTCTTTGTTTGTTTTTTTTTTTTGCTTTTCTTCGGTTAATTGTTCGGTTATAGACATCAATGTAGATATTGCTGAAAATACTAAATGCACATTATATTTTCCCAACGATTCAGTCTTTCCACAGCCGGCTGTCTAAGAATGAGTCAATTTTAATTCAACGCCAAAATTTTCTCTTACTATTTACTCTATACAGCCGGCTGTATGAGTCTAAAACTACTTAAAACTGAAATTGTAAATATATAAATCACTATTTTCCCCAGTACAGCAGGCAGACTGAGTATAATAATCTATTATTATAAACATATAAATCATAAATACTTAAATCATCCACATTACTCAATACAGCCGGCTGTATGAGTTTAATATCATAAAATTTAAACCACTTTTTATCAACCCGCAATACCTTTCGAGGTATATCCTAGGGTCCTACCTATCTACTAACATTGAGTCCAAAACCTCCCTACAAACATCTATACCACTAAGGTGACGCAGGGATCCTTGCGCACTTTAGATAGGTGTTTACTAACATTCCTTCCGCTCCCCAAAGGATAGCTTGGACCCGGCGAGGACCCCCTTATGCCCTGGGCTGTATTACACACTCATCAAAAGATGAAGACATGGTATCTCCCGTGTTGGATTATTGTTCCGGATGAGGGTCTAACACAACCACACCAAACAGAGGGATAAGCGTTGTGGAGCCATCCGTGGATAGGGCGTCCTAAAATGCTAATGCTAATGCTAATGAAACGGTGATGAGATAGAAATTTGGTGTCAAAGGGACTTTTATGTAAAATTAGACGCCCGATTTGATGGCGTAATCAGAATTCCGAAAAAACGTATTTTTCATCGAAAAAAATACTAAAAAAGTTTTAAAAATTCTCCCATTTTCCGTTACTCGACTGTAAAAAATTTTGGAACATGTCATTTTATGGGAAATTTAATGTACTTTTCGAATCTACATTGTCCCAGAAGGGTCATTTTTTCATATAGAACAAAATTTTTCATTTTAAAATTTCGTGTTTTTTCTAACTTTGCAGGGTTATTTTTTAGAGTGTAACAATGTTCTACAAAGTTGTAGAGCAGACAATTACAAAAATTTTGATATATATACATAAGGGGTTTGCTTATAAACATCACAAGTTATCACGATTTTACGAAAAAAAGTTTTAAAAAAGTTGGTCGTCATCGATCATGGCCGTTCATGGTCACCCGCGACAGACACGGACGACGAAACAAAGAGAAACGCAAAAAGTAACTTTTTCAAAACTTTTTTTCGTAAAATCGCGATAACTTGTGATGTTTATAAGCAAACCCCTAATGTCTATATATCAAAATTTTTGTAATTGTCTGCTCTACAACTTTGTAGAACATTGTTACACTCTAAAAAATAACCCTGCAAAGTTAGAAAAAACACGAAATTTTAAAATGAAAAATTTTGTTCTAAATGAAAAAATGACCCTTCTGGGACAATGTAGATTCGAAAAGTACATTAAATTTCCCATAAAATGACATGTTCCAAAATTTTTTACAGTCGAGTAACGGAAAATGGGAGAATTTTTAAAACTTTTTTATTGTTTTTTTCGATGAAAAATACGTTTTTTCGGAATTCTGAGTACGTCATCAAATCGGGCGTCTAATTTTACATAAAAGTCCCTTTGATGCCAAATTTCTATCTCATCACCGTTTCAGGCTGCAAATTATTGAAAAACACCTCTTTTTTCGCATGTTCAAAAATGGAAGGGGTCGTACCGCCCCTCCGTCACGAGATATCAAAAAACGGACCTCGGATTCGTGATCAGGGACAAAAGTTACCCCTTAGGACAAAGTTTCACGCAAATCGAAGAGGGGTCGGGGCAACTTTTCCCGATTTCGTGTGAGTTGGTAGAGAATTACCCATTTACAATTTACAATTTACAATTTACAATTTACAATTTACAATTTACAATTTACAATTTACAATTTACAATTTATTTTTGTTTTCTTTTTTGTTTTTTTTTGTTGCTATATTTTTTTGTTTTTTGATGTTTTTTAACTTGTATTCTAAATTTTCCGTTACCTTTCCCACCACATATGATACCGATCCACTCCAGGGCCGTCCTCAAACGTACAGCTGCCACCACCAAATGGTGCTTCTAACCCTTAAAATAGAGAGCGAGAGTCACCGGCAAAGCCCCGTGTGGCAGCTGCCAGAAATTATAAACGACAGCCTCCAAAACCCCTCCCGCCCACTCCTTTGTCATCAGCAGCTGGCATTTGCATAGCTTTTTCTAGTTGGAGCATTTTAGAAACCAGGAAAATGCACCAATGGGAACGGTCAAACGAATGGGACCATCATGGTGGAGTTTTTGAGCCTAGCCAGAACAATTCACTTCATATTTCACATGATTTTAATATCGAATATCAATTTTGAACGGCTGGTGATGATGAAGGATGGTGGAACTGACCAGATGGTTACGGTGCGCTGAATTTGCACTTGAAAAACACTGATTGGAAATAGCAGTGTATTAAGCCACCTAATTATAATTGCAAGGCTCAATAAGTTGGTTATGACTCTTGACAATGTGTTGAATGAAGTTGAATTTAATTAAAAAATAATTTTCATTCAAAAATATTCTTTTGGTTCATTGCATGAACCAAATATCCCCATTTCCCAGTACTGAAGTTCCAAAGAAAAAACGAGGAAAATCCACGGATAATTCCTTCAAACGGCAGAAAATTTGCGCGTAACAACTTCATCGATTAGTGCAATCCAGAGGGTGCTTCAACCTGTCAAGACCGTGAAAACTAGGTGAAAGTTTCAATTGATGGTTGCGAGAAACTTCAACACGAAAGCTCCCTGTAAATCGCTTCTAGGTTTGGGGTAATCATGAGCTCGATCGATAGAGGGGAAGTTGAGTTGAGGCAAGAAAGGGTTCGTATCTGGACCGGAAATTGATCTCCGGGGAGGGAAAATTTTAATGTAAGGAAAAGGAAATTAGTTGAATTATTCCACTTTGTTCAAGAATGTGTTTACATACGTCAAATCATTTTTGGGTGAATAATGGTGAACATATTTTGAATGAAAAACACTACTGACTATTATTTTTAAATTTCATTTCAACAAAACCAATAAAACCAACACACAAGTAGTTCCGCTTCCACTGAGAGCTTCCAGTAATTAATTATTTAATTTGGTTCGGCTTATGCTTACAAAGTGGCCAAACAGCTTTATCCGAGTGCCTTCCTTCCTCCCATAGCCTGATTCAAGGAACTTTCTCCCCCTCCACAGCCCACTGTTCACAGAAATTCATTATTCACACTGGGATTCGGCTCGGAATTTATCTACCCGCAAGTTTGCAAATATGCTACCACACCGACCACCCGGGAGGCTGTGTGATCCCGACTAGCAAAGTTACAAATTCACTCTTATCTGCTTTTTTGCTGCTTCTCTCCTTGTCCAACATTATCTTTAAACACAGTGAATAAAAATTACGAGAATATTTCATATTTGTATTTAATTATTGAAGAAACATTACAATATGTTTGAAAATGTTATAAGTTGTATTTAAATATTTTAAACTTTCTACTGTGCCTTAACGAAAACCTCCTAGGATAAGGGCAAGCCGGAAATTTGCAATGCTAATTCTTTGTTCCAGTATAGTGAGAGGACTAAAGTCAGAGAAGAAAAAAACAACATCAGAAAAAGTGAGAGCAAAATGATAAAAGTGTGCGTACTTATGTAACAGAGGAGTCGAGGCTCCATTTCCGCGCCTCTTTTTGTCGGAACAGTATGTAAATGTAAGAAAAGTACCAAAAGTAGTACGAGGAAACCAACTGGAAGTAATTTTCCCGAGAAAGCGAACAAAGTGCACTCCAAGACTAGGAAGAAAGTAACTTTCTTTTTTCATACAGTAAATGAAGGACAGTCTGCCCAACCAACTGGTATAATATTCTGGAAAACGCTGAAAACTTATTTTTGGGCTTGGTACATGGCCATTAATCAATTGAAATCAATGAAAGTTCTAATAAATTTATTAAAACCTGAACTTTAAATATAAAATAAATCTGTTAAATTCTTCTTCAGAAAAGGCATTATTTGTTACATTCAAACAAATTTTTAACATTTAGTTGCTATCTACTTCTATTATCTTTTCTGCAAAAATCAAATGAAATAATTAAAAAAACACGATTTGCTTTATAAAAGATACTCACAAAGGAAGCTTTGAAATCCAAAGTTATTTTCTAGTTTTGGTCGTTTAAAAAAAAGCAAAAGCACATTTTTTTAGAATATTCGTCGTGTAAGGCCTTTGCAAATATCAATACCGTAAAATGGGGTGACTTTGATAGCCGGGGTAACTTTGATAGGTTTGCGATTTTTCCGCAAAATGAAGAGTACAATTAAAATACGTAAGAAATAGTTCAGAAACATACTGACCGTGGTAGAGAAGTGTTCAAAGTACCTCATGAAGAACTTTTCATAAATTTTTGAAAAGTTTATAAAGTTAGTTAACTATAGTTAAGAAAATGTGGATGAAAGTCATTATTTTAAACTTCTCAAAGTGTCATGATTTTCTCAATGAACATGATTTTTAATCGGAAAACGGAATGCATATTCGGATTCTTTGGACAATTTTCCACTAGGAGAAGGTTAAATAAGTTTGTAAATAATAAATAATATGTGTTTTTGAAACACAATTAAAAAAAATCTCCAAATTTATAGGCAAATTCAGTTGAACAAATTTCATGTAAAATGTGAAAACTTGTGATTCGTGCTTCGAATTCAGTATAAAATGCAATATAAATCGATAATTTTATAAACAAAACTATTTTTAACAAATTTCAGGCAAAATTCCGACTTTTTAGCAATTTTACCAAAAATTTATATGTATTTTGTTAAAAAGCTCATAAACTTAGTTAACTTAATATAAAACTTGATTTTTTTCTTACAAACTATATCAGCTACTTTAGTGATGGTACATTTAACGTACAAATAAAGTTTGAACATCTTAAATATGATTTTAACAAGAAAAACTATGACTATCAAAGTCACCCCGGAATTAAAACCAAGAATTTTTAACGTAACTATTTTTCTAAACACTATTGAAAAAACTTTTTTTTTCCAAAATAGTGCATGGACTTTGTGTGGCCTACCCCAGTACATGTTTTAAAAATAATAATCTTGAGAAAAACCTTACCTGTTGGAAAATATTCTAAAAACAAATTGAAATCCTATCAAAGTCACCCCGGTTTACAGTACTTCAAGAAGAAGTCTTCATAAAATTTTGAAACGTTTGAATAGTTAGTTATCAATAATTAAGAAAATGTTGATGAATAGCAATATTTAAATTCTATCTATTTATTAGATGTTTTAATGAACAGGATTTCGAATCGAAAAACGGAATGCATTTTAAGATTCTTTGGACAATTTTTCACTTGGAGAAGGTAAAATAAGTTTGTTAAAATAACTATTATGTGTTTTTGAAAAATGTAATAGGCATTTTCAATAGAAAAAAATTCATGTAAAAACTTTTGATTCGTGCCTCAAATTCAATTTAGAATGCAATATGAATCGATAATTTCATAAACAAAACTAGTTATAACGAATTATAGAAAAAAAATCTATGATTTATATAAATTTTGTTAAAAAGCATATAAACTTCGTTGACTAAATATTAACTTTGATTTTTTTCTTAGAAACTATATTAGCAACCTTAGCGATGGTACATTTGACGTAAAAATAAAATGTGAACACCTTAAATCTGATTTAAAATAGAAAAAAAGCTTAGACTGTCAAAGTCACCCCGGTATTCAAAATAAGAATTTTTAACGCAACAATTTTTAAGCACCATCGAAAAAAAAATTCAAAAAAAAGTGCATGGTATTTGTGTGGCATGTTTTAAAAATAATAATCTTGAGAAAAGCCTTAACACTAAGAAACTATTCCGAAAATAAATTAAAATCCTATCAATGTCACCCCGGTTTACGTTACTCTGATTTGGCTCAAATATGGCATGAGAGTTCCTTGACCAACATATTATGACCGGTAATCTTGTGTCTGTTAATTAGGGTGGTACTAACAGAAATAGGGGGTCCAAAATAATGGGTTTTTTTTGACCGATTTTTGCAAAAAGAAAACTTAAAAAAATCATTTCTCCGGAACGGCCTTAAAAAATTGAGCAATTCTTCACCAAAAACGGAAATGGATTTTTTTTATGTTTTTGATTTGGTTCAAACTTGCTCAGTCACGACATTCTAGCAGAGTTCTTACAGAGCTGGAAATTCTTACAGCATTCTAGCAGAAATAATCGATCGTTCTAGCAGGATTCTGGCAGAACCAGCTCTGCTAGAATATTTCGTGACTGGGTGGTGAGGTCCATCCTTATGACCAAAGAATCCATTTTGTGTCAATGTTTCACCCTTTAAAAGTTCCATACATATTTGATAGCAGTCCATAAATAAATGGTACGAAAATTTTCGAACATCTGTAACTTTTGAAGAACTTTTCTGGTCGATTTGGTGTCTTCGGAAAATTTGTTGGTATTGATGAGGGCTGTTTAGAAAAAATAGGAGATTTTTTTTGCCGAATTTTAAATCATCCTTTTATTAAATAAATAAATAAATTAAAATATCCATATTTTTTTATTTACTGTTTTCTTTTGTTTTAGGGGACAGAAAACCGAAACTTTTGAGCCACAGAAATGTATAGAGAAATAAATTGCCACGGAGCTTTGTTATTTTTTGGAAAAATAGATATTTTAGTCATTTTTTTTACTTCAGTTTTAATGTTAAATAAAATTTTCAAACGAAAAGTACTTTACAGTTTTTTTTTTGATAAAGTGCACCGTTTTCGAGATATAGCCACAAGTTTAATTTTAACTGCAATATTCAATTCTTTCGATTAAAAAAATAGTGATCATGGTGATCAAACCTAACTTTTTTTTTTCGATGTGTTCAGAAAATTTCAAATTAAATTTCTTCTGAATTATCCCTAGTAACATTTTAGGTTTTAAGTAAGCCATAAAAGCCTATTCAGTATGCGGGTTTCCAGAACCATGATAAAACCTGTAAGTTTAAAAATGTTGACGCTTTCGAAAAAAAAAATGAAAATTTTGGACTCGAGAATAACATTTAACAAGTTTCTATAAACCATGATTTGTGTTGTTTTGCAATCATTAGTTTCAATAAAACATAGTTCTGGTTAAACACATGTTGTTAACAAGAAATTATTTTTTACGATGTTGGGCATTTCGATTTATTTATGATAATTTCAAACTTATTCTTGAAAAAATTTTACGTTAATTTCTTAAAATTTCTTCATGGCCTATTTTTTTAAATTGCAATATTTCAATTTGCTTTCTTGTTTATTCAAGACCTTTTTCAAACTTTGAAAAATATTTATTTTTAGGTATATATCATCAAAATGATTGATTTGGTAATATTTTTTTAAACTTTTCAGTAACATAAGGCCGTTGCAATTTTTTGTTGAAGTTTATGTCCCTCGACTCTGATTTTTAAAATTGAAAAATATTTAACTGAAAAATCTTAATACCTGTCCAAATGAAAAATGCATTTTAAATTGTTTTCAGTTGATTAGACTTCTATTTCATTGAAATTTTGAAGTTTTTTGAAAAATAAAAATTTGCCCCATGATTAAACTTTGAAAAAATTGACAACGGCATTGATTGATGACATAAAATTTTAATTGAACTGAGAAAAAAAATTAAATTTATAAAAAAGACCATTTTTTCAAATTTTGCAAATATTAAAGAACAATTTAAATAATACGCAACATTAGATTGATAAATTTAAATAAATAAATTTAATAAATTTAAACGCTTGTTCACGGTTTTGTGAAAACATTTTTTTCCGTGTACTCAGATTTTTTTCATTTAAACATTCAACTTAAGACATTAAACATTTTTTTTTGTCTCTGGCCAGATCCGATAGTGATCAAATATTGTTAAGTGTTTTGTGAGTCTATTAACGAATATTCATGATAAATTTGATTAATGTGAACAGGTTTTCATCGAATTTCAGTGAACAGTAGTTTATTGAGTTAGTTTTAAGAGTGACCCCGTCTTGTATCATTTGAGTTTTGTGTACTTGTTGATGCGATAAGATGAGGTGGTTTTGTGCCTTTTGAGGAAGTGTCTTTTATCGATAACCAGACACAGCTCAAGAGGGCTTTTGTCCACCTCCAATAAAGAAAAAAATAACAAAAAAAAAAAAAATAACAAAAAATAACTTCGTAAAGAATAAATCTATAAGATCATCAAAAGTTGCACTAGATTCCTCGATAAATATTCCAATGCACCCCTTTCATGGTGCCATAAACTAGTAATAAATATCAAAAAACGATTTGCTTAAAATTTGTCACAATAATTATCCGAGCTGAAGCACATATTTCTCACCCGTCAATTCATCACCATCGGCCATCGAATCTCTTCCGCAAAATCGCATCGCCCCGCGCGCGCGGTAATTGCAAAGCAAGAGGAAATTATTTTGTGGCCATTCAGCAATTTCCTTCGCCCGATCGTTGAGTCGAGGTTTTGCGGTTTTCCCAGCAGCTGCAAGTGGAAGAAACACCTCACCCACCCCAAGGTCGGCCGGAATCTCGTCCCGATGATGGTACCGTGGCACGACATTTGGAAAATTGATTGGAAAATGTGGCCGGGCTGAAGCCGGTCGGTGCTGGGTGGGACCCCCTTCCTTGGCAGAGTTATTACACAAGCAATTTGCGGCTGAGGCCAACAAGAAATGAATAATGTGTTTCATTTCGCAGGTTGGGTGGGCGGGGGTGATTTGGACCACGTGGAGGTGAGGCTGACGTCTTCAATATTGAAATATGGACCATCAGCATGCACGTCACGTATTACTTCAGGGCCGTTCCCCTCTCACCAGGACACATCATCAACCAGCTAGGTTCTACCGAGGGGGTGGTGAGCCTTCGAAGTGTCTGTAAGTAAGTCATGCCTGGAGTTCAGTGTGCTGCATTCTACATGTACACGTGCTCCCTGGTGCGACAGATCCTGCGTGATCTATTAGAAAAAAGGGACATTGCCATTGGCTTCGTAGAAGAAGAGGAAAATAAAAATGATAAAGAGACTGGAAGGGAGGAGGGGACAACCGGCAGCCCCATCGACATGAATTGAATGATAGTCATTGCCGATATGAAACACTATATTGGATGACGAGTCTTGAATGTTAACGAGGTTGATTTTTTTTCTGGTGGAAAGATGACATAAAATAATTTTGTATTCATTTTCCATTACTCACAAATAACATATTTTTATACTAAATTATACTACATTGTGTGGATTTAATTTCTTGCACAACATAGCTTTAAACATTTTCGTTGAGGAAGAAGATACTTACTTTTCCTGTCATTCTTTAGTGACGAAATGGCCAATTTACCAACACCAATAACAGTGCTTAAAAGTTGACTCTCATTTGAAAGTGGAAAACCTTTCAGCACTTGTATCAAAATATAACACAGGTTAGATTGACCGTGCATTCCTGATGTTCTACTGATGAGCTTTTACATGTACGGAATGATTGTGTCACGTTCCCCAGAAAACCATTCCCCCGAAAACCATTCCCCAGAAAACCGTTCCCCAGAAAACCATTCCCCCGAATGTACCATTTCCCAGAAAACCATTCCCCAGAAAAGTTTCTTTCTCGAAAAATCAAAGTAGTTTCAAATATTAGTTTGTTTGAAATTTCTTAGAAAATATAAAAATTAGACAAGGTTATTTTATCCATGCCAAGAAATTTTCCTTTTTTTTGACAACAATTCTTGAGAAAATAACAGAAAATGTTAATTCGGCTTATGACTCGTTCTATTATTCTAAGAAATTTTCCCTTCTTTTTCAGTCATGTTAAATTTGTTATACAAATGCCGAATAAATTGCAGTTTCTTTTTATTTCTTGTTTTCCGTGAATGCTATTTTTATTTTGCAAAGAAGAAAAATGTTTGTTAAAATTAAAATATGATTATGGGTGTCATTGGTATAATTCCATTTGACATATTGGACCTTTGGCATATTGCTCATTTTGCATGATGATTTAAATTTTCTAAATTTGATTTAAGGTGACAAAATTTAATTTATCATTTTTGGAAGAAGAAAACTCTCTTGACTTACAATAACTGACTAATTTTTCCTTCTTTTAAGGTCTCCTGACACAAGTTGAATTTCACCTTCTTTAAAGAAGGGAAAACTGTCTTGACTTGTGATATCTGCTAACAGAAGTTGAATTTTCGCTTTAAAGTTTTTTTTTTCTTGTATTCTTTCTTGTTTCCATAAGGAAAAACTCTCTTGACTAGTGATAACAAATTTAAAAAGTTGTGTAAGTGGTCAAGTATTTTTTCCCTTACTTAAAGAAGGGAAAATTAAACCCGTGTCAGCAGTTATAATAACAAGGCTATACATTTTTCCCTTCCTTAAAGAAGGGAAAACTCTCCTCCTCCCTTTTAAAGGTAAAATTCAACTTGTATCAGTCAGTAAAGTTTTCCTTTCTTTAAAGAAGGGAAAACTTTCTAGCCTTGTAATAACTGCTGACACAAGTTAACGTGGTGATTATTGCACTCGAGCGTAATATTTCAATCTTTATTTCTCGCATCACGTTCGAGATTTTTCGATCTAAATATTATGATCATAATTTGTCAATGGTAAGTCAAAAAGTCAAATTAAAAACATTTTCAAAATTCTCAAAAAAATCAAAAAGTTTGGAATTCAAAAATCAAAATTAAAGAGAAAAGAAATTTTAAAATTTAAAAAAAATCAAAGATTATGAATTTTATTTTTTTAGTTTGAAAATTTGAAATTATGGAAATTTTGATTTTTTTTTGAATTTTTGGAAATTTTGGAAATTTTGGAAATTTTGGAAATTTTGGAAATTTTGGAAATTTTGGAAATTTTGGAAATTTTGGAAATTTTGGAAATTTTGGAAATTTTGGAAATTTTGGAAATTTTGGAAATTTTGGAAATTTTGGAAATTTTGGAAATTTTGAAAATTTTGGAAATTTTGGAAATTTTGGAAATTTTGGAAATTTTGGAAATTTTGGAAATTTTGGAAATTTTGTAAATTTTGTAAATTTTGGAAATTTTGGAAATTTTGGAAATTTTGGAAATTTTAGAAATTTTGGAAATTTTGGAAATTTTGGAAATTTTGGAAATTTTGGAAATTTTGGAAATTTTGGAAATTTTGGAAATTTTGGAAATTTTGGAAATTTTGGAAATTTTGGAAATTTTGGAAATTTTGGAAATTTTTATAAATTTTGGAAATTTTGGAAATTTTGGAAATTTTGGAAATTTTGGAAATTTTGGAAATTTTGGAAATTTTGGAAATTTTGGAAATTTTGGAAATTTTGGAAATTTTGGAAATTTTGGAAATTTTGGAAATTTTGGAAATTAAATAATTTAAATAAATAATATTTTTTTGCAAAAAAAAAACTGTTTTTTTTAACTAATGATTGAAAAAACTTACCGGCAAGCATTGAAATACTTAATTTGTTGAAATGTGGAAACAAGCAATTCCATTTTTTTTTAATTTTTTATATTTAAAAACACTCCATTGAAGAAAAGCACGCTTATTGAAATTCTAAAAGAAAAGACAATTTCAAACAATTTCTTGATTATTGCCTTTCTTGATCACATTACTGATTTCTGAGAAACTGCTCTGAATAATATTATAAAGAAATCAAAGTTTTTTAAATGATCCATCTTATTCATTTTACAATATTTCAAAAATTATTGACTTAATTGTGAATTGAAAAAAAATCTTCAATTCTATTTCTAACTATTTAAATACATTTTTTTAAATATTGTTCAGTATTTTATCTAGATTGCACAGATCGTACTGAGCTAGTTTTTACACCAATTCAACAACTATTGTATTTTTTTAAATTTGAACACAGTAAAAAATAGTAAATTAGTAACAGGTGTAATATTGCCTCTTTTATGATCAATAAAATATTACCTATATTTTAGATGTAAAATTTTAATAACTTAAGGAGGAATAAGACTGTGACAAAAAAAAAAACTAACTTAATCCACCTATGTGGTTGGTGCCTTCCTCACTCTTTTCCAACAATGGGTGATATGTGATATGATGGGTTTGGACACAAATTTGGTAAAAAAAAACACACATATCACTCATGGACTCATAAGTGGTCATAGCTTGATACAAGGTTGCCAGATCTTCAATGTTGTGGACTCGTTGGAAAGGTCTTTCGATTACCTAACCAACGATGGGTCGGATGATGGATCCGGACATTGTTTACATACATTTAAGTGAGATCCGGCTACAAAAAAAGTACATAAATATCACTTAAGTGGTCAGAACTCGAGACAGGGTTGCCAGATCTTCAATAATTTAGACTCGTTGGATAGGTCTTTTGATTACCTAACCAACGATGGGTCGGATGATGGATCCGGACACTGTTTACATACATTTAAGTGAGATCCGGCTTCAAAAAAGTACATAAATATCACTTAAGTGGTCAGAACTCGAGACAGGGTTGCCAGATCTTCAATGTTGTGGACTCGTTGGATAGGTCTTTCGATTACCTAACCAACGATGGGTCGGATGATGGATCCGGACATTGTTTACATACATTTAAGTGAGATCCGGCTTCAAAAAAGTACATAAATATCACTTTAGTGGTCGTAACTCGAGACAGGGTTGCCAGATCTTCAATGTTGTGGACTCGTTGGAAAGGTCTCTCGATTACCTAACCAACGATGGGTCGGATAATGGATCCGGACACTGTTTACATACATTTAAGTGAGATCCGGCTTCAAAAAAGTGCATAAATATCACTTAAGTGGTCAGAACTCGAGACAGGGTTGCCAGATCTTCAATGTTTTGGACTCGTTGGAAAGGTCTTTTGATTACCTAACCAACGATGGGTCGGATGATGGATCCGGACATCGTTTACATACATTTAAGTGAGATCCGGCTACAAAAAAAGTACATAAATATCACTTAAGTGGTCAGAACTCGAGACAGGGTTGCCAGATCTTCAATAATTTAGACTCGTTGGATAGGTCTTTTGATTACCTAACCAACGATGGGTCGGATGATGGATCCGGACACTGTTTACATACATTTAAGTGAGATCCGGCTTCAAAAAAGTACATAAATATCACTTAAGTGGTCAGAACTCGAGACAGGGTTGCCAGATCTTCAATGTTGTGGACTCGTTGGATAGGTCTTTCGATTACCTAACCAACGATGGGTCGGATGATGGATCCGGACATTGTTTACATACATTTAAGTGAGATCCGGCTTCAAAAAAGTACATAAATATCACTTTAGTGGTCGTAACTCGAGACAGGGTTGCCAGATCTTCAATGTTGTGGACTCGTTGGAAAGGTCTCTCGATTACCTAATCAACGATGGGTCGGATGATGGATCCGGACATTGTTTACATACATTTAAATGAGATCCGGCTACAAAAAAGTACATAAATATCACTTAAGTGGTTATAACTCGAGACAGGGTTGCCAGATCTTCAATGTTTTGGACTCGTTGGAAAGGTCTTTTGATTACCTAACCAACGATGGGTCGGATGATGGATCCGGACACTGTTTACATACATTTAAGTGAGATCCGGCTTCAAAAAAGTGCATAAATATCACTTAAGTGGTCAGAACTCGAGACAGGGTTGCCAGATCTTCAATGTTTTGGACTCGTTGGAAAGGTCTTTTGATTACCTAACCAACGATGGGTCGGATGATGGATCCGGACATTGTTTACATACATTTAAGTGAGATCCGGCTACAAAAAAAGTACATAAATATCACTTAAGTGGTCAGAACTCGAGACAGGGTTGCCAGATCTTCAATAATTTAGACTCGTTGGATAGGTCTTTTGATTACCTAACCAACGATGGGTCGGATGATGGATCCGGACACTGTTTACATACATTTAAGTGAGATCCGGCTTCAAAAAAGTGCATAAATATCACTTAAGTGGTCAGAACTCGAGACAGGGTTGCCAGATCTTCAATGTTTTGGACTCGTTGGAAAGGTCTTTTGATTACCTAACCAACGATGGGTCGGATGATGGATCCGGACATCGTTTACATACATTTAAGTGAGATCCGGCTACAAAAAAAGTACATAAATATCATTTAAGTGGTCAGAACTCGAGACAGGGTTGCCAGATCTTCAATAATTTAGACTCGTTGGATAGGTCTTTTGATTACCTAACCAACGATGGGTCGGATGATGGATCCGGACACTGTTTACATACATTTAAGTGAGATCCGGCTTCAAAAAAGTACATAAATATCACTTAAGTGGTCAGAACTCGAGACAGGGTTGCCAGATCTTCAATGTTGTGGACTCGTTGGATAGGTCTTTCGATTACCTAACCAACGATGGGTCGGATGATGGATCCGGACATTGTTTACATACATTTAAGTGAGATCCGGCTTCAAAAAAGTACATAAATATCACTTTAGTGGTCGTAACTCGAGACAGGGTTGCCAGATCTTCAATGTTGTGGACTCGTTGGAAAGGTCTCTCGATTACCTAATCAACGATGGGTCGGATGATGGATCCGGACATTGTTTACATACATTTAAATGAGATCCGGCTACAAAAAAGTACATAAATATCACTTAAGTGGTTATAACTCGAGACAGGGTTGCCAGATCTTCAATGTTTTGGACTCGTTGGAAAGGTCTTTTGATTACCTAACCAACGATGGGTCGGATGATGGATCCGGACACTGTTTACATACATTTAAGTGAGATCCGGCTTCAAAAAAGTGCATAAATATCACTTAAGTGGTCAGAACTCGAGACAGGGTTGCCAGATCTTCAATGTTTTGGACTCGTTGGAAAGGTCTTTTGATTACCTAACCAACGATGGGTCGGATGATGGATCCGGACATTGTTTACATACATTTAAGTGAGATCCGGCTACAAAAAAAGTACATAAATATCACTTAAGTGGTCAGAACTCGAGACAGGGTTGCCAGATCTTCAATAATTTAGACTCGTTGGATAGGTCTTTTGATTACCTAACCAACGATGGGTCGGATGATGGATCCGGACACTGTTTACATACATTTAAGTGAGATCCGGCTTCAAAAAAGTACATAAATATCACTTAAGTGGTCAGAACTCGAGACAGGGTTGCCAGATCTTCAATGTTGTGGACTCGTTGGAAAGGTCTTTCGATTACCTAACCAACGATGGGTCGGATGATGGATCCGGACATTGTTTACATACATTTAAGTGAGATCCGGCTTCAAAAAAGTACATAAATATCACTTAAGTGGTCGTAACTCGAGACAGGGTTGCCAGATCTTCAATGTTGTGGACTCGTTGGAAAGGTCTCTCGATTACCTAATCAACGATGGGTCGGATGATGGATCCGGACATTGTTTACATACATTTAAATGAGATCCGGCTACAAAAAAGTACATAAATATCACTTAAGTGGTTATAACTCGAGACAGGGTTGCCAGATCTTCAATGTTGTAGATTTGTTGGAAAGGTCTTTCGATTACCTAACCAACGATGGGTCGGATGATGGATCCGGACATTGTTTACATACATTTAAATGAGATCAGGCTACAAAAAAGTACATAAATATCACTTAAGTGGTTATAACTCGAGACAGGGTTGCCAGATCTTCAATGTTGTGGACTCGTTGGAAAGGTCTTTCAATTACCTAACTAACGATGTATAACATGATGATGTTTGGTTCAGGTTACTGCCATTTATTCATCTTCCGAAAATATGCGAAAACACATTTTTATACATAACTTTTGAACTACTTATCGAAACTTCAAACAATTCAATAGCACCGTATGGGACCCTAAACCAAGTCGAATGCGACTGGTTTGGTCAAAATCGGTTCAGCCAGTGCTGAGAAAACTGAGTGACATTATTGGTCACATACACACACACATACCCACACACATACCCACACACATACACACACACATACACACACACATACACACACACATACACACACACATACACACAGACATTTGTTCAGTTTTCGATTCTGAGTCGATATGTATACATCAAGGTGGGTTTTCGAGCTTTAAATAAAAAGTTCAATTTTAGAGCAGGATTATAGCCTTACCTCAGTGAGGAAGGCAAAACACTAACTTAATCCACCTTTGTGGTTGATGCCTTTCTCATATTTAATATAAGTGGTTTGGCAGCTATTTTTTTTTAGATCCAGAAAAATAAGTACACAGATATAACTTAAGTGGTCATAACTCGAGACAGGGTTGCCAGATCATCAATGCTGTGGACTCGTTGGAAAGGGTTTTCGATTACCTAACCAACAATGTGTCGGATGATGGATCCGGACATCGTTTACATACATTTAAGTGAGATCCGGCATCAAAAAAGTACATAAATATCACTTAAGTGGTCATAACTCGAGACAGGGTTGCCAGATCTTCAATGTTGTGGACTCGTTGGAAAGGTCTTTTGCTTACCTAACCAACGATGTTTCGGATGATGGATCCGGACACAGTTTACATACATTTAAGTGAGATCCGGCTTCAAAAAAGGACATCACCATTGAAAAAACGGCTAATATCCACTTTTGGCAAAAACGAGACATTAGCACCAGGTGGTAGAGGATGTTCCAATAGGGTGTAATATCAAAATCGATTTTCCAGCACAGCAATTTTTCAGTTCCTTTTGGGGTCCTAAACAACTCCCCAAAGTTTGGGAACGATTGGTTTAGTCCTCACTTTGCGCAAAGCGAATCAATTTTCCATATAAATTTGTATGGGAAAACCCATTTTTTTGGATTTTGATATTTATAAAATCCACGTTTCACGCTGTACTAAAACTGGATTCATATTCGAATGCTCTGGAAGGTGCTCTACAACTTTCCCGAAGAGAGTATGGTGCTAGCTTGTCCCTGAAAGAAGATACAGCGTCCTCAAAACTCGTCTAAAACGTGATTTTCGAGCAAATAACACGTTTTAGACGAGTTTTAAACACGCTGTATCTTTTTATAGGAGCAAGTTAGCACCATACTCTCTTCTGGAAAGTTGTAGAGCACCTTCCAGAGCATCCAAATATGAATCCGGTTTTAGTACAGCGTGAAACGTGGATTTTATAAATATCAAAATCCAAAAAAATGGGTTTTCCCATACAAATTTATATGGAAAATTGATTCGCTTTGCGCAAAGTGAGGACTAAACCAATCGTTCCCAAACTTTGGGGAGTTGTTTAGGACCCCAAAAGGAACTGAAAAATTGCTGTGCTCGCTAAATTTGGACAACTTTATTTTTCTCCATACAACCATATTACACCCTAATGTTCCAACGCATCTTCTGGAACGTGAATTTTACTGAAATAGTGTTTAGACTTGGCTGCCGATGCGAAAAACCAAACGGCTAATTTGCCACTCTTATGGAAAATTACCTTGACGGAGATTTTGTGACAAACACTAAAACGCGTTTTTCTCGGAATACTTGATTTGGCATAAAAGCCGAATTTTCAATTATGGGCAGTTAAGTGGTCATAACTCGATACAGGGCTGCCAGATCTTCAATGTTTTGGACTCGTTGGAAAGGTTTTTTGATTACCTTACCAACGATGGGTTGGATGATGGATCCGAACATCGTTTACATGCAGATAAATGAGATCCGGCTTGAAAAAAATACATAAATATCACTTAAGTGGTCATAAATCGAGACAGGGTTGCCAGATCATCAATGTTTTGGACTCGTTGGAAAGGTCTCTCAATTACCTAACCAACGATGGGTCGGATGATGGATCCGGACATTGTTTACATACATTTAAGTGAGATCCGGATATATGCGTATTTAATAATTTGATTGGACGATCTCAAATTTGATGTTTAAACCAAGAAAAAATATTTTTATTTTTTTGTTCATGATTCGACAATTTGAAGTACCATGCAGAACTTCGGATAATCGAGTCTGGACTGTACTAACAAAAAAAAGTTTGCCAATCACGCGAAGTTTTATAAAGCTTTGTATAGAAAATCTAGTGAAGCATAATGGTTTCATTTGACATTGAAATGCATCGATATTCTATTTAAATAAATTTATGATAAGAAATCACAAAGAAAACAGCACACATTTATTTGTTGACACAAAAATACACGAAAAGAAGCTTTGAACATCCAAAGAACAATTCCGACAATGCTGGATATCGCTTATTAAAACGAACAACTACACCAGTCCAAACGAGCTGAACAGAGGGCAAACACCGGGCTCAGCTCTAAATCTGTTATCAGAACATTTCCCCATCTCCGCGGACTGGTCCAGTGGCACCGGCTGCTGCTGATGTCCTGCTCATCCCCCCTGCCCGGTTCAGGGTCTTTGTTGTTGCGTGCTGAATGCCAAAGTTGGTTTTCTTAATTTTTGTCCCCACACTTGCCAGCCCCTTTGCCCCGGCCAAAAAGCTCAACAAACATTAACAATTAGATTTTCTCCCTCCGTCTCGAAGGACTTTTTTTGTCTGGCCAAGAAGGGAAGGAATACTTCGAGGATTGGTGCCAAAAGTTGGCACTTTTAAAGAGCCTGTTGTCTGTTGATGCGAACTTTAACAAACAATCTGCGCTAAGATACTCCTCTGACACTCGACTGCTGGTGCCGTTATGTTGGGATGGGTAGAGGATCGAAATCATCTAGATGAGAGTTTGAGAATTTTCAAAACAGAAAAATGAAAACCTCTTTGAAGTTGGTGTTTGTTTCTTCAAGGTATGATAGATTTAGGATCTCTGGACATGCTCCAATCGACAGAAGGGAATTTGAGTGAATTTCCTGGGAATAAATAAATTTTTAAATTTCGGGTAAAGATGGTATGAAATCATCTTAAGCAACCATGTGCATCCATATTTATCTGTGTGAGTTGCAAAAATAAGAGGAGGCGCATGGTTGCTTAAGATTTTACAAACCATTTTTACCCTAAGCTTACAAATTTATTTATTGGCAGGAAATTCAGTAAAATTCACTATAGTTGACTGTAGCTTGTTCAGGGTGTCCAAATCTATCATACCTTGACAAAACAAAAGCGTTTACTGACATCAACTTCAAAATTTCATTACAAAACATTCCCAAACAAGAAAGGAAAAACATGAAGAGTAATGAGTCTTCAAGATTCCCAGTAACTTGGGTGGAGCGGAAAAGCGAGGAAAAATCATGAACTCGTGGCGGGAAAAATTACCTACTCAAAGGCAGGAGAGATAGAGGGAGAAATGCCACCCATTATGAAGGGAAGCAGGCTGACGGACAGATATCGCTCCGGGTGAGCGATGGAGACAGTTGAATCGCAAGTTTGGTGATTTGGCGAGCTTCGTTAACCTTCTTCCGGTCGGTAAGTTTGAACAACTTGCCAAAGTTTCCTCCCTCCTTGAACAGGCAAGACAATGCAGAGTGACAAAGGAATGTTGGCCCACCTTCTTTCCATGCTTCTCAGGGGAGGGACATGGACACAAATGACTTTTGGGCCACGGAGATTTGAGTCGAAGGAGCGAAATAATAAGATATTTTGGTAATTTTGGGGAAAGTTAGAAGTAAGCCAGCTGATGAAGGCACTTTGCCCTTGGGTGAACATATTTTCGAAGATTTAAATCAAAAGTTTGAGGGAACTCATTCTTTGAGCTTTAAGCTTGAGCTAAAGTTGGAACGATTCATCTTGAATGCAGCAATTAAACTTGAATCAACACCTTGCAGCATCTCTTTAATCTTACATTGAAATTGCATCAGATTGAATCTCTTCAAGCTGCACATTTCGTTGCTTCTTCAAGCTTGGAATAGCAGCAAATGCAGCAATATTTATTCTCCAACGATTACGGAGGTGTAAAACTGCATGTGACTGCGGCAGCTGCACTCCAGTGCATTCCAGCGTGATGCCAACCACACAGAATCTACACCTGAGCCGGGACCTGAGCGGATGAAGGTGTCGGAAAAGTAAATTTACTGCAAATTTGTTACAGATCAAGTTGACTGTTGCTCACGACTGACGTCTGACGATTGACGACTGACGACTGACGACTGACGACTGACGACTGACGACTGACGACTGACGACTGACGACTGACGACTGACGACTGACGACTGACGACTGACGACTGACGACTGACGACTGACGACTGACGTCTGACGTCTGACGTCTGACGTCTGATGGCTGACGACTGACGACTGACGATTGACGTCTGACGTCTGACGTCTGACGTCTGATGACTGACGACTGACGACTGACGACTCTTGACTCTTGACTCTTGACTCTTGACTCTTGACTCTTGACTCTTGACTCTTGACTCTTGACTCTTGACTCTTGACTCTTGACTCTTGACTCTTGACTCTTGACTCTTGACTCTTGACTCTTGACTCTTGACTCTTGACTCTTGACTCTTGACTCTTGACTCTTGACTCTTGACTCTTGACTCTTGACTCTTGACTCTTGACTCTTGACTCTTGACTCTTGACTCTTGACTCTTGACTCTTGACTCTTGACTCTTGACTCTTGACTCTTGACTCTTGACTCTTGACTCTTGACTCTTGACTCTTGACTCTTGACTCTTGACTCTTGACTCTTGACTCTTGACTCTTGACTCTTGACTCTTGACTCTTGACTCTTGACTCTTGACTCTTGACTCTTGACTCTTGACTCTTGACTCTTGACTCTTGACTCTTGACTCTTGACTCTTGACTCTTGACTCTTGACTCTTGACTCTTGACGACTCTTGACTCTTGACTCTTGACTCTTGACTCTTGACTCTTGACTCTTGACTCTTGACTCTTGACTCTTGACTCTTGACTCTTGACTCTTGACTCTTGACTCTTGACTCTTGACTCTTGACTCTTGACTCTTGACTCTTGACTCTTGACTCTTGACTCTTGACTCTTGACTCTTGACTCTTGACGACTCTTGACTCTTGACTCTTGACTCTTGACTCTTGACTCTTGACTCTTGACTCTTGACTCTTGACTCTTGACTCTTGACTCTTGACTCTTGACTCTTGACTCTTGACTCTTGACTCTTGACTCTTGACTCTTGACTCTTGACTCTTGACTCTTGACTCTTGACTCTTGACTCTTGACTCTTGACTCTTGACTCTTGACTCTTGACTCTTGACTCTTGACTCTTGACTCTTGACTCTTGACTCTTGACTCTTGACTCTTGACGACTCTTGACTCTTGACTCTTGACTCTTGACTCTTGACTCTTGACTCTTGACTCTTGACTCTTGACTCTTGACTCTTGACTCTTGACTCTTGACTCTTGACTCTTGACTCTTGACTCTTGACTCTTGACTCTTGACTCTTGACTCTTGACTCTTGACTCTTGACTCTTGACTCTTGACTCTTGACTCTTGACTCTTGACTCTTGACTCTTGACTCTTGACTCTTGACTCTTGACTCTTGACTCTTGACTCTTGACTCTTGACTCTTGACTCTTGACTCTTGACTCTTGACTCTTGACTCTTGACTCTTGACTCTTGACTCTTGACTCTTGACTCTTGACTCTTGACTCTTGACTCTTGACTCTTGACTCTTGACTCTTGACTCTTGACTCTTGACTCTTAACTCATGACTCTTGACTCTTGACTCTTGACTCTTAACTCATGACTCTTGACTCTTGACTCTTGACTCTTGACCCTTGACTCTTGACTCTTGGACTCTTGGACTCTTGGACTCTTGGACTCTTGGACTCTTGAACTCTTGACTCTTGACATCGATTTTCTCAAATTTTCAAATATTGTATCAACATCCCTATCCCTCCACAATCGGGCCACTTCCCCGCGATGACTTGCTGTGCACTGGAGGAACATTTTGTTGACGACGGGGACCACCTTCGGCTCGGGTGCCACGTGGTGGTTCACCAAGTCGCGGGCTGGGACCACGTGGTCTGCGGTCGGGGTGTTCCACCTGTGTGTAGCTATAGAGCTGCAGCTTCATGCACCAGGGTGCATATTTAGACCGAACCAGTTGGGAAGTGCGGAGAATCTCGGGGGGAAATGTTGCGCTTGGTTTGCCAAGCTGAAGTCTGGAGTCGTCGTCGGTTGTCGGTCGGTTTGAAGTGGATTTGGTGTGACTTTTGAAGCTTTGCTGCGTGGGAATGCATCACGCGTTTGAGGGGTTTTGATATTTTTCTGGGATGTCTGAAGGAGAAGATATTTTATTGCCATGGATGAAATTTTGTCAGATGAGAAGTTCAGAGAAGTTACCTGGAATTTGTGGGATCAAAGGAAAAAAAATCAGATGGAGTCTGACAAATATTGGTAAAATCAAACATAATTGATTGTGAAAATTGAATAAAAAAAATTTGAGATTATCAAATACTCTGAAAAAAACTAATATAAAACGAATAAAAGGGGTTAATATAAAAAACCTCGCAGCACTCGGCAAAAGAGCACAAGCTTGACGTTTTAAACCCTGAGTTACATCCGCCGAAGCGCATCAACGTTGGGAAGGGGGAGATTTGGCCCAAAGATCCACTGAAACGGGAAAAGCTCTGCGATTTTAATGAAAGCTACTTTACTTTGCTCCCCCCCTTGAACCTCAGTCGCTCTGTGTGTGAACAACATTAGCATATCGCACGAACAGATTCGTTCACACACTCGTACAATATTTCGGCGGAAAGGATTTTGTAATATCTGCTCGTTTTGCCACGGCGTGCAAATGTGCTTCCCCCCTAGACATATTAAATTGGACGATTCACCTGAATGGCAACGGAAAATTGTGTGGATTTTAGTCAATTGACAAATATATAAACATTCATTATAATTTTTATTTACTTTGATTTTAAACGACTTATTCGGTAATAAATTATTAATCCAGTAATTAATGGTATTTAGATTAATTAAAAGTAATTTAAAAGTAATTAAAGTAATTATTGGTATTGTTAATAATATATTTAGGCCGCTGCAAATATTTTTCAAACTTTTTTTCTCATGAAAATAAAATTTTCGTCAAAACTTTGAAATTTTGGAAACTTATTATTGCAAATCAACTGGACATTTTGTTGACGACACCTTCGTATAATGGTGGTGTATAATGCATTTTAAAACACTTTTTTCATTCAAATGCGGAAACCGTGGTCTCTAATTTAAATTTTTATTTTTTTTTATTTTTTTGCCCCTCTTCGACTTTGGTAAGAGTCGAGGGACATAAACTTCAAAAAATATTTGCAACGGCCTAAAACAATTTAAAAAAAAATGATTTTATTTTAAATAAGAGTATCACACAGAGCATCAAAAACAAAAATCATTCTCTGTATGTAGAGGGTCTAATCCACAAAAATTCTTTACACAAAATTTAATACAATGCTGTCCAATTTTTTTTTAAATCTAAAAGAAGGTAATGTTGGAGACTTCAAACCTAATGCGTACATTTGACCGTTTTGATGCGTAAATTTGGGGATGCACGATGTTATGGTTGATTATATTCGTACTCCTTACTAGCACATAATTTATTTACATTTGACTGAAATATTTCATAAGCGTCCGAAGCACCGGTAAGTAAAAAAAAAAAAGAAGCACCGGTAAGGCCAAGCAGAAATTTATGGTTTTGATTTCCTTAAATTCAATCAAATTTTTATATAAAATATCGATTGTTTTGATGTTAACAGCTTATTTAACATCTCAAGAATGCCATTCACTAATATTTCAGTCCAAATTTGTGCGATTCATAAGCAAAAATGAGTGTCCAGAATTCGAAACAGAAGTGTCCGGATTTCGAAACAGCTCATTTTAATTTTAAAATTCTGATTAAACATGGTTATAAAAAACATATTGTGAATCAGCCCTGATGATATTTCTACATTTCTTACTTATAATCGGATTTTTTGGCAGCTAAAACAAAAATGATATTATACTAAGTGTCCGGATTTCGAATCATGACGATATTCGATTGCATTAATCCAATAACCCCATAGCTAAATACAAAATTTCAATTGATTAAATCTCCAAAAACCTGTTTGAAATATTTTTCAAAGCGCATGTCACTGAATGTAAAAAAAAGATAGGGAAAATCAGAAAGCTACATAATTTTCCAATAACAGAAGTGTAATCAGCGAAAATTAATTCAAAATTCATCCCTTACGTCGTTTTCCAAACTAATTATTAATTAATTATTCATTATTGACATCCAGCAACGATTCGAAAGAATTTCTTTATTCATAGTTTTTAACAACTCCTCAAATGTTAGAAAAAAAGTATCACTTCACTCCGTCGGAAGAAAATGCTTAAATTGATAAAAAAAATCGCAATTTTTAAATACATTTTTTTAAGAAAGCTATTGATATTTTTAAAAGATTTTTTTTCATTCAGATGGAACTTGGTCTGTACGTTTCTTTTGTAAGTTCCAGGAAAAATCCCGATTTTAACTTTTAATCACTAGAAATTCGATTCCCGAAATATGTGGTAAAATTTTTTTGAAAAGAAATGATTTTTGCAAAAAAAAAACTAATATATTGTCAAACAAAATTTAAAAGCCATTATTAAATGCAGAATCAAATCGGGAATGAATATGTCCTAGTTTTTTTTTATTTCGCCATTTTTCCTTTTTTAGACCGTTAATATTTATATTTGATGTATATTTAACATAAGTTTATGTTTGGCTCGAAAAAATCAAGGGTCACTTTTTTAAATTCTTTGAAATTTCAATGGAATTTGATTTCTAATAACCTGAAAACCATGTAAAATTCTTGATGTGCCAGTTGAAAAATATCGGGATTTTTTGTGAAATCTGGTTGTACTGTACCGTAAAGTTTTTATATTAGAATTTTTTTTTTTCGTCAAAACTTAGTTTTAAGAAAACTAATGACTGCAGAAAAACTGTACTGTCATTTCAAAATTTTCTTATTTGATGTTTAAATTTTGAGAAATATTTTAATTTGTCCTCATTTTTCAACTCACGATATCTTCATAACTATAGGTTTGATTTTAAATGCATAAACATGAAACTTTTGTGAAATTTTTCTATTTGCAAACTAAAAATAAACGAGTACAATTTTGGACTTCGAGATAAAATAAATACTTTCAGTCCTTTTGTTGATTTGCAGTGATTTTTTATTTATGATTTAATTGTTACAAGAGTTATCAGGTGAATGATTTTAAAATAACTTTATGGCAATACTTTGTTAAGAGCCATTAAAAGAAAAACTTAAATTTATTTTGAATATGAATAAAAAAATTTTATTAATGTTAAAAGGAATTATGCAAATAAAGTAATAAATTAATCAAAGTAATTAATAATTTTGACTGGCAAGTAATAAATGCTTCTACAAACCCCTGGATTCATTATAAATATACTAATACTTTTGTGTAATTTAACGTTTGTAATACGACAGTTTTCTTCCATAATTTCTGCGGTTTTTAACCTTTTTCGTGTGAATGAGTTTTTTTTACGTTTCAAATTTCGATATATTTTTTGAAAGAAACTTTGAATTTGAAAAATTGTGGTTTGAAATTTATTTCAATGCTCTTATACCTTCAACCTTTGTAACAATGATAGAATTTAATTTTAATTTTGGAATATTTTTGAACCGTTCAGGCTTGTTTCTAGAAATGATCGAAAACCTGTACTGGGATAGGCCACAAATCAGGCTTCACTGAACACCAAGATCTGGTGCGCCATGGTGCGGTTTTCGTGTCACTCTAGAAACCAAACCGAGCTGTTTATTGTCACACCATAGCAACTGTACCGAAAGCACCTTGGTACACCACCGGTGCACCCAAACTGTATACCAAGGATGCAACTCAACATATGGTTGATCCAAGTAAACCGGAGGCGACATTGTTTTGATTGAGGTTTTTCAGCCATCATTCACAACTTCAGGATGGCCTGGCGGTTGTTGTCTCCGTCTTTTAACCACGAGGTTCCTGGTTCAATCCTGAGAACAAATATTTTTGAGGTTTTTTTTCAATATTTGCTGTCAAAAATACTGATTATATACATTTTTTAAGTAACTTCTTCGAACCTGCGACGCTTTAGTCAAAGAGTTGAAAAATTGAATGGATTTTTGTGGTGGACTAGAGAAAACGTTAAATATTATGCAGGCAGGTTTAAGTCAAAATGCCTATTTCAGGATTATATGCACGAGAAGTTAAAGTTTATATTTCATGACACTACGAAATTCTATTCCTAATGAATTATTCTAAACAAATAAAAATCATTTGAATAATAAAATAATAACTGTCGAGATTCGAACCAAGAACCTTTAAAATACTAATGCAGTGCCTTAGACAACCACACCATTTAGAACTGTTGGCTTCGGTTGGCCTGCTAGGCATCAAGAGTTCCAAACTTCTCCCGTGTGGTAGGCGCAGAAACCATGTCAGTTTTGTGTACCCGATCCACACCGCCGTCACACCAAGCTTCGGTTTCGGTGCACCGATCAAGCTACCGAGCTGTGTCGGGTTTGGGTCGTGACGAGAAATGGTGCGCATAAAAAAACCGGTATCATAGCAAACCGTTGTCGCACCCGTCAAAAGGTAAGTCTGCCACAAATGTCCATTTAATTTCTCAAATCAGCTTTTTTGTGATCACTGTGTTTTTTTTTTTTACAAAATTTCGGAATAAAAGTGTGCAAATTAACTTGTTATTTCATGAAAATATCATTTCGTCGTTTGTATGTTTTGCAACATCGCTCGATAGGAAACCTGATTTGACAGCTCGGTTGGAGCCCCAAGAATATCATTGCGCATCTCCAAATAGGCTCATATATAGGCTAGTAAATATGGCTGCAGCTTTGACCATCAACTCTTCACTTTTGCCCTTAATAAAAAAAAAACATCTTTCTCAGAGCTCAAAAAGTTGAAACCAAATAAACGTGAACCAACCTAATATTAAATTAAGCATTTTTTCCGTGCAATTGCTCACTTACATCTCTGCAGCAATACAGCGATGCAAAGTCCCAGGCAAGAACCCAGCTAATTCCTGGAACTATTGAAACTCGTCACGTTACACACCAACGACACCGGTGCAAAAGCAAAAAAAAAAAAGGGAGCGCGCACAAAATGAAAAAGCTTCTCCGAAAAGCTCCACCAGATATCTGATGGGTGCGGTGTGCACGTGGATTGCCACGTGTGTCACCACCAACCACCTCCTAGTGACATAGTTGCAAAGAGCTAAAAAAAAGCATCACAAAAAAAACGAACGTGATTGAAATAGAAATTATGAGAAATTATTACAGCACTCGAGTGAGTTCGTGATCGGGCGATCAGATGGCGGCACTCGACTGCAGTTTTGCGGGTTTTTGCCTTCTTCTTGCTAGCTGTTGATGTTCTTCGGAATAGCTTTTTAGTGGCAACGAAATGAGGCGAATTGCGCCATTGATACTGGGGGGGATTTCTGTCGGTCTCAAGTTGTGGTTTTCGCGAAAGGGGATTGGTACGTGACCAAGCTGGATTCTCACTTTTTCTTCATAATCAGTTCCAAGGGCGAAGTTTTCATGGAGGTCAATGGATGCGATTTTTTGGCATTGGGGACTTCAATTTTAGATTTTTTTTCAGTTCTATTCTCCATAACAGGAATAACAATTGCTGGACTTTTATGGGCTTAAAAACCTCAAAAATTGAACATAAATATGGTAAAAATTAAACCAATAGTTTCCAAATATCGCTAGTTGACAATAACACTGAGAAAAACTCATTTGAGCAAATTTCAACCAAAACCGGAAATTGATTTTATTAATATTTATTTTATTTGGTTTCAAACATTGGTGGCTATCCATGCAAAAATGGATCAAAAATCTATGTGTTTTGAAGGAATTCTTTATCAGTTTGGTGTTTAAATTTTGTTATTCAGATAAAATAGGTACACGGATTTTTTCCGATACATAAATTAATCTTTTTCACAATAAAAACAACAATTCACATGATATGTTTTAGCGGACAAAATATACTACTTCTTAGCCCTAGAGTAGTATGAACACAAATTTTGCCGTCGATTTTTTTTTTGTGAAAAATGATGTTTTCTTGGAAAAATATATGTTTGGCTGAAATAATTTTCTTGACTTCAGTTTTAAATTTTAAAATCAAATTTGCAATCGAAAATTACTAGGCACATTATTTTAGAAAATGTACCGTTTTCTAGAGATAGCCACTTAAAGTTAGATTTCCATTTAAACAATCCCGTTTTTCGATTTTTATTAATAAGGTCCAAATATTTGTTTCGAATAGCTCAGAAAATGAACTTTTCGAAAAAGAATACTATCGGAAATGGACAGTCATGGGCACGTGAAACGTGAATTTTAAGTTAAAATTTTACTTGAAGTGGCTATATCATGAAAAAGGCGCACTTTATCAAACAAATCTGTAGAGAACTTCTCGATTGCAAATTTGATTTTTACGTTAAAAACTGAAGACAAAAATTAATATTTTTTTTCCAAAAAACACATTTAAAAATACATAACTCGATGAAAAAAATTATGTTCATACTTCTCTATGGTTCAAAAGTTGCGGGTTTTTTTTCCCTAAAACACATCAAAAAATTTAAAAAATTCAAGAAACGGATTTTGGAAAATTGAATACTCGCGAAAAAAAAGCCTATTTTCAATTTAAGTTAATTTAAAAATCGGCTGAAAAAATTCTGTATGCATTTTTCTGCATAATCAACATAAATACCTCCACTTTCACCTATGTCATCCAATTTTCCCGGGTTTTGAATTTCCGGGGAAACGGGAAAAACATTTTTTGAATCCCGAGAAGTTTTGCAAACATTCATAAAATCTATGTTTTCATCATATTTGTCATGTTTTTTCAAGTTAGTTAGTTTTCATAGAATTCACTCAATACTGTTAATTGGTGATAATCTACACTTCAATCTTAACATAAAAATAGATTGTTTGTTTTTTGTTGTGCTTTGGTTTTTAAATGAACCACAATTTTTATTTCAGCATGATTAAAATTAAATGATGCTTTGTTTCGTTATATGGCATGACCACAAAAGCTTAACAAATTTCTTTGAAACCGTCTGTAAAAAAAAAACTGTTCCTGTTTTATCCGAAATCAATACAAAAATCAAAACATTATGCAAAAAATATGGCTTAAACAGCTGTCTTAATTCATTACTTTTGTTCTGATTTGCTCCAGATGCCGGTGTTTCATGAAAAGAATTAAATTAGATAAGTTTTGTAAAGTTTAAATTTGTAAATATAAGTAAATATTATAGGGGCAGGGGGGCAGAATGGCCCGTCTGAAAGCAACCAGAGAAGAACATACAAAATTTATGAATTCAGTGTGGTAGGCTTATGCTTTGGGATGTTACTTGGTTGATGAAATTTTTAGCTTAAAATTATTTTTGATGCAATTAAAAAAAATGTGTTGTTCGACTACTTTTCCAGGGTGCGGGGCAGAATGGGCCACCTTTGAAAACAAGCCATTTCGTCTAATACAACGTTGAAGCGAGATAAAAAATGACTTAAAGGACCTTTCTAACATAGTTTCCATGAAGTTAAACCACTTTTTTTAAAATAGTACTAATATGTCTTAATAAGACACTTTTTTTACAAATAAGCATCAAAACAACTAAAAAATCAACTAAAGTTGCACTAAACATGATTTGTGAAGCTACCAGGAGTGAAATAATCCATTTTGCTCAAACTCCGTAAACTGTAATTGTTTTTATAAGGCAGGAAGAGGGTGGTCCATTCTGCTCCCAAGTGGATTTTAATTTAACACTTCCGCTAAAAAGCCTCTTAATGATTTAAAGGTTCCGTTCTTGTTTGTTTACCTTGGTAGTAACATCTAATAACATTGTAAGCATTGGACAAACTTTTTCAAACAATCCAACTTTTCAGAAAGCTTACTTAAAAACCTCGAAATAAACAACATTTGCGTGGTTTTGTCAGTAAATTTACATTTTTGCTCATAATTCAAAAAATACAATGAATTCAAACGTCGTTTTCGGAATGGTGATGTTATGTGACGTCCTTTATAAGAAACTTGTCTTACAGTTGGTCTAAATCCATTCTAAAGCCCAAAACCAAGGGTGGCCCATTCTGCCCCCCTCTGCCACTACCAAGTCTTTTTTTAAATAAATCAAATCTGTAAATATCTGGCGGATCTGTGGACTAAAATGTAAACAATTTTTCCCTAATAAGTCAAATTAAAGCTGATATATGCCAAATACAAATTTTAATGCTTTGATTCTTATCGATTACCACGGATTCAACTGTTCATTTATTTCAGCTACCAAAACTGAATTTCCAGACCAAAATAAGTTTTTTTTTTCAATTTCGGGAATTCCCGAGACAATTGATTAAAAAAAATCCCGGGATTCGGGAATTCCCGGTTTTGAGAAAATCCCGAGAATTTTGTCCCGGAAATTCCCGGGATGGACGCACTACCTTGCGAATATTTACATACCATGGCTGCTTAAATTGAATTGAGCCATTTATGGGTGAACCAATCACACAAAATGGCTTTGGTTATAGGGTAGGACCACAAAGTTTTAGCCAAATCAAACAATACAAAAAATGAAAATGGTCTAAATCAGCCGATATCGCAAAGGAATGCTGATTTTCAAAACAAAAAAAATATTCAAAGGCTGTTTTTCAGCAAACAGTCTGAAATTAAAAACTGTGTGTTCTAAATTATTTTTCCTTTTCCTTCATGAAGTTTTTGAAATGGCTTTAAGGGACATTTTTTGAAACAATAGCCTGAAACTGCCTTTAACTTGAAATTGGTGCACCTAATCAAAAAAATGTGTAAAGTCAATTTCAATTGCAAAATTCATACAAAAGATGTCTTCTTAGCACTTTAAATCGTTAAAAAATATTTCCCATTGATCATGAAAGAAGCTAGATAAGAGAGCAGAATAGCTAACAACCCGAAAAAATACCGAAAAATGGGATAAAAAAATACTGTCATGGGATTTTCCGGGGTTCAAGACTCAATTCGGCACACGTTTGGATCTTTTGCCTTCCACCGTGAATAATGTGCATCAATATTCATCGGTTAAGATCACGTCACGGACCAATCGTCAAGGGTGCGGTACTTTTCCAATCATTGAACTTTGCATACAATTGAAGGAAAAAGGTTCCTTTTGAAACACCCCTGAGCTGTGGGTAGCTGCTGGGCTGAAATTTTAATTTTCTCCTTACAATTTCCTCTTCATGGCAAGAGTTATTTTCGTAAGCACCGGCAGAAGCAAATATTAATAATTGCATGCATGTAATAAAATATATCTGAAACTCAACAACGCCGTGGGATGCAACGAATTACATGGTCTGTGCAAGCAAGCCTGGTCCTCAAGAAAGCACTCGACAAGGACGACAAGCCCCCGGGACACAATTTGGTGAAAACATGATTTTACTGTTGAATTGTGCTGATTTGGTAATATTTTCAATGTAATATCTATTTTTGGTTGCACAACTTCGGGTTCATTCTTCTTACTTGCAAAATAACGTAGTCTTTATTCAGGCGATGGTAAAATGACATCATTTTACAATTTTCGCACACAACTTCCCCCTCTTTTTTCCTGATGGCATTAAAAAATTGAAGGATAACAACTCGTAAACAAATTTTCATCAATTTACCTACGCCGCCACGGTTTCACGGCAGGGATTTTTCCCGGCCCTGGCCGGAGTGAGTTTTCTCCCAGAAGGATGCAAAATTGTGATTGCAGTATTACAACCGACTTAATTTTGTGGCTTCTCTGAATAAACTGCATTTTATGTTGCTTGGTTAATTCATGGAGTTCAGAATTTTGAAATAGCTCCTGAATCCAACTTTAACAAACGTTGCAAAGTTGACACTGACCCCTCAAGATTTAGTTTTTTTCATCTTCGAGGCTTACTAGAATCATGTAGAACAGTCCACAATTTTTACGCCCTAAAATAGGCCCTGTCTCACGCATCCAATCCCGCAAACTCCCAGAACTATGCAACCGGCAAAAACTTTCCCCACCGCGCGGTTATTTGCGCAAATTGACCACAGCGGGAGTTGTTCCTCGTTGTCGTCGCGTCGTGGGAGACAACCACCCCCCTTAATGAAGCTGCTGGCCACGGGACCATCCACAAACCACGTGGACACTTTTTTGGAAATCTCAACCCCCCCCCCCCCCCCATCGTGGACAATTTCCATACAAATAAAATCATTTTTGTATGGAGCGTGGACAATCGCCAATCCCCCCCCCCCTAAATTGTCCACGTGGTTTATGGATGGTCCCCACGTGGAAAATCGTGTGCCAGTCAAACTCCGCCGACTGCGCTGCCCGTCGTTGTCACTCTGCCGTGGCTAATGATCGTGCCCGATTCCGGGGTGCTAATTATTCCGTTACCTGGAACGCCGTTCCGGGAAGAAGTGGAAGGAGCGGATGGCAAAAGTTGCTCCTTGCTGGTTCGGCCCCGTAGTCGCGGGATGACGATGTCACTCCTGGTGCAAAACTCTCCGGCGTGGGTTGGCATGGCAGTTAAATAGTTTAATGACGGCAAATGGGGAATATGGGCACTGTTGGAAAAAATATCGTAATATGAGCGCATTCCCGGGCAGACGGTGATAACAAAATTAATAATATTTCAATAACAAATCCTGTTAAAATGACAAAAAGTCTTATTATTTTATCCTGAACTTCAACATCAAATAGAAAAAATAGTATCAGTTTCTGATAAAATAACAAGATTTCGTCAGTTGTGTGCTATCTTGTGACAGCGACCATTTAGTACTTTTCGAGAAAATCGACTTTTAAAGTTTGTTGGTAAATAATTTCAAAACTATGAATGATAGAGCCAAACTTTTTGAAGCAATCGGTTCGTATACTATCGCTTAACAAACGCTCCAAGTTTCAACTAATTTGGTTACACCAGTTAAAAGATACAGTAAATTATGTAAACAAAAATCTGAAAAGCACGTGTCACAAGTGTGTTTCGAAAGTAAAATTGTACTACGTGTCACAAGTGTGCACAGAATTCCCATACAAACTAAAATAAGCTCAAATCAATGGTTTTATCGACTTAATCAGTATATTTTCAAAAACAAAAGATTGTATTGCTTTTAGAAAGTGTGTATAAACATAAATTTGTGAAAAACAAGACAAATTTTCCACATTTTCCAACAACATGTATGACGTGTCACAAGTGTGCACGATCATTTTGATGAGAAATTGGTCTATGTCACAAGTGTGTATTGCGATATCCGGGAAACGGAAGCGAGTTTCCAAAATCGGGTTAAAGCATCTTGTAGTGTTTGTTAAGTATAGCAAAACGTCATCATTAACTCATTTTCGACCAAAATGTTCTATGTCAGAAGATAGCACACAGCTGACGATTTGGTATTGAAGTGATATTATATTGAAAATGTTTAATAATACGCTAATAAGAGGAAATGTTATAGATTTCAAAAACTCTCCTAATAACAATATTTGTTATTCGTTTGGTATTCTGACTTAGAAATAAAATTACCATAAATCGCACAAATGGAAAAGTTTTTAAGTATCCATAACACAACCAGTCATTATTTTTTCTTTTGTTAAATATGCTTAGATCTTTGGAATAATTTTGTCCAATTTTGTCGGGGTCATTATTTTGGCCATGAAATGGGGTCCTTAAGCAAAATTATTCTAAAAAGTTGAAATTTTGAGAGTTGATTCTTTTTATTATTCGATATACTCCCTAAGGGACTTGACTAAAATTGGCAAGAACTATGGAATAATTTTGACCAATTCATCGTGGTCATTTATTTGACCATAAAATGGTGTCCTTAAGCTAAAATTAATCCGATAAAATTAACTTTTGAAAGTGGATTTTTTTTAATTTGGTTATACTCCCTAAGGGAATTGATTTATTTATTGAGAATTTTTGAAATGTGAATAACAAAAACTGTTACTATTTTCACAGAGCGAGGAAGTCGGAGCTGACGTTGAAGTTCGAGCTGGAGTGAGACCTCGGAGACGGCATCGGATTCAGCTAATTTTCAGCAACTTTCACTTGAAGTCGGAATCTGTGAATTCGGGTATTTTTGGAGAGCTGAAGTCGGCGTTGAAGTCATATCCTGCATCCAGAGTCGGAGTTGTCTTCAAAGTATGGATTCAAAGTCGCTTGAAGGAACCCGACTCTGCAGCCCTGACTAGTACAGAGGAGTTATGGCAACTGCAGGTTTATTTGCAAATTGCAAATAAACCAAAACAATAACTTTTTTTGTCATGGAGACATACCAGTTCAATTACAATTTTTGTTATTATGCTGCTCCTCCTCTCCGCACAAAATAACAAATCTTGTTATTTCTTCATGATTCTCTCTGTGTTATTGGTTTGTTATTGCAATAACAACATAATAACAGTTTAAGTTATTCTTCAAACAAATCTCTGTTATTGATTTTTGTTATTTTAACAACTAATCCGATCATCCCAATAATATATTCCGATCTTCTCACAATATCAAAAACTGACCTTCCCAAGTTATTTCCGTCTGCTCGGGTTGCGCCAATCGGAAACTCAACCAATCGACCTTATATTTTGGGATTGATTCCATATCTGACAAATTGCCAATTATTCCATACAACCAGATGTTACTCATATGCAACACGCCTCGTAACTCGAATTTTTCAGCACTCTTCGTATTTATCAACCTCATCAGAGATTCGTACAACTCGTGTTAAAAAAGTTATCATTTTGCAACTAGTTACATAATTTGTTTTTTTGTTTGCAATTCCGCTGTAAAACTTTTAACTTTTCCGGTCCTTCGGGTGCGACGAAACTGCCTACTTTTCCTTACCAAAAAACAGTAGTTCTGTTCTGTTCTGTTGTGTTTGAATTGTTCATTATTGTGTGAAGTTTTAAATTGGTTTTCCATCAACAATTTAGAAGAAAAATTGATAAAGTGTCATTCATGGGTCAATTTCGACGAGAAAATGTTTGAAAAATTCATGTTTCCAAAGATGGGATGGCACTGTATTTCAATCCTCTGCCATATTGCACCATTATATTTTAAAACCATATCGAATCAATCACATTGCAGACAGTTTGCAGAAAATGCTCTCAAAAAAAAAAAAATATCAGTTTTGGTCCAATATACGCTGCAATATGCCCGAATTCTCAAAAAAAAAAATGTACTTACTCCGATATTTCTGAATTTAATTCTGTTTTATAGATGAACATCGCCTACTCAGATAATTGTATTGATGATAACATTTTCTTCAAATATTTTTAGACTTTTTTGCCTTCCTCACTTTACTGAGGAAAGGCTGTAAAATCACTCGAAAATTGAACTTCTTATATACACCTCCTAGGTATACCTTCACGTATACCTATCGACTCAGAATCAAATTCTGAGCAAATGTCTGTGGGGATGTGTGTAGACATAGTTTTTTTCCACACGATTATCTCAGAACTGGCTGAACCGATTTTGGCCGGAAAGGCCTAATTCGGTCCGTTTTGGTGTCTAGTAAGACCCTATTGAAAATCATTCAGTTTGAAGTATTTGAAAAGTAATGCTGTTAAAAAGATTTTAGTAGATACAAACAAGGGTGATTTTTTGCATAACCTAAAAAGGCCGGGTCTTTTTGTTTACCCGCGAGAGGCACGTCAGATGTGGTTGCCACATTGCTTCAAATGAGAGTCTGCACGTTTTCTGGAAAAGTCTGTACCTGGATTTTTTTTTTTTCATTTATAAACTTATTTTTATTAGGTCCTTTTCGGTGCTGGGATCTGGTTTGGACCGAGTCGGCTTTAGAAATTAAATTAAATTACTTTATACATGTGAGGAAGGCATCAACCACCTAATGGTGGATTAAGAAACGTTTTTTATATTAGGTCCTATAAACAAATGTTACGATAGCCTGGTAGTATAAACTGATCACCAGGTCAAGGATTTTTATTTCGGCATGATTTTTTTCTAAACTTTTGATTCAAGTTTATAGCAATTCTTATTTATAGATGAATGTGTAAAAAGTTTCGTATCAAAAATATGACCTTATAAAAATATACAAGAGAATGCTTATGAAAAAAAACTAAAAAGAGGTAAGGTAAATTTTTACAACAAGAAAATAATTTTGGAACCTATCAGGTAATAAATAAATTTTCATTAAATACTCTGAGTTCAACAATTTTAAAAGCTCTAATTTGTTGCTGTATTTTGATGACAAATTGTACAAAGAAATTTTTTCTACTTTGTCGTTTTGGTTTTTCCACTTTAGATTTTTGGGTAATTTCAAAGAAAACTGTTACAACAAAAAAAAAATAGTTTGTAATGTAGAATTTATCCAGGCATATCCATTAGAGATTTGATGGATACGTACGTGAATTCATTGATTTTCAGCCGCAAGATATTTCGATGGACCCCAACAAATGCCGAGAAATAGCCCGTCTTTCATGGCGCAAATATCAAATTTGCCGAATTGTTTACCTAATGTTTGTCTACGAAACATCGTGCAAGCAAAAACCTTTTTTCATTCATATTTTTCTGCTGTTCATTTTTTTATATAAAACCGTAATTTTCGAATGATTTTGTTTTGTTGCGAATGAAATGAATCTAGGTTATTTCATACTTGATAATAACAACAAATTAACCATTTAATGACAAGTCTCTTGGCAGCGCAGATCGAAAAATGCACCTTTGATTGATTTTGTGAGGAAGTCATCGATAACTGTGGTTTGTGTTGTAAGAAACTGAAAAAAATATTTGAGTTTTTTTTCTTGTAGAAACGGATATTTTTTATAACTTCGAATGATGTAAAGAAAGTTGCCTTCAGCTTAAAAATATAGAAAATAGTTTTAAAGTTCAAAAATGATTATCCTCCCTTTTCTCGCTTTGGTTCTAATTTTTACAGTGCAATAGAGTTTATCGCTAACTTACGAGGCTGTCCTCCTGTCCACCGTAAATCTGGCGTGGTAATTAGCACGATTTTCAGCAAGGTACTGCCATCGTGAGCACTGTTTTAAAAGCTGGAAAGTTGCGAAATGGTATTTGCACGCCTATTAAAAATAGAAGTTTTTTTTCCCTAGAGAGAGGATTTTTTTTTATCAAGAAAATTTAGTCATCACTCATTTGTGGTTAGTGATTCTCGCTTTAAAAATGCTTGTTTCTCATCAACTAATCTAAAAAACTGCTTTTCAAGTGACTATGCTTTTCTTCTATAAAGAAATAAAAAGCAACAAAAGCTTCCTATTCCACCACCCAGTTACACTTCAATCATTCGCCCATTTTCACAATCTCCGAGGGTGGAGTTAAAAATTACGAAACATTCACGCGAGCTTTTCGAACTTTTCCATTATTTGAATAATAATTTCATCCAACGTGAACGGAGAAGGGGGAAGCTGGGTGGAAAAATTTGCTAATCAAATTTTCGTCAGTGACGCTGCATTGAAAATTGTTCTTTTTTTCAATTTTCGGCGAAGGCGGTTGTAAAGTGAGGATGGACGAGGGGGTGGGGGATGAAGATCTTGAGTTTTCCTCTGATTCTTCTGTGGACCACACTGTGGGAAACGAGAAAAAGTTTTTTCCGAAAAGAACTGGAAACTTTTTGTTGGAATTTTCCGTGAGCTGCAGATTAGGTAGAGGCCAGTCAAATATTTATTCATAGGCGAAGTTGTTCGTCTGGGTTTTGTTGAAAAATGAAGAAATACAATTTTGGATATCAACTCAAGTTGTGAAAAAAGGTATTGTCGGTGTTTGCCGATAATATGAAGGTGGATTAAGTTAAGAGGCAATAATTAATAGCCTCCGAATGGAGTTTTTTTTTGATAAAAATAAAGTTGTTTTCAAGATTCTAATTTAAATATAATAAAAATCATCAATTCAATGATCTTAAATTGTTATTAAAAATAAATCAAGTCAGATTCAATTTAATGACAATTAAAGGTGTTGTAATAACGGTAATAAAATTCAAGACCCCCCACCATAAATCACAATCCAAGTCCCATTTTCAAGCGTTTAGATGCACCATGAACAAGCTGCTAAAAATTCCACGAAATCACGATCGCCCCATTAACACCCTTGGCAGGAATGAAAAACAGCTGAGCCTCGTTTTCCCCCCTTCTTCATTCAAACTGAAGAAGACTAAAAAAAAAGAAAGTCAACTTCTTCCACTTCACAATAAATTTACACCCCGAGACAGGGAGTTTGATTTATTCGCTAAAACTTTTTCCGAAGCTCGTTTCCCCTACCCCCTTCCTGCTCCAGTGCGAGAAAATTGTTTTTCTTGTTGTTTCTGCGCGCCTCAAAAAGCAACAGAGTCTAACTCGGAGGACACCCCGCTGCAAAGGCACTGCGAGACTTCCGGCGGAGGTTTTTTTTTTCTTGTTTGTTTGTGTATGTGCATCCGAACGAGTGCGACATGCTTGGCAAAGAGTGAAATGGAACTCTGTGTGTGTGCGATTGTGCACGTATGTGTGAATATGTGTTTTCTCGTTAGACTTCAGGTACACAGGGAACGCACGAAACTTTTCAGGGGACACGGAAACGATTATTTTGAGTCTTCATCTCATGTAAAGAGTTTGGAATAAAAAAAAATATAAAAAAAAATGTTTATATGACAATGAGAGAAAAAATTTCGGATAAGGATCAAAAGAAGAGAGATTAATTAAAGAAAGAGAAAATTTATTAAAGATAACCAAAAACTAAATAAAAACAGAAAAACAAAAAATTATTAGTAAGACAAGATAACATTAAAAAACTAAACAATAAAAACCATTTTTCAACTAACTCAGAGTTTTCGAAAACCCCTTAACTACAAGCAACAATTGTTCCAAAATGGATTATGATGTAACACACAGCTGAAAGGAACTCCAAAACTCTGTTATGTATTCCAAAAGAACTTATTGTATATTGATAATTCACCAATAAAACCGAATTGAATTGAATTGAACTAACTCAGAGAGTGATGCCTTCTTCACAAAAACAATTGCAAAAACTTTCTATTATATTTTTTACCATGAATGCTTGCAAAAAAATGCTTATTATGAACATCTTGGAATAGGTTATAACCTAATATATCCGGAATAGGTCAAATGTTGTTGATTTACGACAGGCGAGCAGAAACTGTTGAGATTATTTGTGAATTAACCTTTTTTTACATCCACCAAAACTGTATCTGTCATAACTATTGAACAACTAAATCAAACATTTAACTGGACCGAATGGAACAAACCCGGATAAAATTCGTTTATTCATGATATAGAAAATAAAATGCATAATTTTGATCAACATCCTCGTGCACAGACAATCGCTTGGAATTTGGTTCTTCCATAGTTCACTTTTCGAGTAATCTTTAGACTTTGCTTAGTGAGGAAGACAAAAGAACCACAATGTTCATTAAAACCAATAAAACAAATTTGAGAGCAAAAACGGAAAAATACATTAGGGTGCCCAGAACATGAACTTTTTTCAAAACCTCGTTCCACAAGCTGAATATTTTTCCTTGACCTTTTTTAGGAGCCAAATATGAACAAATGAGGTCAACATTTACCCATTGATACTCGAAGGTGAAGTTTGAATGGGAAAAATCGAAAAAATGCCTGTTTCTTCTATCCAAATATTCCCAAAAGTGAGATTCTCGCTGGAAATTTAATGCTCTACAACTTTTTAGAACATACCAAAGCAGTAAAACTTGATCTTGAAAAGTTATTAGCGATTCAAAAATGTAATTTTTGTATGAACAACTTTTTCTTCGTCAGCTCCAGGCTCGGATATCAATGGGTTAATCTCAATCAATTTCGCTCAACATTGGCACAGATGCTTAAAATAACCTAATAAACCATTTTCTGCTTGTGGAGCAGGAAACATTTTTTCTGGGCACCCTACTGTACATGTGGATGATAACAACTATTTTAAATTTAAGCAATTCTAAAAAGGATGTAAAAAAACGTTTAAGAAACGGCCCAGCATAGGTCCAAATTAATGGCAGAGTTGACCATTTTTTTGAAAAAAAAATATTTTATTTGGAATTTTTGCCTTCCTCACCTCACCTCATCCTAAAATAAAACATGAATATGAGGAAGGCTCCAACCACCTTAAGGTGGATTAAGTAATGTTTTTTTTATAAATGTTCCTTCCTGATAAAAATAAGGTTTTTAATCAAAAAGTACTTTACAAAATTGAAGATAAAATGCATCTTTTTTATTAGATAAAGCCACATCAAGTATGATTTGCATTTTATCGAACTTCATTAATGTCCATGGTTGTTGGTTGTTGTTTCTGCTTCCCGAAAATATAATTTAAATGATATCGAATAATCAAGTTTTGAAAAAATAAATTTCAAGCCTTGTTAAAAAAATCGAAGCATAAAAAAAACTTTATAGGGGAAATATACCCATTTTAATCACCCTAAGCCGTTCGACCAATTCTCATCACTTTTGCAGTTTTCCGCTATTAAATCAACATTTTCAGATGTATCAATAATGGAGAGTTGCTTGCTCACTTTTATTTGAGCTATTTATTACTTTGGAACAGTCAAAAACACTTTATGAAAGCTGTAATTCATGATCAAAGTGCTGATAGGCCGATAATAGAAATAGGCTGAGAAAGGGTATAGTTCCCCTACAACCATATTGTTTTTTACCAGTTATAAAAGTCAGTGTTGGGAAAATATGGAAATGAATAGTTATTCAGCAAAACAAATATTTTTAGAGAATTTTTGCATAAAGTCTTGGAAATTACATCAGTAGTGAGGTGCCTGTGGGGACGCGCAGTCCTGTTTTTTCGTGTTATTTTCCGTCTCCTTTGTGTCGCTGTTCAAGTGCATGGAGTGATTGGTCATTATAATTAAATAATAGCATCATTAGTGTGGTGCTTTTCGGGACGCGCAGTTCTGTTTTTTTACCTTCTTCTTTTTTCATTGTTTTTTTTCACTCGCGTTCGTTGGTCGATGAGTTTTTTTTGTGTTGTTCTCTTTTTATAGTTTTCTATAAAAACGTACCTATTTTTTGAAACTAGCGAGTCGTATTGCTGGATTAAGTCCTTTCTATACACTAGAGTGCCCAGATCCTCAAGGAAGGTGGGGCAACAATATAAGCGTTTTGAAAATTTCGTCGTTTATGCACACCTCCTTAGCAATTTTAGAACAAATTTCTTAGGATGGTGGGGCAACTGCCCCATGTTGCCCCACCCTGTGCACGCTAGTGTTTCTATATCATCGATGATTGGAAGGCACGCCGTCGAATATTTTTAAGGCTTATGATATAAAATAATTATAATAATTGAAGCCCTTCCTACATCACCGTTGATCGGAAGGCACGCCGACGGAGAATTTCTGGAGAATCGCGGTCGAATTAATACTATATTTAAATCCCTAGATAGCTATCTTTCCGCAGCCGGCTGCCTAAGATTTTTAAAATTTCAACCGATAAACCAATTGCTTATGGTCGCATCACCTACCACAGTGAATCCTAATACCCATCTTACTAACCCCTCAAAACTCATGTGATACTTTGTCGGAGACGCAGCCGATTTAGCGGTCCCATCACTCAAGTATCGGCTAACATTCCCATCCACTTCCCCGTGTCTTACCTCTGGTCGTGGCCGGCGTCGGTATTGATCAGCACGATAGGGACCTTTAAAAATTGCGAAGGGGTGATGATTGGTTCCTACTTTTCATCTGTGGTCCACGGAGCAATGCTTGGGGGTCCTGGTCAATAACGAAGTAGCAGCTACGGGTAGACACCAATGCTATGCTATGCTATGCCATATTGTTTTTACCAGTTATCAAAATATGGCAAAACATCAATAAATTTATGAAAATATGTTTTATTAACTTTCACGTCTTCAACCGATCTGTAATTCCAAAAATCTTAATTTATAGAAAGTTTTAGAAAATTTTAATTGTAACAATATTTAATTATAAGCATTTAACAATGGTTTTTGAATAGTATAAAGGGAAAAAATACTCATTTCGCCACACTAAGCCATTATTTAAAAAAAATCATAAAACTACGTACTTAAAAAAATAATGATTGTAATTTTTCAGTTAAAACTTAAATTTTCAGCTTTTAAACACTTATTGTAAAAATATTGCGTGTTTTCAAAAATGTTTGTTGTTACTTTTGGAATGTTGAAAAATCCCGATCATTTGATACTATTATTTAAATTTTGCTTAGTTTTTTTTTGAAAATAAAGCCAATGCAAATATTTTTTAAATTATTGTACCACGGCTCTGGACAGGGTCGAGAAGGGAAGAAGGGCAAAAAAAAAAGGATAAACAAGCCATATTTTCAACATTTAACTGAAAACAGTGTTTTAAAATGCATTTTGCACTAGTTCTGTTGTTATCAAAATTTAAGTTATTTCAAAATTTAGTTTTCAAAAAAGTAAGTTTTGACGAAAACAAAAATTTTCGCGAAAAAAAATCTCTCAAAATTCGAAAGATTTTTAATTAAACACAAACGTGCCCAAAATGATTCTTCCCATATTGCGAAAAACTTAAATTTTTAGTTTTTTTAAATACGTAGTATTGCAAAAAATGCATTTAACAAAAAAATTTTTTTTTCCATAGAAATGTTCCCTTTTAAATTAAAAATACTGAAGTATTACCAAACAACCTTTCTTCAGTAGTTATTAGATCTATGCAAAATTAAATTTGCTACTTAATTACATAACACGTTTTCTAATCAAGTGCACCGTTTTCAATTTAAAATCGTTTTCAAGTGTTGTTTGTTTTCAATATGTATAATTTTTTTTTTGCAATATATTTATATTTTATGGAGGGAAAGTGCCCTTGCAAAAAAAAAATATTTTCGAAAAAGTATGAATATTTCCTGAAATTATCATTTTTTCACTAGGTAAATCGGACTCAGAAATTTTGCGAAACATTAGTTTTTCTAATTCGCAATAATTGGGAGACTAATGGTCGATTTTTAAAAATAACACTGAAGGCTGTCATCATTAAAAATTCGATCAGGGGTATTCGAAATCGATCAGAGGTATTCAAAAATACTTAAAAACCATTTTTTTTTGTTTATTGGACCAAAAAAAATTAAACTGTTTGCTCTTTTCCATAAAAAAATGAATTCTAAAAATCTAGCCCAACATTTGATTATGTCCAAAATAAGTGATTTTAAAGGTTTATCTTGATGTTGATCTTTATATTAAATTATGAAAATTAAAAATTCTAGAGAAATGCCCGAGGCTTCAAATTGCGAATTTAAAATTGGAGCAAATCCTTCAACAAAAAAAGAAAAGAGCTTTCTTAAAAAAATATATATATCAAACTAACATTTAAAAATATTACAAATTATAAAAAAGAAAATCCTTCTCAGTGCCATTTCACAAACTAATCCGGCCATAAAGACATATATTTAGCACTGTTTCCGGCAAGTGTCGGTCGGTATTCACCTTTTTCTAAACGTTGTGGCGAGGGGAAAGGGGGGGGGGAGCAATGAGCAATCCCCTTTCCCTTCTCTATCAAACCAACACACCTTCCGGTAAACTACCCACCCACACACACAAATCACGGCCCGTGATTTATGAACGGAAATTGAGTATTGAAATTCAGTCCTTCTTTGCTGCTGGTTGGGAAAGTTTTATTTGCGTGTTTTTTTCGTCTTCCTCTCGATCTTTTCGTGTCGTTTGCTGCTAAATCACACATACTTTTTTTTAGGAAGGTTTTTCTACCTTTTCGTTCGAAACTGTTTTCTCGTTTAGAAATATCAACGCGACTGTGAATTGGGAGAGGAAGTGGGAGGTGAAAATCTGTAGTGGGAATCTAATTTTAATATTTTGCACGTGGAAAGTTTCGTTTCTGGTTCTTTCCGATGACGAGTTTTCTGCTTTCCTCCGGGAAGATTATGTGAAGCTGGCAGCTGAATTAAAAAAAAATGTGTTTGAAAACGTGATCTGCGACTCCAGTGCACAGTCGAGGAATACAAATCAGAGTTGTGACTAAAAATATCTCAAATAGATTTTTGTTCTAGTTTTTAGATGGACACTTTTTTGTTTTTTTTCAGTATCATTAAAACCAGGTTTTTTTTTCAGATAAATAAATAAAATCAATTAAAACATATATGATTTAATCTGCAATTTCGTTTTTAAAAAGCAACATTCTCTTCAAACGAATTACTTCAACGATTAAGAGTCAGAAGTCTTTCTAAAATCCCCTTAGGAACTCCAACGTCTGCAAATAAAGCTCCCCCAGCACACTGGGCAAGCAGAGAGAGCACCACCAAGTGCCCGGAAACAATAATTAAAAACTGACAAGTCATGTGAGAGAACGGATGTTTGTTTCTGATTTTACTAGCAATTAAGCTGTCCCGGGAATTGCCACCAGGCCGGACCTTCAGCAAAGTCATGTTCGAGGCCTTGTTTACCGAGCTGCTTAAGCGGAAATTAAATTCAACCCGGGGCCTCTCGTAGCCCCGTCAGGTTCCTGGCCAGAACAAATAAGGCCTCGAAGGAGTTTTACATGACCTCTTGCTCTTACAAAAGGGAGAGCCCTTTTGTGTTGGCTTTTTTCTACCAGGGCCGGGCAGGCCAGAACCTGCCCTTCTGAAGGTGGTGGTTGTTTTAATGCGATGTAAATTGCCAGGTGATTTCGAACCCGAGATTGGAGCCATGGAGTTGACCTCCCACAGCTGCTTCTACGTGGTGATGATGATGATGGCGGTGTTCTGGGAAATCGTTTCGTCGGAATAGTGGCGTTCAGAGTGTGAATGGTGTGTTGTCAATATGGACCGAGAATGGTACAGAGAGCACATACGTTCTCGTACTCACTAATGTAGTGAATTTTATTTCAATTTATTCAAATTGGCTTGTGGGAATGGCACAAGGACAGCACTCGCTTCTTGGGTGGTGTCAAGTGCGCTCCAATCATTGGATTTTATTTGAATCAGTTGCAGTCAGGGGTTCTCAGGGTTTTTTTTTATTTTATCTTCAAATTATTTAGTTTTAGCATGACCTGCAAATTTGTTTCAACTTACAATTTGACCAAAGCAAATTTTAATTGTCGTTAGCAAAATTAAACATGTCCTTGTTTTGTCTTGAATAGTTGATCGTAGTTTCATAAAAAAAAATGCATAGTGTTTACTGGTATCCCAAACCTTGAAAAGTTGAAACGATCTTTGTACTCATATAGATAACACTGACCTACAAAAATTTACAAAAATGGCTACGCAGGCTCAATTCGAGGGGAAGCCTAAACTTTGGGGTCCTCACAAACATGTGCACTTTGAATTTTTCAAAAATATTTAGTCTGGGCCGAATTTCGTAACATTAATTTTTCCATACATCGATGCCTCTGTGCTCTCTTAAGCTCAGAAAAAAACAGTTACTTTCTAAAAAAGTACCATTACCTGATTTAATTTTTTTCACTTAAAATTGATTTCATTTTTAAATTTTTGAATATATTTTATAGGGGTTTTGATTTTTTGCTCCGCGTTTTTTTGTCTTCTGAGTATTTCCGTCAAAGTCTTATCGGCAAGTTTTAGACGAACTTGTGACTGTAACACAATATGGCTGTGCCTTTTGAAGATTTTAAGATTTGCTGATTCCACTACTCGACCAAACAAAACTTGTGTCATGGGAAGCACGATATCTCATCGGTTCCTCAGAGAAAATGCTTCCCCGAATCCGATGCAATCGACAGAGTTTGATTTTATGTCCATGCGGACTGACGAGAATGTGGTAAATTTTTTAACATTAAATATCGAACAATTTAAAACAAAACCATGCGTCTCCTCCCAATTATATGAGCCATCTACAAGAATATGGGAGCGCCTGGTGCATAGCCATTTCCTTTAAGCACAACGGAAACAACCAATACAAATGTATAAAAAAAGTTGTCAAGCTCGGGGGGTCCACAGCTAGCATTTTTTGTACGATTATAAAAATAAATATTAAAAGTTTCAAATTAAAATATTTGAAAAACATTATTTTTTAATTTATAACTAGGGTTAGTGAAATTTCACGATTTCGCGGACAGCGTGAAATCCGCGAAATTTGGCTTTTTCCGCAAAAACCCGTGAAATTTCATGTTTGTGTGAAAATGTAACGATTTTTCTCAAAATAATTTATCAAAGTCAAAAAGGAATAAAAATAATCTTATGAACTACTGTAGAATTAATCGAGTGAATACCCTGGTTTAATTACTAATATAGGGTTAGTGATTTTTGACGATTTCGTGGACGGCGTGAAATTCGTGAAATTTCAATTTTCTCAAAAAAAATTTTTAAATAACAGCTTAATAAATATTTCATCCAAAAAGACTATTTCATTAAATTTTATTAGTTTTCAATTAAACAGCTTGAATATATATGTATGTCAAGTTGATATAAACCATTTGAAGATATGTTCAGATTTTTGAGTTTTTTTTAGAAACTAACTAAATTTAGTAATATTTTCATTCGCTGTATTAAAAACTTTACTGCTATTTTATTTGCAAGGTATACTTTCGAAAGGATTAAAAAAAATCAAGCTTTGTTTTATTCATGATAAAATGAAAAGTATTTTTTGTCTTTGGAATCACATTTTAAAAACATTTAAATTTTTTTTTAGCCTGTTTAGTTTTAACGATATTTTTTTATACTACTTTTTTGTTTTCTTTTCTCATTTAGAATAAAAGTTTAGATTTTGTTAAAAATTATATTATTTTTGCAAATTGATTTTAAATTAGTTTTTACCCTGGGCTTTGTCACAATGAGTGTCATAGGTTTGATGCTTGTTTGGCAAAGAGTATGATTTGATTCGATGTGGAATTAAAATCGAAGTGTTCAGTATATTGCTGAAGCTTCCATTTTTACACATGGACACCACTTCATGCTGCGAGAACCCACTTTGGCGCAGTCTCAGGGCTTAATCGATGGCCGGTAAGCTGTCATCGAGACAAGGAGGTTTCAGATAGTGGAAATATCACTTTTGTACAATGAACCGCTACATATGTGATTTTTCCCTATCTTAATGTGGGTGTCAGGTTAGGATGCGGGTTTTTAAAAATTTAGTTTATGTAGAATTTAGGATTTTAACTATAAATATCAACTTTTAATACTTTGCCTTTAGTTATTTAGGGACAAAATTAGTAACAGTGAATTTAGTAATTCTATCAGAATCGGTGATTTTCATTCAAGTACACAGCAAATAAAGTAGTAATCCAGCTGCGTGTAAAAGGCCTGGGTGTAAAATAAATTTTGCATTATTTTATGAAATTCTGTGTAATATTACATCCTGAAATATGTAGCCCATCAGTATGGGAAACCTACTTGACCGAAATGTCATGCTCATATATACGTTTATCCTTTCTATTTTTCATCGGTCTGATGGCCGAGTGGGCTAAGGCGCCAGCCCTTACTGATGGTGCTGGGTTTGAATCCCGTTGGTTGCAACTTTTTTTTGTGTTTGCAGAAAATGTACATGCAGTGTGTAATATTAAGTGTTTATTTTGACGAAGGTGATGTGCATGCCTTTGCATGCGATTTTACCATCGGATTTTTTGCTGTGTAGCATAAAACCATTCTGATTTGTCAAAATTTCCGTAGAGTCTCGATCAATCAATAGTGAAATGATATCGGACTAAGTTCGTTGATCTGTTGAACTAACGGTTATCGGATTATGATTGTATCGACCATTGTTGCGAATCGAGGATCTACTGGAATTCTGACGATCAAATGGTCGTCTCTATTTCAATTCACGACTTGTAAAATATGAACTGTTAATCTATTTTATTTTTTTTTGTTTTTTGAAAGAAGCCAGACAGGTTTTAAAAGAAACGTTTTTTTGGCTATTAATTAAAATGTCGGGGATTTGAGGTAAGAGAAGCTTTCGGATAGGTTACTTTAAATCTTGTATTCAATTCAAGTTAGATAGCTTTCCGCAAATGAATATTTGGACTTATATGAATAATTGAACATTTTGGACTTATGAACAACACACAACTGTGCATTAATTCTAGAGTCAGATCCATACAGCGTCAGTGTTTATTTGGTCGAAGTGTACTAATTCATTGGCAGATCTGGTTCTAGTTGTAATGTACGACAAGACTACTGACGGACGTGACAGGACGAGGGCCCAGTTTAGAGGTTTCGACATCAACGATGTGCGGCTGGATCACCCTCAAAAAAAAAAAAGGATTTTAAATTAGTTTTTGTAAAGTGAGCTAAAACCCCTAACAAAAATTTGTAAAATGGGCTAAATGTCGCAGAAAATTCAATTTGTTTAACTCATTTTGACTGGACAAGATTGTTATTGGATGATTCTGGGTTCGATTCCCATCTGCTCCAACCTTCCATCGGATGAGGAAGTAAAATGTCGGTCCCAGCCTTGTTTGTTAGGCCGTTAAGTCATTCCAGGTGTAGGAGTCGTCTCCATGCCATAAGTACAAACAACACACCAAACCAAGCCTACTCCAGTGGAATCGCTGGCGGCGGTTGGACTCGCTCGACTCCAAAGGTTGTCAGTTCAAACACTGGGGTGGAAGGTTCCTTGGAGTAGAAAGAGGTTTGGGTGCTCTCCTCATTCAAGCCTTCGGACTCCTAGGTTCGAGCAGAAACTTGCAATAGAGACCACAAAAGACCCGGGGGTCGTTAATGTGGATGGTTTGATTTTTTGATTGATTGAAGATTTTTAAATCTTGCTTTGATATAAAATTCAATAAGTAAAATGATATAATAGAAGTAAATTAGCAAAACATTTTAGCTTTATTAGTCGAATATTAAAAGAGCAGTTCAGTAAATGAGAATACGCGTGCCCTACATTTTGTTTAAAATTTTTTATATCCATCCATATCCATATATCCATAAACCGGAAGGAAGGAATTAGGAGAATTTTTTTTGCGTCGCATTAATTTGTTTTAGTTTATTGAAGAATAATATATAATGAAGCCTAAAAAGTAGTTTCTGTGATTTAAACAAAGGATTTTCAGAGTTATTTTAACATTTTTCATGTTCCGCGAAATTTGCGTGAAATTTTGTGTTTTGAAATTGAGGTCCCCGTGAAATTTGCCATTTTCGAGCGTGAAAAATCACTAAGCTTATTTATAACTATCAAATTCTGTTGATTGCATCGGATTCGGGGGGGCATTTTCTCTGAGGAACCGATGAGATATCGTGCTTCCCATGACACAAGTTTTGTTTTGTCGAGTAGTGTAGTTTGAAAGTCTTAAAAGTCTTCATATTGACCATTGTCCTAACTCTTAAACTGTTGGGTGGTACAATTTTGTTTCAAAGTTTTTGTTACCCCCAATCCTCCTCTCAAAATCGGTTCGAAAAATCAGGGTACAAAAAAATATTTCTCCAAAAAACTTTAAAATTGTAATGGACATTCAAATGCAATCAGATTAAATCAATTTAATATGCATTCCCCTGATTTAGCTTGTTTGGGTTTATTTATTCTTCAGAATTTTTTAAAATTTTCAATATAAAGTACCGCAAAAGTTTTTTTTTTCGCTATTTATTTTATTTTTGTCAAATCTTACATTTTTTTTTGAAAACGAATGATTGTAAAAAAAATTGAACTAGTGTTAAATGCATTTTAACACACCTTTTTCAAAAATATGTTGAGATTTGTTGTTTAAAATTTTATATTTTGTTATTTTTGAACTCTGCAAATAAATGGATATCGGAAATTTATTACTTAATTAGTTTAAATTTTTTTTTAAATTGGTTCAAACTTTTTGGGGTCTTTCCCTCTAAGGCTACCCACTGTTCGGATTTTTTCCCAACCGTACGGATTTTCGACCATCATCGCGGATTTTTAACATTCTGGATTAAAGTACGGATTTTTTCGTATAATATGGAATTGGTTGATGCCAATTAATTTATTAGACAGTCTTATTTAACTGTCAATTTGATTTTAATATGTTAATTTGAATAGTTTTCAGGGTTGTTGATTATCAATAATCGTTCTTATCAAAATCCCTACAAAACATTTATATATTAAAAAAAAATTCAAAAACTATCTAAAGCTTAAGAATCCTGTAAAGTTTAGAATTAACAGATGAGAAGTTCTCTACGGAATCGGTCTTTTTTCTTTTATTTTAATTTTTGTATTTTTTAATCCGGCTGAAACTTTTTTGGTGCCTTCAATATGACCAAAGAAGCCATTTTGCATCATTAGTTCGTTCATATAATTTTCCATACAAATTTGGCAGCTGTCCATACAAAAATGATATGTGAAAATTCAAAAATCTGTATCTTTTGAAGGAAGTTTTTGATCGATTTGGTGTCTTTAGCAAAGTTGTAGGTATGGATATGGACTACACTGAAAAAAAGGATACACGGTAAAAAAAAATCTGGTAATTTTTAATTTCACTTTTTGTCACTAAAACTTGATTTGCAAAAAAAATACAATTTTTATTTTTTTTATTTTTTGATATGTTTTAGAGGACATCAAATGCCAACTTTTCAGAAATTTCCAGAATGGGCAAAAAATCTTTGACCAAGAAATGATTTTTTGAATCAATACAGATTTTTTCAAAAAATCGAAATATTGGTCGCAAAAATTTTTCAACTTCAGTTTTCGATGTAAAATCAAATTTGCAATCAAAAAGTACTCTAGTGAATTTTTGATAAAGTGCACCGTTTTCCAGTTAAAGCCAAGTTCAAGGTAACTTTTTTCAAAATCGTCGCAGTTTTTCATTTTCAAAAATTAGTGCCCATGTTTGCCCACCTTTGAAAAAAATATTTTTAAAAAGCTGAAAAAATTCTCTATATTTTGCTTTATTGAACTTTGTTGATACGACCCTTAGTTGCTGAGATATTGTCATGCAAAGGTTAAAAAACAGGAAAATTGATGTTTTCTAAGTCTCACTCAAACAGCCCAACCTTTTTCAATGTTGAAGTATCAGCAACTAATGGTCCGATTTACAATGTCAAAATATGAAACATTCATGAAATTTTCCGATCTTTTCGAAACAAATATTTTCAAAAATATAAAATCAAGACTAACATTTCAAACGATCCAAACAATCAATATTACGCCTTTTTTGAAATGTAAGTCTTGATTTTAATTTTTTGAATCGACATTAGAAAATGATGGGTTGTTTGGGTGAGACTTAGAAAACATCAATTTTCCTGCTTTTTAACCTTTGCATGGCAATATCTCAGCAACTAAGTGTCGTATCAACAAAGTTCAAAAATGCAAAATATGGAGAATTTTCTTAGCTTTTCAAAAATATGTTTTTCAAAGGTGGGAAAATACGGGCACTTATTTTAAAAAATGAATAACTGCGACTATTTTGAAAAAAGTTACCTAAAAATGGCTTTAACTTGAAAACGGTGCACTTTATCAAAATTTCACTAAAGTACTTTTTGATTCAGATTTGATTTAACATCGAAAAATGAAGTTGAACATTTTTTGCGACCAATATTGCGCAATTCTCACTAACTTGGACTTCGCACTAAATTATTGCTAACGATCGCACTATTGCGACTTGTTAAACTGGCTTGGGAAATTTTAATTTTCTCAAAAAATGATCAAAGCGAGCCGATGTTGCTCACCTGTCAATCGCAATTTTAAAGTGCGAATGTCCAGTTTGAAGGAAACTGCGACTGGAAATGTAAATAAACAACGCTTGTTGCCTAGTTTTTGGAAATTTTACTGTCAAAAGTGCGAGAGAAAAGTGCGGGCCAAATCCAAGTTACAGTGCAAGGATCAATATTTCGATTTTTTTTAGATCAGTATTGATTAAAAAATTCATAACTAGGTCAAAGATTTTTTGCACAACCTGGAAATTTCTGAAAAGTTGGCATTTGATGTCCTCTAAAACATATCAAAAAATAAAAAAAATAAAAAAAGTGTTTTTTTGCAAATCAAGTTTGTGACAAAAAGTGAAATTAGAAATCACCAATTTTTTTTACCGTGCATCATTTTTTTCGGTGTAGTCCATATCCATACCTACAACTTTGCCGAAGACACCAAATCGATCAAAAAATTCCTTCAAAAGATACAGATTTTTGAATTTTCGCATATCATTTTTGTATGGACAGCTTCCAAATTTGTATAGAAATTTATATGAACGAACTGATGATGCAAAATGGCTTTTTTGGGCAAACCGAAGGTAAAAAAAGTTTCAGCCGGATAAAAAAATACAAAAAAAAAATCGAGTGACCGAAATCTCAGAGAATTTCTCAGATATTCTCGAGAATGCTTTCGATATTTTTCTGAAAAGCAAACTTGCTATTTACTAACGTTTTAAACTTTGAACAAAAGAAAAAAAGGGAGAGCATAAAAATTTGATTCGGAAAATCCCGTGTTATTTTTAAAAACGTGCAAGTCATAAGCACTCTGATAGCATACTAAAATTGGCATTTTTTTTGAATTCGACAAAGTTTCATATTTTCAAGTCCCACACTAAAAATTTTTTGGGTTCATATCGGCAAAGTTTTCGGATTGGTCAACTAAAATTTCTGTTTTTTTTTCAAAAACACTTTCAAAAATCATAACTTGGAATGAATTTTTTTCTTGATAGTTGTCTATGGCTCAAAAGTTGCGTTTTTTTGTCCCCTAAAACATATAAAAAAAAAAACCTAACTTAATCCACCTATGTGGTTGGAGCCTTCCTCACTCATTACCATCAATGGCTGTACACAAATTTCATCTATTTTTTAGAACTGGATTAAAAAAGAACATAAATATCACTTAAGTGGCCATATCTCGAGACAGGGTTGCCAGATCTTCAATGTTTTGGACTCATTGCAAAGGTCTTTTGATAACCTCACCAACGATAGGTCGGATGATGGACCCGGACAGAGTTTACATACATTTAAGTGAGATCCGGCTTCCAAAAAGTACATCAATATGACTTAGGTGGCCATATCTCGAGACAGGGTTGCCAGATCCTCAATGTTTTGGACTCGTTGGAAAGGTCTTTTGATAACCTCACCAACGATAGGTCGGACGAGGGACCCGGACATAGTTTACATACATTTAAGTGAGATCCGGATATATGTGAAAACACATTTTTATACATAACTTTTGAACTACTTATCGAAACTTCAATCTGTATAAAACTCGATCTATGGGACCCTAAACCAAGTCGAATGCAACAAGTTCGGGTCAAATCGGTTCAGCCAGTGCCGAGAAACATGAGCTAGTTTGTTGGTCACATACATACATACACACACACATACACACACACATACACACACACATACACACACACATACACACACATACACACAGACATTTGTTCAGTTTTCGATTCTGATTCGATATGTATACATGAAGGTGGGTCTACGACGTTTTTATACAAAGTTCATTTTTAGAGCAGGATTATAGCCTTACCTCAGTGAGGAAGGCAAAAATAATAAAACGTATGGATTATGTGAAATTTATTATTTGTGATTAAAGTTAATAAAAAAAATCAGCTTTTTTCCGATTGCCTATTTTTTCTCAATAGTAGTCCTCTTTAATATCTACAACTTTGCCGAAGACACCAAATCGATCAGAAAATTCCATCAAAAGGTATAGATTTTCGAATAGATTACCGAATATATTATTGTATGAAATACTGCCAAAATTGTATGAAGAATTGTATGGGTGACACTAAATTTTCATAGGGAAAGAGCCCAATTTTTTTGACTAAACATAAAAATACAAAAAATAAAAATTTTATAGACTTGCTAAAATGTTATAAATTCTTGACATTTAATTTTTCTAATTATTGGAGTCAGTTTACATTCTGTTACTTTGTAAAGAGTTGTTGTTGAAGTCGGCATCAAGAGAATTTAGGAAATCAACAAAACTTTTTTACTTTTTACTAGGGGAAATTCTCGTATGTTTGGCAGGTTAAGCACTCGCTCCTAACTCCATCCAATTTGCTGATTTTCACTATTTAAACAACTAAATTTGCAAAACTTTTGATAGATACTTGCATGCTCACTTCTTATTGAGCTATTTATCACTCGATTTCAGTTGAAAACGCTTTTAATTAGCTTTAATTGAATGTCAAAGTCCTGACCTGCCAACATTAGAGGCACGCTGGAATTAGATGCTGTTCCCCTACCCCCTGAATTGAGAATGTGCATGTGAAGAAATAATTTTCAAATCTGTGTCAAAAATTTCTATAGTTTTGAACTCCTGCTTTCCAACATCTCTAAATGCATCAACAACAACTGCTTCCATCAGCCCTTAACCAGCTGAGCCACCGTTCATTGCAACTAATGGGTCCTTGTCAATACGTAAGTCGGTCTCTATGTCTCGAGAGACCTCTCATTTTCCCTCACGTGGATTTTGTATGTGTGTGTGATGCGTCGTTTGCATTTGCTTCCATTTGAGAGGAAAAAAAAAAGTTGAATCCCTCCCACGTGCAGCGAGACCTTGGTGACATGCATCCCATTTGCAACCACCCCCTCGTTCGGTATTATTGTCACGCGTGGCGGCCACGTTCTTAACCCAAGAAGCTAGAGGAGCTGCGAGCTGATGCTGCAGGAGGATGATCCCATTATTCTGACAACAAACAACATCATTACGAGCTTCCAGCGAAATGATGACTTCAAACTACTGCGCTTGCACGCCAACTCGAGATCTCTGGGTTTTGGATTTGGGTGCTAGGTTCTGGCTGCGATGGAAATTGAATTACCACGATTGTTGACAATTATGGGAACGCGGTGGGTTTGCAAAGCGAGGGAAAGTTGGGGAAAATTCTGCAATTTTAAAATAGAATTTTCTTCAATAGCGCACCTTGACGTTCCCATTTTTATTCTGCTACTCCGATTCCTGTGAATTGAGGTGGGTTTTGCAACTCAGGAATATCTTTGCACAATGAAAGTGGATATTTTTGCCGTCTTGCCGGGGGTGGGCCTGCAATTCCCACGAATGATTTTCCTGACTTCAAAGTGAACGTCTTACTTCTTGAATTTGCATCAAAAGATGAAAATATTTCTGCACGTTGGTGGTCCATTCGTCCGTCCGAGAAGAGGTATGAATTTTCAGTCGTTTATAAATCCGAAACATAATTCGATTTGCTTCCAACAAATCAAATTTCGCCAAGGTGGGTCTCAGATTTTCGACAGCTCTTTATCCGTGCTCAGATTCCTCGGCGAAGGATCACGACGATGCCCTGAAGTAATCAAAGTTGATTTGTTATTGTAATTTCCGTTGATTAACTTCACTTTCAGCAATTCAAGTTCTGAAAGCTTTCCAGAGTTTACTACAATTTCAAAAAAAGTCACTCTCAGCTACCTCTATTCATCACTTCAACCAGTTCCGGTCTAATTAATTTTCAGTTCTGCCCCCCTCTTGATTGACACGTGTTGACTGGGTGAAAACCTCATCATAGAGGTGGGCAAAACCGTTCTTTTTTAGGAGCCGCTCATTTTCGTTCGCTCATCAAAAAGAGCCGCTCTTTTGAACGGCTCTTTCGCTCTTTTTCCAAACTTCGATAAAAAGGTTATTTTTAAGAATGGTGTGATTTTTAAAGTAATTTCACATTGTACTTTTATAAATCATTTAAAAAAAATCAGAAACCAAGAAGATGTCCGTGAAAACAATAGGTCTTGGCGGTCTCTATGTCAAGATTTCTACTCGAACCTAAACGTTCAAATAATTGACATCAAAACTTAAATCTAGGATTTTGGAGGAATTGCCATAAATTTTAAAATTGCGTTTATTTTTGCTAAAATTGAACTAATGAATCCAGAATCTCTTAGATATTTATTAGAGTTTTGGTAATATTTTACAAGCTAAGCAATTTTAAATGCTCAAATTCGTACTCGGGTAATACTTTTAATGTATGATCACAATGGAAATGAAATTTTGGGATTTATTTTTATAAGCAATTATTTTTTAAATTTGGAATTGCATTTTCAATACTAAAAACAATTTTTATGCTTCGATTTGTTCGAAATTCAATGAATTATTTTTATAACAAGTTTAAAAAATATCTCAACGGAACGGTTCTTTGGAAAGACCGGAGTTTAAAAAAGAACCGCGGTTCTTTTTTTGTGAGCCATGGTTCGTTCGTTCTTTTTAGTGAACCGGCTCTTTGAGTGGTTCGCTCTTTTTTTGCCCACCTCTACCTCATCAGAAAATTATTGACCACAGGCTGACGAAGCCAGCTCGACAACAATCGATCATGCGAAAGGACAAAGTTTTGCTCCGAACCGGGTCAAAAAAAAACGCAGACTATTTTGCCCTGACGAGGACATAACCACACGTGTGTGTGTGTGTGTGTGGACATCCTTCAACCGGAGAGTAAATTACCCTATCAATTACGTTCATTATCGGCAATTATTAATCGTGCCGTCAGTTTTAAATTGATTAATTTGAAGTTCTGTCCCTTTCGGGGAGTGTTCACTCTAGGGGTCACTTTTCGGACGTTTAAAAATGTTGGCACAGCTTCAGTAGTCAATGTTTGGAATATTCATTCAATGAAATTTTTCAAAATTCATTCACAGAACATGTGCCTTTCCGGCTGATGTTGCGATACCATAAATCACACCCTGAACGTGACAGCGTTTTCCTGCTTCGGTTGGGGAAATGTGTGGCCTCGAAAATTAAAATTAACACTTTGTTCCGCGATAATCATGCGTTAATCAGATGGTGGTCTGGAGTTGCTCACTGGAAGTTATTTTAACCCTCTACTGCCCACATTTTTTTTCGAAATTTTTTATTTTTCCCGTGTTCAGGAGGTCATTTTGAGCAACTTTTGTTCTACGAAAAACTTTACCTTCTCTTGTTTTATGTTTTTCTTGTTTCATTTTTAGTATTTTAATTTGCATTTATGATGTTTAGTTTATGTTTGTTTTTGTTAGTATTTTGCCTATTCTACCACCTCCTATCATTACATTTTGCCTATCTAATTTGTTCATGTTTTTACAGTCACTTTTTCAATTTTTTGCCTGTTTTTCACATTTTCTGCTATAAAATGGCACCATTATCATTTAAGTTGTAAAAAAATGCGTATAATGCGTACACCAGAAAAATTACTGCATACTTCTTTTACTTAAAATATAAGAAATGTTAGTAAAAAACACAGCCAAAGTTGACCCCTAAGAAAATACATTTTTAAAAACATTGGCAAAGTCACATTAAACAAGTAAAACTTCCTACCCTTAAATTTTCAAAAATTTTAAGAGTTCTTCATTCCAATGCTTTTTAAAGATCGAAAATTTGTTGAAAAATTGATTTTTGACGATTTTTCAAATCGAAGCTGTCTAAAGACGGGGTTGGGTTGTAGAGGGTTAAAAAACATTAAATTTCAATCAATGAAAAAAATTAAATGAAAGGAAAGTTGACGGAGGAATAAAATAAATAAATAAATAGTGCACATATGATTAAAATAAAATTAAGCATGAAATTAGCTAAAACAAAAACAATCATATTCATTTCTGGTCGTTGCAAGTTTGCTTCAAAGTTTCTCGGGAAATTTGTTATTTTCTCAGGAATTTCCAAAATTCAAGTTGAATTAAACATTTTGAGCTCCCTCCGTGTACGCACGAGAGCATGCAGCAAGTGCTCAGTGCTCCATCGTTTTTTCGATTTTTTTCGCCGTAATTGATTGTGGTTACCCGCGAGTTTGCTTCTCCAGCATGCCAAAGGCCGGCCGTGGCCGTGGCAGTTCGAGTGCGGCCTCAAAAAACCCGCGAAGTTCGTCTACCGGCCGTGTGCAAAAAGGTAAACAAACCAACGCCGTGTCGGCCGCCATCGCGCAGGGGAGCGTCAGCGCTGAAGGCATCGACAAAAAGTTACTACATCCTGGATATGTCCCAAGATCACCAGTGCGAACCCGTTCCGGTACTTCCGGTGCCACGACCAGTGGCACATCTACATCCGCCAACATCCCCATCAGGAACGAGTTCCAGATGCTGAGCGACGACGAAGAAAATAACAACTCTGACGGTAGCAGCACTACCGACGACGACGACGACGATGATGGTCGTGCACGGAAAAAAGTGCCGACGTCAAAAAAGAACAACTCTCCAGCGGAACGTAGACCACCTCCAATTTTTGTTTTGGACACGTTAGCGGACGATGTTGACGAGTTGCTGGAAGGCCTCGGATATTGTCTAAAAATCGGTAAGTCGGCAGTGCAAGTGATCACACTGACCAAAAAGAATTTCGACCTGGTGTTTGAAGAATTGAAGCGTAGCAACTTCAACTTCTACACATTCAACCCCGAGAAGCCCCCTGTTAAGGTTGTCTTGCAGGGTTATCAAGACCGTCCGATCTCCGACCTGAAGGGTCACCTTTCGGACGCCGGAATAAAACCGCGGGAGATTAAAGTGCTCTCGCGCAAGACAACGGTAACAGGTACACACACACTGTACCTGTTGTACTTCGACCGCGGCACCGTCAAGATCCAAGACCTGCGGCGGACTAAAACGTTGGACGGTTTTTGGGTAAACTGGCGGTTTTACACCAAGAACCCGACGGACGTAGCGCAATGCCACCGTTGCCAGAAATTCGGCCACGGCTCGCGGAACTGCAACCTCCGGCCCCGCTGTGTGAAGTGCGGTGAATCACACCTCTCTGAGGCGTGTGCACTGCCGTGCAAAGCGGACTTGGGGGACAAGGCAGGGCAAACGAAGGCGCGCATCAAGTGCGCCAACTGCGGGGGTAACCATACCAGCAACTACCGCGGATGCGTCGCGCGCAAGGCCTACCTCGAGGAGCAGGAAAAGAGAAAAAAGAAAGCGTCCCACCCTCCTCAGCGAAGTACGAGCGCAGCCGTTCCTGCAGCTGGACAGCGTACGGTTCCAGCGGAAAACTCAGCGTTCCCTCCTGGTTGGGGGCGTTCGTTCGCCAGCGTGGTCGCTGCCGGTAGCGGCAGTACGGCCCAGCAAGAAGTCACCGGGGAAGATCTCTTCACCCTGCCGGAGTTCTTTGCTCTCGCGGGGGAGATGATGACGCGGTTTCGGAGCTGCCGGAACAAGGCAGAACAATTCCTGGCCCTTGGGGAACTGATGATCAAACACATCTACAAAGGATAAATTTTCTGTGATCTAGTATTAAGCTTTCTCTTCCTCTATCCCCTTTCCTTTGCAATTTCTGTAAGTTTTTTTTTTATAGTTTTTTCTTACTCTTGCTAGTGCCTTAGTTAAAGAAATAATTGTTCCTAAATGGATTATGATGCAACACACAGCTGTAAGGAACTCCAAAACTCTGTTATGCACTTCAAAATAACTCATTGTATCTTGATTATTCACCAATAAAACCGAATTGAATTGAATTGAATTAAACATTTTCTTTACATTTTTAGCACCAATGTTTTAAAAACGTATTGAAAAACAAACAAAAGAACCTGATTTAATTTTTTTCCGTTCAGTTTACTGTTCTTATTAAACTAATGAGTTCTTCTGAAAATTTCATGTCTAGGTTTATTTAAAATAGTCTTACAGTTTTACGCATTTAAACTGGGAAGAGCTCTTGCTTATTTTTTTGGCAATAGAAAATACGTTATTATGGAATGAAAATAATAAAAAAAATAAAAAAGCATTCAAAAAATAATAATAAGAATTATTGATGTAAGGCCGTTGCAAATATTTTTTTAAGTTTATGTCGCCCCCCTTCAAAGACGGCTTAAAAAAAACTTAAATTTTTTAATGAAAACAAAGTTTAATAAACTGAAAACCAGTTAAAATGCAAATAAAGTTTAATCAACAGAAAACCAGTTAAAATGCATTTTCCTGCGTTTCGCGAAAAAAGAAACCGTCAATAAATCGATATTTTGAAAAATAATGATTGGAAAGCAACCGGACGCGTGTTAAATGCATTTTAAAAAAATGTTTTCTTCCAAATGTTGAAACCTAGACTTTAGTTTAATTTTTTTTTGCAAAATCGCATGCAAAAGCATGCATATCAACTTCGCTAAAAAAGACACTTAATATTACACGCTGCGTGTACAATTTTTGTAAACCCAAAAAAAAATCCAACGACAGGACTCAAACCCAGCACCTACAGAAAGGACTGGCGTCTTAGCCCGCTCGGCCATTAGACCAATGAAAATGGAAAGAATAAACGTATATGTGAGCTTGACATTTCGGTCAAGTAGGTTTCCCATACTGATGGGCTACAAATTTCAAGGTGTAAGATTACACAGAATTTCATAAAATAATGCAAAATTTATTTTACACCCAGGCATTTTACACGCAGCTGGATTACTACTTTATTTGCTGTGTTCCTCACATTGATATAGTTATAATTGTCCTTCATAGGGTTTTAAGATCTTCAATCTTTTAGGATGTGCCGTGATAATAGATCCGGACAACATTTTCATCAAAATATCTGAGATATCTCTGATAAGTGTTACATTAACACTCAAATGCTCATAACTTTTGATAGGGTTGTCAGATCTCCAATGTTTTGGACTGGTTAGAAAGGTCTTTTTAATAAATATGTATTACATAATGTTTAGCATAACGGGTTTTCTTTTAAAAACCACCTTTTTACAATCTTCTGGGCTTTTGTTAAAATTGTTTTTTTTAGCATAACTTTTGAAGTACTTAACAAAACTTCAAAATATTAACTAGGGTCTGGTGGGACCCCAAATTGGACCGAATGAGACCAGAACAGTCCAGACATACACACGCACAGACATTTCTAGAGTTTTTTTTATTAGGTCCTATAAACATATGAAAGCCAATAGTTTATTGGTCCTTTTCAAAAAAAGCTCTGGATTTGTTCATAATTTGATTCTGAGTCGATATGTATACACAGCAAAAAATCCGATGGTAAAATCGCATGCGAAAGCATGCACATCACCTTTGTGGGCAAAAGCATGTAATATTGCATGAGAAAACGTGTACACAAAAAGCATGTACCGAAGAAAAAAATCAGGTCTGTTCACCCCAAAAATAACATCAAACCGCCGAGAGTCATATTCAGATTAACATATCCACGCCCCAACCCTCTCGGCTATCTCGCCGTTGTATTTCTAGTTGGATCTTAACCGATGTAGCTGTAGGTTCCCCATACATCGTATGCAGTTAACACAGTATAGGACGTACGGAAAACCTACTGTTACATTGGCATTGATCCGACCATTTTCACAGCGGCGAGATAGCCGAGTGGGTTGGGGCGCGGACTTGGTAATCTAAATATGACTCTCGCCAGATTGTTGTTAATTTTGGGGGTGAGCAGAACTGATTTTTTTTTCTTCGGTACATGCTTTTTGTGTACACGTTTTCTAATACAATATTACATGCTTTTTCTCACAAAGGTGATGTGCATGCTTTTGCAAGAATTTAATTTTTCGTGTGATTTTATAGCCTATTCTCAGCAAATGCAAACGATTGCAAAACGATTTTAACCAAAATTTTGAAAACATAATAATGTTATTTTGATGTACTAAAGGAGGTTTACGTCACAGAGTCAAATCAATGAATACTATTAATTTTAAATGTCAATTGTTTTTTTTTTAACAATGCAAAAGGTTTTGAAAGTTTTAAAATTTGTTTGTTGGCACTAAAGTAACCAAAATTAATTAATTAAACCATCGATTTTATTAAGAGTAAAGCGTCTTTTAATTTACTATTTTTGAAATTTGCTCGCGTTATCTAAATTGTACAAACAGTAAAAATGTACTGACAAGTCCAGCCCATAGCACTACTGCTCGGTTGGCACGCGTTCGATTAAAAAACTTTTTTAAATAATCAATTATTTATCTTTCCGCAGCCGGCTGCCTAAGATTTAAAATTTTCAACTGATAAACAAAATGCTCATGGTCACATCACTGCCACTCGCGAATCCTGACCTTATACCCATCTACTAACCCCCTCAAAACTCATGTGATACTTTGTCGGAGAAGCAGTCGATTGGGCGGTCTCTATCACTCAAGTATCGGACTAACATTCCCATCCACTTCCCCGTGACCCTACCACTGGTCGTGGCCGGCGCCGGTATTGATCAGCATGATAGGGGCCTTTGAGAAGTTGCGAAGCGAGGAAAGATAGCTCCCACTCATCTTCCACGGCTCGTGGATGTAACTTCTGGAGGTCCTGGTCAATAACGGAGTAGCAACTGCGGGTGGGCACCTATGCTATATGCTTTATGCTTTACTAAAGTTACCACAATTAATTATTCAAAAAGCAAAATTTTTCAGAACGAAGTTGTCTACAAAATGATGATGGAATCAATAATGGAACTGATTTTGGCAACCAAATTCAGCCTAACTTTGGGACAATGCACAGAATGGTCAACCAAACAAAACGTGTTCAAGTTTAAACATTGAATCGCGTTTTTCCCGGATCGTCGTAATGGCGTGTGCGACAAGATAGCAAGACAGCGTCGAAGTTTTTACAGTTTTGTTTGTTTAGTTACAGTTTGATTGGGAAATATTTGTATATTTCAAAACAAATAATTCAAATGGATTCAATAATTTGATAATTATCTGTAACAAGTTCATTAAATATCTGGAGCAACAAAAGAAAAGGGCGGATAAGCATTTTGACAGATTGAACTATTTTGCTATTTCTCAAGCTTCATGTAACTTTTTCTCAAAATTCGAAATGGGAAATAATAGCTGACCTCCACAGCTACCATTCAACACTATGGGTTTTGTAAAATAGTTGCCTATTGCCTGGGAAATTGCAAAATAGTTGCAGCTGTCAAAATGCTTATGCGCCCTTTTCAAATGTTGCTCCAGATATAATCCCCCTCCCCACTTCCACCAAAAATGTGTCTTTTCCACTTCCTGTTTGCGCGCGTTCCATGTTAATGAGGTTGTTGGCGTATTTTAACGCCACTTTGGATCAAGTGAAACCACCAGGGTGTGTGGGTGGCGTTGGGTGTTGATGACATCCCTCTCGTTGGCATTCTCTCTCTCTCTCTCTCTCTGCGCTCGAGTTAAATGCGTATGTTTGTATGTGTATACATTCACTTCAAGGGGCCCATAAATAGCGACTGCTTTTGCAACCACACATTTTCCATCTGGGGGGAATCGGAAGCGACAACCGGGCTGAAAATTTGTACTACTTGCAATTACTTGTCAAGCCCACCACCGCCGCCGACTAGCCAGAAGAAGATCTCGAGATTTGGCGAGAGATTCGGAAAAGTGGCGAGCAAATATTTGTGCTCGAAAAACGACGACGGTTGTGGTTTTGAAATTTCCGTTGGATTTCTAGGGTTTTGTTTGCTCGTGCACGCGTGTTTATACTTTTCAGATTCAAGAAAACAATGCAGACTGCTTAAGGGGAAAATCTACCAATTTAGCAAAAATAAACATCTTCATTGCTGGTTTTCTAAAAAAAACTATTTTTAGTGTAAAATTAACACATCAATCTTGTATTACACTAAATATCAAATACAAACTTTAGAGACCTAAGAATGCAGTATTCCTTGTCAAAAAAAATCGTTTATCTTGTTGAACATATAGTTCTACTGTCTCGTATTTAACATATCTAACCCACAGCAAACCATTTCAAGCTAAGACACCAGAAATAATTAAGGCAACAAAGTAAACCCCGTTCTCCACAGCCCAGCTCATGTTGTAGAATCCAAAGTTCAGAACGTCCAAGGTCAGACGATAGCCTAATGACCAAAGTTTACGGCGCACAAACGCACATGCAGCGAAGAAAGATGGGCCGGGCTGTCCTTTAGACATTCGACCGACACGGCAATAATGATGGAGCAAATTATTAGAGCTTTCGCACTCGTGATCCGCTTATAGCAGGAGGAGCTAGAGCACAACTTGAGGCAGAAACTTTGAAATTCTTGGCAGGGAGGTCGTTTTCTCCCAGGAATCGTAATCTCCTTAAATATTCAATTAACATCAGCTGGCAAATGAGACGTTCAAGGTTCTGCAGGCCTCTGGGCCAAGCACGGAACATGACGATTGGTTCAGGCTGGTGGTTGGTTTCCTAGGAGTTAAGGTTTTACATGGGAGAATGTTGATGTTGATGGTGCTGTTGGTGAAGACGACGTACGATGTGTGTGTGCCTGGGAATTGATGTAAGTGGTTCTGTAAAAGGACTTAAATTGATGAAACCGCAATAAATTATGCATAAGGCGATGAAAGTTTACAATTTATTGGTGGTGACTTGTTTAACTGCACTCCCTAAGATTCCAGGGCAATTCTTGAAGCTAGAGATTTGATCTTGGATTCGGTCCCAGAAGAGTTACCAATGTTCAATTTTTCTTCCAAAAACACAGAAGTCGCAAAGGAACCCAAACAAACTAACTACGTTTCAGAATGGTTCAAATTTTGATTCTTTTGTAGGTTTTTCAGAAGAAATTATAAACTATTCTTTGAGAAAACAAAAACATTGTGAGCATCCATTCACGCACTCAAATTTTTCGAGAAAATTTCGGAAATTTGGCGTGAAAACGGTCAAGATAAATATGTACCAGCAGAAACCTTAAACTTCTGAGGTAAATATTTAAGGTGACTTTTTAAAAGGACGCAAACTTGCTTGAAAGCCCCAAAGTTACGTCCTATTGAAATGTAACCTTCAGAATTTGTCTAACCTGCGTGTGAAAAAAAAATCAAAACCAAGTATTTTTTCCAATTTCTACCAAACTTCGCGAAATTAAACTTCAAGACAGTAAAAACGTTTGATTGATGCCTTTTTCACAACATCAGTAGCAAAATCTTCCTGTTTTTGTTTGATTACGCCTGCATGCAAACATAAAGCTTCGTAAAGGTAGTTTCGAATTATTTCAACCAGAGTTTGAAAGTCAAGATTTTGATTCATAACATAGGTTCAACATAACATTTTAAGCCGGATTATTATTTACATAATCAAAAAAAAATATGTGTAACTTTTAAAGCACAAACTTTAAAAAATTAAAAGGGAATTATGAACTTCCAAACTTGACTGAATGGAACGAATCTGGCTAAAGTCTGTTCAGTCAGTAGTGATATATTAGGCTGACCCCACACACAGACTGTTCACGCCCAAGTTGACCAAATTGACGATCTAGTAGGAAAATACTTTCAGACTACACTGCACAACACCTCCCCCCTATGTCCACTTTGTCACGCTAGCGCTGATCGTAAAATTACGTCACGTCACAGAGCATGAGCATGAGCATGAGCATGAGAGACCACCCATGGTTGCCCCTCCGTTGCTGAACAGAACCGTAATATCCTTTCAGCACTACTGATCATAGGCTTCGACGATCTAGTGGTGTTTCCCTTATCAACAGCATGTATGAATGCGCCGAGAAGATAAAACACCACGATTGCTAAAACTAGATCAGTTGCGAATAGGTAACAGTCATTGGCCACCAACGGCGCCCGCCATGTCAGTTTGTAGATCTCGATTTTAAGGGACGGGAATGTTAGTTAGCGCAGGTTGCTACTTGGGCAGCTGATTTACTCTGTGCTTACACCCCACAAGCGCCAGGAACCTGAAAATTTGTTAGTAGGATAGGGTGCTTGGTCAGGATTCATCATAGAAGATGATGATTCGACCCCAAATCGTAGTGTTTGTTGAAAGGTTTTATATATTATTCTCAAGGCAAACAATCGGATGCTGCGGATGAGACATTTCCCGTTTAACTGTTGTTAAATTTTAAATGACATGGTTTAATCTTAGACAGCCGGCTGTGGTTAGATAAAGCCAAATAATGTTTATTTATAGAATGAGGTGTTAAACGCAATGCTGCAATGATAGCGTAGTCTGATTTTTAATTATATAACCATTTAATTCATAAATTTGTTACGGAATAGACGCTACGAACTCAACCATGAGATACCTTCGATCTTCTTTCTGTTAGCTAGATGAGGTATTGATTTTCGTTGCCTCTCGAGCTACGATGCTATGGAGAGGGCTTAACACACAAACAACCGACGTCGAGCCCTCCGAGCAACGGAGCTATGGGAAGGTCTTTTCAACACAAAAAAAAAGACTCGCACACCACACAACGTTCTTGATGAATCAAAATATTTTTTACGCGATAAAACTAACGAACTCAACCGTCAAATTGTCTTCCAACCAGCGATAATGAAGAAAGGGCTTTAAGCACACAATAACTCACCGATTTATATAAACAAATTCCAAGATCGATCTTGTTTTATAGCAACAGCGCAACTCACTCCTGATTTTCACGATCGCGAATACAGCACAAAAAGAACACCACAAAAATTCATCTCACAATTTGTTTTTTTTTCATTTGGCACACACACACAACCATCCGCTTGCACTGACGGAACATAATTGAATAATTTCCCCCATCCAGCGCGTCCCTTCACTCACCATTCTTGCAGGCACAATACTGATTTTTTTTTCTTCACTTTGCACACAAACACAACCATCCGCTTGCGCTGACAGAACATTATTCCCACACAAAAGAGACGAAAATTGACGCGAAAAAAACAGGACTGCGCGTCCCCAGAAGCACTTCACTTATGACGGCATTATTCAATTATACTGACCAATCACCCCATGCACACAAACAGCCACACAAAAGAGACGAAAATTATCGCGAAAAAAAAACAGGACTAAAAAAAAAAATTACGTCACGTCACAGAGGGTTCAAAGTCAGTTGAATTAAGAGTGGGGTGCACTGATACAAATCCTTTTTCACAAGTTGGGGTCAGGGTGGCCACTCAAGTCGGGAATTCACCAAAATCCGACAAAAATCGAGGAAATGTCGGGAATTTATGTTTTTTTGCCAAAAAGTCGAGAAATGCCTGGAATTCCAAGCATACTTGTTTGAAAATTAATTTTTACTCTTGAATAATGTTGTAATATTTTGTACAATTTGCAAATTAAATTTATTGAATTCTGCTTACATTAAATTTAAGGTTCCTATCACTATTTCAATTTATTTGAGTATGGAAAAGCTGTTTAAGACATTCAAAATCTTAATAAATATTGGATATAATATTCTAATACATCATCTTGCATAGATACATGGCATGGCCAAGACCTTCGGGCACCGAAACAGGTTCCAACCGGAAACGGTTCACTGAGCTGATGTCGATTGGTGTTCAAATGGAACCGGTTCCGATGCCCCGTAGGACTCAACCATGTCAATTATTTTTGCTGGATGATATATTAGAATCATGCCTTGAAGTTTTGCATCATTTCCGGCATTGTTCTGTGCTTTGGTTTTTGTTCTATTGACCAAAACCCCAAATAGGAGGGCCGAGGTACCCCAACGGATTCCGGAATATCTCCGGTAAAAGTGGACCATATTTGTCCCCCATCTGACAGTTCAAAATATAGACAAATCTGGATCTTTTGCAACCGGAAGCATCCAATTTGGTCAATTCTACCAAAAGTTATGAGATTTTCAAAAAAAAAAAAAAATAGGGGTCAAATGACTACCCGAGCGTTTGAGTGTTAAGTAATTTCAAATATATTTTTTCCAAAAGTTGCCCTTGAACTTGTTTCGTGAGTATGGCTAAATTACCTTCTATTGATAAAGCTTGATTTTAAGTTTTCGGAATACTTAAATATCGGATAAAACCCGAAGGAGAATGGGCGGATTTAGTCCAAGGATGTACACGAACGAAAGAAACTTTATTCGAAAGATCTCGCCGAGACATGAAAAAAAGTCTTCTGGACAAACTCTCTAAACCCCGGGGTTCAAAAGTTACAAGTTGTTGAAGTTTGAGTATTTTGGGTTAAAATGTACAATAATTCGTATTTTCGCTTTTTCTAAAATCACAAATAAAATCCTTATTTATTTAAAAACTATAAATTCTGATATGTTTTAGCATGATTGAAATGTGACTTCTCGGCGAGATCTTTCGAATAAAGTTTCTCCCGTTCGTGTACATCCTTGGACCAGCTCCCATACAAATTTGCCCATTTTCCTTTGAAAAACTTTTTTACGTTTTGAAAACATGAAGAAAATATTGAAATTGCAAAAAAATTTTGAGTTAATGCAAAATTGTTCAAAACAAATTTCTCTTCAAACATTTTGCTTGAAATAAGTGGGAAAATAGGAAAAAATAGAATTGAAATTTTAAATTCAGTGATTTTTAACTTTTTGCCATTTCCAGTTGAAACAAAGTATCTAAAAATATACGTTTGCCATAAGAATAAGAAATGCCTATTGTTCTTTCTGGAAGAGTCTGGAAAAAGTCGAGAAAAAGTCAAGAATTTGAAAATGGGATTTGAGTGGTCACCCTGTTTCTACAACTTTTTTTTTATTTGGCTCAAACTTTAATATTAATTACTTTTGGAATGTTAGTCTTGATTTAAAAAAAATCAAGAATTTTTTTAAAAGAAATCACTCAATTCTTTCACATTTTAAACATAGAAAATTGGACCATTTAGGGAGCTTTCTTTAATTACGTAACGCAGTTGGGGTGTGGGGGTTGGATGCCGTGTTATGCTCCTTACCAAAAAATTAAAATTTGTATGAAAATTTTGTTACGAGGTGGAGGGGGTTCAAAAACCCAATTTTTTGCGTAACATAATAAAAGAACGCTTCTTTGGTTGCTGAGATATTGGCCTTAGAAAATGTGGTAATGTTTTGAGAAGACTTAAAGTTCAAACATTTCTTTGTTTTTTTTTTTCACTGTATTTCAGTAACAAAAGGTCCAGCCTTCAGCGTTTTATAGGCAATTTGATTGGAAATTTTCTGAAGTAATCGAAAAAAAAAACCTATTTTTAGGGATGGGCAATCAAGGAAACTATTTTTACGGTGCACTTTAAAAAAATATGTGAAATTCATTTCTATTGCAGTGACGTCAAAATTATCGAATTTCGAATATTCTCACCATTTTTGTATGGATGGACAGCTACCAAAAATGAATGGAAATATAAAAAAATCCATTTCCATATTTGGTGGAGTATTTCTCATATTGAAACTGACAAATTAAAATTTTGAATCGTAAAAAAGAAAATATTGAAAATTTCAGACGTAAAAATGGTGGGCAAAATTATATGGAGATTCGAAAAACTAATCATGCATAAGGGTTTTTTTGACGTGGGGAATGCACGGAAAAGTTACAATCAAATGTATATATACAAATAGAAAAAATAATTTGCAAAATTTGGAAAAATTACTCAGTTGTGAAATAATCTTACTGGAAAGCTTCCTGGAAAACTCATTTAAATTACAATTTTACGATTGAGCTCCAACATTCGTCGCACCAAGCAGTTTGAATAATTGCATTTCTTTTGTCGGCGTTCTCACCAGATGCAACTGGGTTTCTTCCGAAGCGCTAGTCCTCGAGAGTCCTTCTTACGCAACAACGTCAACAATCTTCCCTTAGTCAGGGCTGACAGTTACTAAAAACAAGTGCTTTTATGGGGCAATTTTCCAACAGGAGTACATTTTGTAAAAAGTCGTTATTTTTTAATGTTGATCTTTTTCAAATTTTATTTATTTTCAAAGTTATAAAAAACAATCCAGCAAACCAAAAAATCCCCAAAAATCCAGAAACCCACCGGTGCGTGCACTTGTCAACACAGTAACTGTACCTTGTTTCCTCTTTGGTTGTAGTTTCCCTTTTGTCCTTTCGGCCGGCATCACCGTCAGTAGCAGCACCGGAACTGGCCCGGAGGCCTAGGGAAGGGCCTCCGTTCCGAAAAGTGTCGTCCTCGAAAAGCGTGACATTTCCGTCGTGGCCATGGTTCCCGTCTTTTTTTCTACTGCTGCAACCGGAGACAGTAAAATATGGGCGCCCAGAAGGAAGGTTGGTTGCCGAGTTGAAAGTGAGTTACAGTTTAGTTTCCCCACCGCTCGGTGAAGCCCGTTGGGTAATTGGTGCATGTGGCAAAGTTTCTTTGCGGAAGTTCCTCTGGGAAAGGGAGAGGAGGGTAGGGCAGCCCGGGAGCATGTTGACAGCTCCCATACAAGCTGAGCGTACCCCGTTTTGTGGGCCCAGTGGGCCTAAGATGGCGGCCTTCGATATTATCTAGCCAAACTTTTGAAAATGGCGAATAGTTTAAATATATAAAGTTTTTGCTTTGTTTTGGTTTAAAATGAAAAAATAAGCATTCTGGAATAATTTTCTTGAAAAATTTGTTTAGAGATACGCCACGCTCAAATATTAGTCTAGAAAAGTTGAAGTGAGCGTGCCGCAAAAGCCGTTACGAAAAAAAAGTTTCCTATGCAAATTTTGAGTTGCGTATTTGATGGACGGACTCCGACGAGGCCCACTTGCCATCTGTCGGTGAATACGCGCAACTCACGAAAACTGTCATCTTAGGGTCCGGCTGGGGTAGGGGGTCCGAGTAAGAACTAGCTTTACTTTTTCTTCTTGTAGAGTGCAGCATAAGGGGTGCTAAAAAAACATTGCAGGAAACTTTTAAACATAACATTTCTGAATTTGAAAAATGTATCACTTTAATTAAAATTTTAATTTTTATGAAACTTCAGAGAAAACAGCTTGTTTATTCAAAAATATAGGTTGAATTTGGTATTCAGTAACGCCTATGGTTGTCAATAGCTACTTGGCAAAGATGTATTTAACAGGAATGCTCTGAAAATTAAATTAACTGCCATAGTTTCTATATTTCAACATATATTGTTCCATATTTCAACATTGAAAATCGAACCATTCGTCGCTGAGATATCGGCATTAGAAAATGGTGGGTTGTTTTAGTAAGACTAAGAAAACATGGCAATGGCAATATTTCAGCAACTAAGGGTCGCATCAAAAAAGTTCAAAAAAGCATTTTTACATTTAACATCGAAAAATAAAGTTGAAAAATTTTTGCGACCAATATTTCGATTTTTTGAAAAAATGATTCAAAAAATCATTACTCGGTCGAAGATGTTTTGCTTGTTCTGGAAATTTTTGAAAAGTTGGCATTTGATGTCCCCTAAAACATATCAGAAAATGAAAAAAAATAGTGTTTTTTTGCAAATCAAGTTTTAGTGACAAAAAGTGAAATAAAAAATCACCAAATTTTTTTTACCGTGTTTTTTTTTTCAGTGTAGTCCTTATCCATACCTACAACTTTGCCGAAGACACCAAATCGATCAAAAAATTCTTTCAAGAGATACAGATTTTTGAATTTTCATTAATTATTTTTGTATGGACAGCTGCCAAATTTGTATGGAAAATTATATGGACAAACTAATGATGCAAAATAGCTTCTTTGGGCATACCGAAGCACCAAAAAAGTTTTAGCCGGATTACTTACTTTACTTTATCAGCAACAGGTCTATCGACGCAAGGCTGAACTTATCGAAGATTTCCGGGATGCTCGATCTTGGGCCGCTCGTCTCCAGTCGCCTACAATGTTGGCCGCTCTTGCGTCTTCGTCTTAGCTGGATTAAAAAATACAAAAATTAAAATTAAGAAACAAAGACTGATTTCGTAGAAAACTGCTCTGTTTTGGAATCGGGATGATGTCAGCTATCCATTGCAATTATAATTACATGAAAATATTCACAAAAATACGTATTTTCCTGTATTTTGAAAATGCAATGTTATTAAAAAAAAAAACAAAAAAAAATCTGCCTGCAGTAAGGCCGTTGCAAATATTTTTCAAAGTTTATGTACCCCCCCACCCCTTCAAAATTGGTCTGAAAAATCAGGGGGCAAAAAAATATTTTTTCCAAAAAACTTCAAAATTTCCATGAAAAAATTAGTCTAATCATCTGAAAACAATCTAAAATGCATTTTTCTGCATTGATTGACATGCTTATGTTTGGGCTTGTTTAAAAATGTTTTGAATTTTTATGAAATTCTAATGCACAGCACCGCAAAAATCTTATTTTTCGCAAAAACTAAAATTTTCGTCAATACTTAGATATTTTGGAAACTAATGATGGCAAAACAACTGGACAGGTGTATAATGCATTTTAAAACACTTTTTTCATTCAAATGTTGAAACCATGGCTCATTATTTCAATTTTTATGCTTTTATATTCCCCCCCCCCTCGACTTTGGTCAGAGTCAAGGAACATAAACTTCAAAAAATATTTGCAACGGCCTAATAAAAAAGTAATAAATTATTTTATGAAAAAGTATAAATTTTCACAAAATTAAGTATTTTCGAAAAAATACTAAAAAATCAAGATTTTTATACAATGGATATCAAATAATCCAGATTTTTTTCATACAATTCAAAAGTAATCACACAAATTTTTGAAATTATTTAACATGTTCACAAAACTACGTAGTTAAAAACAAATTAAAAATTGCAGTTTTTTTACAAACAAATATACGATTATATAAAAAATGAGTGTAATAAAAATTAGTGTTTTTTTTTCTAAAGTACGTAGTTCTGTGAACATTTTGAGTATTTAAAAAAATCTATCGAAATGTTTGAAAAATTCCCAATCATTAATTTGCAAAAAAACAAAATTTAACTATTTTTTCAAAAAGACGTAGTTTTGTCAAAATTTTGAGTATTATACAAAAAATATTATTACTGTCGAAATGTTTGAAAACATCAAGATCATTTGACACCTATATTGCAAAAAGCTTAAAGCTTGCGTTTTTTTTTTCGAAAATTCGTAGTTTTGTGAACTTTTTTAGTGTTTCACAACAAATATTATTACTATCGCAATGTATGAAAGAATCCAGATCATTTGGTACCCATATTGTAAGAAACTTAATTAAAATTGCAATGGATAACTGACATCATCCCGATTCTAAAACACTATAATTGTTTAATGTTTGGATGATTTTTCCTAGAATTATAGCCAATGTCTCACATATAGCCAAAATCCCATAAGCTCTACGGTGCTAAACCGAGGCATGACTGTAGTCGTTTTTGATCTATGAAACAATTTTTTTTTTCAATTATGGTGTGTATATAAAAGTATATATAAAAGTATACAGCAATTCCCCACGAAAACAGCATGGAAAAAAACAAAAGTGCTCGGATCGGGCTAAACAATTTTCTGGGGGTTCCCTGGCCGAAATAATTAGACCCGTATATTTTTGTTTGGCCATTAGGGTGACCTACGTCGTGTTAGGGTGGTCTGAAAAATGACCATTTTCGTCGATTTTCGCAAAAACAACTTTTTTCGAAAAATCGCGCCGCGCGTAAAAACCGAAGAATGAAGAAATCGGCAAAAAATCAACTTTTTTCACTAAAACTGCGATAACTTTAAAATTTCAGCGATGACCTATACATGTCTGGGTACCAAAATTTTCGTTATTAAAAGACCCAGCTTTTGGTACCCAGACATGTATAGGTCATCGCTGAAATTTTAAAGTTATCGCAGTTTTAGTGAAAAAAGTTGATTTTTTGTGGGGCGTCGAAAAACACGGATTTTATTTTCAAAAAATCATATCTCTGAATCCTGTTGATGAACTCCTCCCATTTTATGGAATATAAAGTAAAAATGTCCGGGGAATCCGATAAAAATATTTCCAGACAAAGGCTCTTTGGTCCAGACACCGTCAAAACGGCATTTTAAATTTTCATACGCCCTTTTCATATGTAAGGCTAGATTTTTGAAGCTTCTTACCATTTTTCTTTGAAAGGCCAACTTATCACCTTTCATTTGCGTATAAGTCAATTGAAATCGGTTAAAATGGCGAAAAGTTATAATTTTTTGAAAAAAGTGGTTTTTGCAAAAATCGACGAAAATGGCAATTTTGTAGACCACCCAAACACGGCGTAGGTCACCCTAAAAATACGGGTCTAATTATTTCGGCCAGGGAACCCCCAGAAAAATTTTGAGCCCGATCCGAGCACTTTTGCTTTTTTCCATGCTGTTTTGTGGGGAATTGCTGTATATAAATATCACTTAAGTGGTCATAACTTGAGTCAGTGTTGCCAGATTATCACTATTTGGACTCATTGGAAAAAAATGTGAAGAAATACTTAATCTGCGGAAAGCTTTATTTGTTAAATGTATTGATTTGCAAGTTTAATTTATTATCTTTGAAATTTTATTCATGATACTGCAACAAATATTATTTGTTTTCGTCAGTTGCTATCAAATTTTCATGCAATTATTGAATAATGTTTTCAGGTTTTAATAAATCAGTTAAATTTAAAATTTTAAACAGCAATTGCTTTACAGAAAAAAAACTCTTATACTAAACAACTATCGCAGGACAATAGGAAATAATCAACTCCGAGTCCCATTTATTTATTCATCTCGATGCCTTCGAAGCACGTGCGTCACGCTCCACCAAAGACCACCTGTCAAGACGCGGATTCTAATCCACTTACTGTCATAGCCGCCGAGAAGAAGCGATTAACATCAATTGTTATGAGACTGCACACACACGTGCGAGAAGGCACAATGTTGAATTGGCAAACATTTTCATAAAATCATTAAAGTCTAACTAGGGTCACAACTTGCGTCACACTAACACAGTGACTGTGCACCGTCCTCACGATGGCTCGGGGCAGTGATGATAATAAACTTGAAACTTGCTGGCTGGCTGTGTGAGTGATTGAATGTGAGTGTTTTGTCTTGTTGTATGTTTCTATGAACGTCACTTCCGATCTTTGTCCATTAGGGAGCACATCGAACTATGATTTTGCCAGTGAAGAAAAATTGATTTTAGTTTCTTGAAAATTTGATGCAAATATTTTTTAAACTTTGCTCAAAATAGTTTCAGTTTAAAAAAAAAATTAAAATTTAACTGTCAAAATTTCCCAGTGGCGTACTAAGGGGGGGGGCGGCGGGGGCGGCCCGCCCCGGGTATCACCCATCTTGGGGTGACACCCGAGCTGATGGGGTGACACCTGACTCGGACGAAGAAAAAAATATAATTGACCTAAAATATGTTCATAAAAAAATCATCAAGTATCTAACTAATATAAACAAAACATACAAGTTAAATTTTCTGAAACATTCATTTTAGATGGGGGTGACACCCAAAAGTAATACTCATTTTTTAGAATATGTTTACATAGTATACTTATAATGATGAAGTTAAATATTCACAGTTAGTAAAAGTGCATGTTTATATGAAAACTAAAAACTTCAAAAATTTAATTTTCAGGGGTGACACCCGATCATCAAATAAAGAAATTTTGATAAAAATACTTATATGTAAGGGGTGTCACCCCTATATTATTAATGTACAAGCTTATAAAAAGAGTTAAATGGAAAATGTTTTCTCATAAAAATGTTCTTGTGACAAACCACTCTTGAGTTTGATTTTTTTTTAAATTTTCTCGGAATGTGGGTTTATTTTTGTTTCCTTCGGCAATGTATCAATTGAAAGCAAAAATAATAAAAAAAAACACTTTGAATTGAAAAATTAATAAAACAACTGTTTGCTATCAAAACTGGAAGCTAATAAAAGGGTGCAGAAAACCCGGAGCCGAAACACGCAAGAGAAAATTGCCCTTGAACTTAAAAAAAAATAATCGGTTGAAGATTTTTTTGTGAGTTTGATTGTTAACAATACTTCAATTATTTTATATCGTTTTGCTTACATACATTGTTACTCTACGAAATAAGACAAGCCATTTTTCGACGTATGAAGTTACATCTGAAAGTGTAGTAATGAAATCGGTGTTTCACCGAACGGACTGATTTTTGTTGGTTACATTTTACCGATCTTTCGTGCACGATTAAGAAGAGCCATGTTCCTTTTCGCTTTTTTTATTCGAACATGTACTTTTATTCATGTATTCAACTATTTTATATAAAAATCACCGTATTTCTTTTAGAAAGGTCAAAGTATAACCTAACAGTAGATACAGTTTCAACCGCAGATCCGTTTGAAAATGTGTTTAACATTTTGAACAATATTTGATTATATTTATTATTCTTTAGTATTAACATTTTGCACAACCTTTGATATGATTTTTAGATTTAATTAAATGTTTTAAATTTTAATATGTAACAAGATTTACGTCCGTCTCAATCCCTTTTTATAAATTTCCTTCTAATAAAATTTCCTGTGCAAAAAATAATTGTTATTCAATTCGATACTTTAATCCAATTAAGTTTAAGGTTTGTTTCACCGAATTTAAGATTTTTGGAAAGTAATCTATTTCTCAGTTTTACAAATATGTTTGTACAGAAATCCCTCTTGTAAAGAAACATTTTATTTACTACTCTTTTCAATTTGAATGAATATTGAAACATACATTTAAACAACAAAATCTAAAAAATAAATTTAATCAAAAATTACATCAGAGGAATTTATGTTTTGCAAAACAATGCATATTATGATGTTTTTCGAAATTCAGTGTTTAATTGTAGAAAAAGATCCAAATATTTTTTTTTCTAAATCTGAACGATCTGACTGGAAGAAAACACACGCTTTTTCAATAAATAAATATTCCAGCTAAATTTTTACTAGGCAATAATGAGAGATACAAAACAATCTTAACGTTACCATTGTTTTCTTTTTTATTAAATTGACAGAGGATATTTAAAATTGAAAATTCCTAAAAAAAAAGTATTTAATTAGATTCTTGACTATTTTTTGTACCAAATTTTATCATTTCATAATTATTAATAAAAGATAAAAAAGTAAGGAATAAACATACAAATTATATGAAATATAATTGTATCATCTTTTTTTTTGTTATTCGGGTAGTAGAATTTAACATGAAAAATCCGAATTCGTTTCCTATTATTAGGATTATGTTTTTTTTTGTTTATAATGATTAAAATTTGTAACTCCTACTTGTTAGATAGTATTGATTTCAGATAGATACACATGATTCGAGATATTATTTGCAAAATATAGATTTAAAAATATCGCCATTTGTCAGGTTAATTTAAATTTGTTTATTGTTTATTATTTTTGTTTCAATGTAATTGTTTTATCGAACTTTCCTTCGACCGAGCACTAACGGCCATGTTTTAAATTTTATTTTAAAAATTGTCAGGCAGATCCGAAGGGGTCCACAGAATTATGATTTTGAAATTAATAAAATTTACTTTTTGAATATAGTTAGAATCTTTGTTTCAACAAAGGAAATAATTTTTTTCCATTATCTTCCCTTCACTTATATTTTTTAGTTTTTAACGTTTAATAAATCTTTTTGGAAAATGTGCAAAAAGCAAAGCAATCCACTTTAACGACCCCCGGGTCTTTTGTGGGCTCTGTTGCAAGTTTTTACTCATTTCTAGGCGTCCGAAGGTTATGTGTGGTGAGTCACTCAAAACCTCTTTTACGCTAATGGACCGACGTTTTACTTCCCCATCCGATAGAAGGCGTGATCAGGCAAATCTCGTCTCGAAAAATGCCACCGGGTCCGTCTGGGATTGAACCCAGGCCATACTGGGGTGAGAGGCTATCACGCTAACCACTGCGCCACCGGACCCGGCGTGCATGTTTATTCAATATTTTCCGTGCGTGTTTATTCAATATTTTCCGAATACTCATAAATATATTAGGTATTAAAATGTAATTGTAGTTTCTCATTTTTTTTTATTAAATTTCATATTTTTTTATTTTTTCTGTTTATAAAAGCACTTATTCATCATTTTCCTAAACAACTTCATAAGAAGAATCCTAAATGGGCCGGATTCCACAGTAATCTTAAGATCAGCCCGCGAGACCGGCCTGCAAGTCTTTATATAATTTTAGCAACTGTCCATACAAAAATTGTAAGTAGAGTAAGACTCGGCAAGAGTGCCTAACAACCTTTTCAAACCCTATTATAATTGAAATAAACAAAAAAAGCTTTCATGCCAAAAACGTTGGATATTTGAACAAATATCCTAAATTATGATCAATTAAAAATATAAATTAACGAAACATTATACTACTTGTCACAAAAATCATTTTGATATTTTCACATGCAATTTAGTTGAAAAACAGCACCGTAAATCAAAAAAGGTAGAGTAATCGGCAATTCAATTAAAATACAGAATGCGCAATCTTTGCTCGTGTTGTTGCCGTGCTTCTAGATTATATGAAAATCCTTGTATTCGATTTTTTTTTGTTTTAGATTATAGTAAATTTAAGATAATCAAAAACACATGATTTTATGAAAGAGATAGTCAAAAAATGTCATGGCAGTATGATACAAAGTGCGATTTAAAAAAAAATATTAGGATGTTCTCATTGCATTTCAAAAGCACTTTTATGTTTTTATTTTCAAAATAATTATATAGTAAACTTAACTATTGTAAAGTTTATAGAAAATTACTAAAAGGCATTATTTTAAAGTAAAAGGCAATAAAGGACCAATTCATTTTTTTTAAAGTAGTCCCAAGTATGTACATTTTTGTTGATTTGAAAAGATATAAAATTCTCTTACTTAGGATTTTGGAAATTTTAAAATTCAAAATAACAAAGGTATTTTCATGTTTTTTCAAATACCTTTCATTTTTCAATAGAAGTTTTTTCTCAATGTTTTTTGTCAGCAATGTTATATCTCAACTATTATTTGTCTATTTATTTCAAATTCTGCAAATGTTTCCATAAATGGGCACTCTCTCTTGAAAAATGAAAATAATACTTGTTTTTCGGAAATATTTCTGATGTATGATTTCCCATCAATCAATCAAAAAATCAGGATAAAAAATGCAGTTAACACTGAAAAAATACTTCAGACATTTTTTCTCGAATTTTCCATGAAAATCAGAAATGAGTTCATTCATATTTTAATTTTGAAAAATATGCTTAAGGGAAACTAATTTTCTAAACTTCCCTCATCAATACTTATGATTTGTCTGGTCCTCGGAAAGATTCTATTATGTTTCAGCAAAATTAAACAAAATATGAATGAAACTAATTAACACTTTTCAAGGAAAATTCAAGGCAAAATGTCTCAAGTATTTGGATTCAGTGTTAACCACTTTTTTTGATTCTGATGTTTTGATTGATGGGAAAACATGCATCAACAATGTTTGCACAATAAAAAAATACATTTCAATTCTCATTTAAAGACATCACCGAGTTCTTAATCTTTCCGGAATTAATTTTTAATTTATAAAATAATTAAAAATAAACTTTTAAACATGTATTTCAAAAAATTTAACCATTTCAAGATTTTTCGAACAAGCTGTTTTTTAAATGAACAAATATATTTAAAGCAAAAAAATAAAAATTAAATTATTGGTTGAAATAAAATTAATTGATAGTTGAAAAATCTACCCTTTTTGTGTTTTTTCCGTTTTTATTGTTTTGATAACTTAATAGAAAATTATTGAGCATTTTTATTTGATTAACAAATTTTACAATTTGAAGTTTTATGTTAACACTGGAACACCCAACGCCAAACACCCAATGTCAAACTTACACGGACGCCCAACGGCAACTTCTACTCGCTGGTTCTTGTGCATAATTCAATCAATTTGGACGATTCTTTTTTTCTTTTTTGATTTGTAAGAATGTCTAAATGATCCTAGAAATTTGAAGTAGGGGAAATTCTCGTATGTTTGCTATTTATCACTCGATTTCTGTTGAAAACGCTTTTAATGAGCTGTAATTGAATGTCAAAGTGCTGACCTTGCAACATTAGAGGCACGCTGGATTTAGATGCTGTTCCCCTACTCGATTCAATTTGCGCAATTTGAGCGTTTAAAAAAATCGCCCAAAATTCCGCGGGGCAAAAAAAAAACTTGGAATGACGTTTTTGATCGCAAAGAATACAGATTTGATCAAACTAATTGTTGATCAATCGCTGGAATGTTAAAAAAAAAACTAATGAAATGTCAGTTTACCTTGTGTCAAAAATGTCAATTCAAGAAACCCAAAGTCCAAAAATGTTTTTTTGATCTGCAGTTCTTAGAAAAAAAAAACATAAAATTGTCTTTTCTAAAAAAAAAACAACGGGAAATTTACGTTTCAAAATATCCTTGGGATCAAAATATTGGTGGGATTAAACCTAGAAAGGGGGGTGTGAGAAGGGGGGGAGGGGTGACACCGGGTAGCCCGCCCCGGGTGACACCCGACCTTAGTACGCCTCTGAAATTTCCCACCACTGCCAAATCGTTCCATCTCATGCCAATTGTACCAGAATACATATGTCTCACGGCGCATAAATTGCGCACAACCTCCGACAAATAGGCAACCAACAAGCAAGCAGCTGCCGCCATAACTCCCAAAGTTGGCGACTAAATATGCTAATTTGTCGCCACGCTTGAAAGCTTCCGCCACCGCATAAAAGCGGTCATACTTATGCTTCGGGGTGGTGGCAGCTTCTGCCAAGAAGACGGAGAGCGGAATGCATATCTCCATTAGCGCAATAATGTCATGCCGATGCACAATGCCGCACAATGTATTACTTGGCCCGGCCTGGTAGGCCGAAAGTCGAAGTGACACACATATGTTGCGGTCCGGGGACATTGTTTGTCGGTTGAAGCGTTCGAGAATGGTGGCTACAACCGTACGAGGGACCCTTAATCTTTTGACCAATTCTTTTCTAAATCATTATAGTCATTGTTAGGTTGAATTATTTAAAAAAAAATGTATTTTTAAAATACTTGAAAACAGTAGTTTATGTAACAAGTTGCAAAAGGAGGATTTTTTCAGCACGAGTCGTACATTTATCCAACGAGGTTCACCGAGTTGGATAAATACGTCGAGTGCTGAAAAAATCAAGTTTTGCAACGAGTTCCATACAACATTTTTTGCAATTCCGAAAAACACCCATTGAGAGAAATTTTAAGTAAAATTTTCTTGTATTTTGTCAATAAATCGTTTAAATCAAAAAAATGTTGAAAAGTGTTACTTTTTGAAACAAGTGCTGAAAAGTTCAAGTTTTCAGCACCCATTTCAGTGCTGAAAAGTAGAACTTTTCAGCATTTATTTTGAAAAGTGTTGCTTTGCTTTTATTTTTGGTACAGAAAAGTAGGCTATTTCGTCGTTCAAGAATGACAGGAAAAGTAAGTAGTTTCACGACGGAATTGCAAAAAAATAATATGCGCCCTTGTCCATATTTAGCAAAAAGTACACTAAAACCCCGATGGTTTGACACCAACTGTTATCAAACGAACGGGGTAACTTTTAAGATTGACACCCCTTTAACACGGAGTTTACACAAACTATCAAACGTTTATTTTGATAGTTTGCGTTAACGCCGTGTAAAAAGTGACAGTTCGTCACTTTTAAGTTTGACTTTGACCAACCAACGGGGTACAAACTAAAAAAGTGTCAAACGAAAAAGTGACCAACCACCGGGGGTTGAGTGTATATTAGGGTGACAATAAAAAAAAATTACATCAGGGATAACCTCTGATTCGATTCCTTAGGGCAAAAATAAGTATCTGTGCAAATTTTGAGCCAAATCGGTAAAGGTTAAGGGGTCGCTTTTTACCGTTGAAGTTTATATGGGGAAAATCGCAAAAATGTATGCAGAAAAACATCGTTTTAATATTTTTCTGCCAGGTGGCGCGGGTCTCGCCCAAAATTTTCCAAGTGTGAGATTCTTGTAGGAAATTTAATTTCCTACAACTTTGTCCAAGGGTGCAAAACGATCCGAGTTGATCCTGATTTTTGATGATTTTTCTAGTAAAAAGAATTTTCTTATGTACTTCTTATATACCCCTTATATTCTTTCAAGTATATAAGCCAATTTCTTTTCATCGCATTGCTAATAACTCATCAGGATCAACTCGGATCTTCTTGCACCCTTGGACAAAGTTGCAGGAAATTAAATTTCCTTTAAGAATCTCACACTTGAACAATTTTGGGCGAGACCTGCGCCACCTGCTGCCAAAATCCTGAAGCGATGTTTTTCCCCATATATTTTCGCGATTTTCCCCATATAAACTTCAACGATAAAAAGCGACCCCTTAGCCTTAACCGATTTGACTCAAAATTGGCACAGTAACTTATTATTGCCTAAAGAATCGATCCAGGGGGTATCTCTTCAGATTTCCCAAAATTTTCATTTTTTCTTGTCACCCTAGTGTATATTCGAAAAGATGATCTGACATTTGGTTGCTGAGATATGGCGTTGCAATGAAAGAAAATGACTCATTATATAAAAAAAGTAAAGATTTATATTATGTTTTTTTTTCAATTTAATTTTGAGAAAAAATATTTTCAGATTTTTTAAATCGCGACTTACATTTTAAAAGGGCTTAATTCATATTATTTGTCACAAAGGAAATGATGGTTGTGATCTGAAAAAAAAAATTCGAGGGCTTAGATATTTTCAACTTTTATCGTTGAAAATCTGATCAATTCTTGCCAAGATTTTATCTTACTTTTTTTCAAACTATTTTTTTTATTTTTTTTTATTTTTTGTATTTTTCATAATTTGCAAGGCCATATCTCAGCGACGAAAGGTTGGGTCAGCAATGCCCAAAATAGCAAATGGTATAGAATTTTCTCAGCTTTCGAACATATTTTTTTAAAGAACAATAATGGACACTAATCTTAAATATAAAAAAATGCATTTTTTCTTGTTTAACCTTTTTATTAAAAGCTTAAAATGATTTCTTGATTTATTTGTGTTCATTTTCAATACTTTTCAAAAACATCTTTTTTTTTTTCAAAAAATCATACCTTGCCAAAAAAAAAAAATCCGAACAATATATCTCAAAAGCTGGCTTTTTTTGTCCACTTAGGCCGTTGTAAATATTTTTCAAAAATAATGTCGCTCCCCCCTCCTCTCCTTCAAATTGGTTTGGAAAAATCAGGGGGCAAACAAATTTATGTTCATAAAACTGGAAAATTTCACTGGAAATAGAAGTCTAATCAACTCAAAACAATCTAAAATGCGTTTTTCTGCATTGATAATCATGTTTAGCATGTTTGGGCTGGTTTAAAATATTTTCAACTTTCATGGAATTACAATGTGCAGCACCGCAAAAACTTTCTTTTTTTCTCACAAAAATAAAATTTTCGTCAATACTTAAAGAATTTGGAAACTTATGATTGCAAAACAACTGGTTAGGTGAATAATTCATTTTGAAATACTTTTTTCATTAGAATGTTGAAACCTTGGCCTGTAATTTCAATTTTTTAACTTATCTTTTCCTCTAACCCCTTGACTTTGGTCATACTCGAGGGACATAAACTTCAAAAAATATTTGCAACGGCCTTAAACAAAAAAAAAATAAACTTAGATGGCACTGTTTGTCGAAATCCACTTAATTGCTAAAAAGTTATGCTAAAAAATGTTTTTTTAGTATTATTATATTTTTCTGAATAGTCATAACCCAAAACTTTGCCTAAGACATCAAATCGATCAGAAAATCCCATCTTGAAATACTGATTTTCGAACTTTGAAAACTACAATTTCATGGACAAAAATTTAATATCACGTATTTGGACGTTTACGAAATTCTTAAAAATTTCGTAAGATAGAAGATAGAAGATAGAAGATAGAAGATAGAAGATAGAAGATAGAAGATAGAAGATAGAAGATAGAAGATAGAAGACAGAAGATAGAAGATAGAAGATAGAAGATAGAAGATAGAAGATAGAAGATAGAAGATAGAAGATAGAAGATAGAAGATAGAAGATAGAAGATAGAAGATAGAAGATAGAAGATAGAAGATAGAAGATAGAAGATAGAAGATAGAAGATAGAAGATAGAAGATAGAAGATAGAAGGTAGAAGATAGAAGATAGAAGATAGAAGATAGAAGATAGAAGATAGAAGATAGAAGATAGAAGATAGAAGATAGAAGATAGAAGATAGAAGATAGAAGATAGAAGATAGAAGATAGAAGATAGAAGATAGAAGATAGAAGATAGAAGATAGAAGATAGAAGATAGAAGATAGAATATAGAAGATAGAAGATAGAAGATAGAAGATAGAAGATAGAAGATAGAAGATAGAAGATAGAAGATAGAAGATAGAAGATAGAAGATAGAAGATAGAAGATAGAAGATAGAAGATCGAAGATAGAAGATAGAAGATAGAAGATAGAAGATAGAAGATAGAAGATAGAAGATAGAAGATAGAAGATAGAAGATAGAAGATAGAAGATAGAAGATAGAAGATAGAAGATAGAAGATAGAAGATAGAAGATAGAAGATAGAAGATAGAAGATAGAAGATAGAAGATAGAAGATAGAAGATAGAAGATAGAAGATAGAAGATAGAAGATAGAAGATAGAAGATAGAAGATAGAAGATAGAAGATAGAAGATAGAAGATAGAAGATAGAAGATAGAAGATAGAAGATAGAAGATAGAAGATAGAAGATAGAAGATAAAAGAATGTTTCAGGTCTTGATTGCTTTAAATGAATCATTTTAAATGGAGACAATTTATTATTATTCAAACTTCAAGTGCAGACCTTAGAATCAATCTGAGGTTCAAAAACTAATCTCAGATAAAATTATCAAAAACGAAATGCCGAAATGAATCAATGAATTTAAATTAACATTCAAAAACCAGTCATACTAATGAAAAAAAAACTAGTCTTACTTCTTTAAGTTTTAGAACTCATTGAAATTTCTAAAGTTTTTGTGTGTTTTTCTGATGAAAACAAATCAAAAGAATGATTTGCTTCTAAAATAAACAAAAAAAAAAACATATAAAAAATTCGAGCTGGATCACTGTTTACTCAAATAGCTCAGATTTTGCCCAGAGTCTGTTTCGATTGAAAATATTGTGTTTAAATAAATATGCTTGGATTGGCTAAATTTGACTAAAGATTTAAAGACGGATAGATATCATGTAAACAGATTTGGAAATTTATGTCATATTTTTCGATATTTTTTTTATTTTAAAAACATTTTGTTTTTTTTTTTGTTGACGTTTTGGAAACATTAAAATATTTACTATTTCATCAACCTATACAGCAATTCCATTTGAAAAGAGCCTAAACCGAAAAAAAGTTCTCCGATCGGGCTGCGTCTTTCAATTACGAAAATTTTGATACTCAAACATCTATAGGTCATCGCTGAAATTTTAAAGTTATCGCAGTTTTAGTGAAAAAAGTTGATTTTTTGCCGATTTCGTCATTTTCCCGTTTTTGCGCGTGGCGCGTCGAAAAACTCAGTTTTTATTTTGAAAAAATTATATCTCCGAAACGTACGGTTCGACATCGGCAATTTTTTTATATGTTATGTGAAATTTTCCGAAATTTTCGAAAAAAGTGGTTTTTGCGAAAAATGACGAAAATTGCCATTTTTTGAACCACCCTAGCACGATGTAGGTCACCCTAATGACCAAACAAAAAAATACGGGTCTAATTATTTTGGCCAAGGAACCCCCAGAAAAATTTTGAGCCCGATCGGAGAACTTTTTTTTCGGTTTAGGCTCTTTTCAAATGGAATTGCTGTATACTTACTAAATTTGCTTGCATGATTTCTATCCGTGTAAAAATCTCTTCTTTAATCAAATTTTATCGAATAAATCCTCGAACCAAATGTGAGATTCCCAAGCAAAGATCTCCACGCGTCGTTATAGCGCGTGAGTGCCCCACGAGGGCGGCCCAATTTAGAAGTTGACATGACAATAATTGAAAGTGACGTGGTTTGACGCGGTGATGGGGGACCCGCGCCATCCTCCACTTGGCCGGATCAGAACTCGGGTCTTGTTTGCTTTTAGCGGAAAAGCAATTTGCACCACACAGGGTTCTAGAAGGGTGGGAGGACGCTTTTTCGGTCCAGATTATTTTTTACTATTTTATATTAATATTGAATGACAAAATCAGCTCAAATTATTATGTCAAGCTTTTTTCAACTCATGTCCAAAACAAAACACCTTACCTTAAACACCCAGGTGGATAGTGAATCATATCCTCGCGATGATCACCTGTCTCCGGTGTGTTTCTGTTTTTGTAGCCAGCCTGGCCCAAGTCGGCGAGGTGTTTTTGCCAATCTCCCGAAGCTGTTACTACCGCGGAAGCGCAGATGATGTTGATGATGGCGCCGGGAAAATAGATTCCGGACTTGCGAGTGGGGCGTGAACGTGGAAAGTGTGTGTGCGCGAGTGTTTTCATTTTAGAACGTTTCGAGTGGTCGCAATATTGGGTTTGACAAAAACATCAACATTTTTGGAAGGAGATTCACTTTGACTGCGCAATTTTGGATGTTTAGATGAAGGATAAATTTTATGTTTAACTAGTTTAACTTTGAAATTCAGTTTTTAATTATTGTTTCATCATAAAGCATTCTGTTTATTTTCCCAACTTTAAAATCCCTTCAACAAATCCAATTCAAATCAAATCAATCTCCAACGCAGCCCAGCTTTCCACGTGTAAAATCTCGTTTTTTCCCCTCTGTTATCTCAGTTCTGACAAATGCACACATCGATTATGTGTGACACCATCCTTCCTCCACCCCCACCCCACCTCACAAGAACCACGACGCACACGCGTCCCAACGAGAGGACATTGATGATGATGGCGCGCGGTGACTGGTCAGTTTTTCCCTTACTTTCCATCACGTGGAAAGTCATTTCTGTGAAAAGGCCGTGCAGAGGAAGGAAGGCAAAAAGTGGCAATAAAAATTCAACTCATGGCCCAGGACTTCATCGTCTGGTGACCACTGAGGGCCATTTTTGGCTTCTTCTTTTGCATACGTTCTGCGTAAAATTGTTCTTTTTGGGGGTAGGATAAAAGTCCATATTGTGAGTCAACTAAGGAGATGCTCACCAATTTCACGAATGATTCATATTTTAACATTGTAAATCTGACCATTAGTTGCTGAGATACCGACATTAGAAAATGGTGGGTTGTTTGGGTGGAACTTTTTTCAAAAATATTTTATTCAAAAGTGCGCAAACTAAGTGGGTACTAATTTAAAAAAAGAATAACTGCGACTTTTTCAAAAAAGTTACCTTAAAATAGCTATAACTTGAAAACGGTACACTTTATAAAAATTCCACTAAAGAACTTTTTGATAGCAAATTTGATTTTACATCGAATAATGAAGTTGAAAATTTTGTATGACCAATATTTCGATTTTTTTGAAAAAAATCAGTATTGATGCAAATATTCATAACTCGGTTAAAGATTTTTTGCCCGTTCTGGAAATTTCTGAAAAGTTGACATTTGATGAAAACATATCATAAAAAAGTGTTTTATTTCAAATCTAGTTTTTAGTGACAAAAAATGAAATTTAAAATCACTTTTCTATTAAACCATGTATATTTTTTTTTCAGTGCAGTCCTTATCCACACCTACAACTTTGCAGAAGACACCATATCTCTTTAAAAACCCTTCAAAGATACAGATTTTTAAATTTTCATATGGGTAATTCTCCGCCAACTCACACAGCAGTTGCCCCGACCCCTCTTCGATTTGCGTGAAACTTTGTCCTAAGGGGTAACTTTTGTCCCTGATCACGAATCCGAGGTCCGTTTTTTGATATCTCGTGACGGAGGGGCGGTACGACCCCTTCCATTTTTGAACATGCGAAAAAAGAGGTGTTTTTCAATAATTGGCAGCCTGAAACGATGATGAGATAGAAATTTGGTGTCAAAGGGACTTTTATGTAAAATTAAACGCCCGATTTGATGGCGTACTCAGAATTCCGAAAAAACGTATTTTTCATAGAAAAAAACACTAAAAAAGTTTTAAAAATTTTCCCATTTTCCGTTACTCGACTGTAAAACATTTTGGAACATGTCATTTTATGGGAAATTTAATGTACTTTTCGAATCTACATTGACCCAGAAGGGTCATTTTTTCATTTAGAACAAAATTTTTCATATTAAAATTTCGTGTTTTTTCTAACTTTGCAGGGTTATTTTTTAGAGTGTAACAATGTTCTACAAAGTTGTAGAGCAGACAATTACAAAAAATTTGATATATAGACATAAGGGGTTTGCTTATAAACATCACGAGTTATCGCGATTTTACGAAAAAAAGTTTTGAAAAAGTTGGTCGTCGTCGATCATGGCCGTTCATGGTCACCCGCGACAGACACGGACGACGAAACAAAGAGAAACGCAAAAAGTAACTTTTTCAAAACTTTTTTTCGTAAAATCGCGATAACTCGTGATGTTTACAAGCAAACCCCTTATGTATATATATCAATTAATAAAAAAAAAAAAAAATTTTGTAATTGTCTGCTCTACAACTTTGTAGAACATTGTTATACTCTAAAAAATAACCCTGCAAAGTTAGAAAAAACACGAAATTTTAAAATGAAAAATTTTGTTCTAAATGAAAAAATGACCCTTCTGGATCAATGTAGATTCGAAAAGTACATTAAATTTCCCATAAAATGACATGTTCCAAAATTTTTACAGTCGAGTAACGGAAAATCGGAGAATTTTTAAAACTTTTTTAGTGTTTTTTTGATGAAAAATACGTTTTTTCGGAATTCTGAGTACGCCATCAAATCGGGCGTCTAATTTTACATAAAAGTCCCTTTGACACCAAATTTCTATCTCATCACCGTTTCAGGCTGCAAATTATTGAAAAACACCTCTTTTTTCGCATGTTCAAAAATGGAAGGGGTCGTACCGCCCCTCCGTCACGAGATATCAAAAAACGGACCTCGGATTCGTGATCAGGGACAAAAGTTACCCCTTAGGACAAAGTTTCACGCAAATCGAAGAGGGGTCGGGGCAACTTTTCCCGATTTCGTGTGAGTTGGTAGAGAATTACCCATATATCATTTTTGTATGGACAGCTGCCAAATTTGTATGGAAAGTTATATGGACAAACTAATGATGCAAAATGGCTTCTTTGGGCATACCGAAGGTACCAAAAAAGTTTTAAGTCCAATCCTTGTGAAGTTACAGCGGTCACCTCCATTGATACAATGGGTAAATGTTGACCGATTTGGCTCATACAGTCATGCCTCGGTTTAGCACCGCATATGGGGGATGCAAAACCGAGGCGTGCATAACCGAGGCACAGAGCTTATGGGATTTTGGCTATATGGGAGACATTGGCTTTAATCGTACGAAAAATCATGCAAACATCAAAAAATTATAGTGTTTTGGAATCGAGATGATGTCAGCTATTCATTAAAATTATTATTTCATGAAAGTTTTAACAAAAATACGTATTTTTCCTGTACTTCGAAAATGCATTTTATTTTTCTCTAAAGAAACCAAAAATATATTGTTATTGCAATATGGGTATCAAATGATTAGGGTTTTTTCATACATTTTGGATGTAATAACAATTTTTTTTTGAAAATACTCCAAATTTTCACAAAACTACGTCTTTTCGAAAAAAATACTCAAAATTTCAATTTTTACAATATGGGTATCAAACGATCGGGATTTTTTCATACATTTCGAATGTAATAACAACATTTTTTGAAAATACTCAAAATTTTCACAAAACTACGTATTTTGGAAAAAAAAACTTAAAATTTCCGTTTTTATAATGTGGGTTTGAAACGATCGGGATTTTTTCATAAATTTCGAATGCAATAACAATATTTTTAGAAAATACTTAAAATTTTCAGAAAACTTTTCATATTTTTAATAATTTTCGAATTGTATGAAAAAATTCCGATCGTTTGATACCCACATTGTAAAAACGGAAATTTTGAGTATTTTTTCGAAAATACGTAGTTTTGTGAAAATTTTGAGTATTTTCTAAAAATATTGTTATTGCATTCGAAATTTATGAAAAAATCCCGATCGTTTGATACCCACATTGTAAAAACGGAAATTTTGAGTTTTTTTTCCAAAATACGTAGTTTTGTGAAAATTTTGAGTATTTTCAAAAAATGTTGTTATTACATTCGAAATGTATGAAAAAATCCCGATTATTTGATACCCATATTGTAAAAACTGGAATTTAGAAAAGTTTTGCAAAAAAAACGTAATTTTGTGAAAATTTTGAGTATTTTCAAAAAATATTGTTATTACATTCGAAATGTTTGAAAAAATCCCGATCGTTTCAAACCCACATTGTAAAAACGGAAATTTTAAGTTTGTTTTCCAAAATACGTAGTTTTGTGAAAATTTTGAGTATTTTCAAAAAATGTTGTTATTACATTCGAAATGTATGAAAAAATCCCGATTATTTGATACCCATATTGTAAAAACTGGAATTTTGAAAAGTTTTGCAAAAAAAACGTAGTTTTGTGAAAATTTTGAGTATTTTCAAAAAATATTGTTATTACATTCGAAATGTTTGAAAAATTCCCGATCGTTTGATTCCCACATTGTAAAAACGGTAATTTTGAGAAGTTTTTCAAAAATACGTAGTTTTGTGAAAATTGTTAGTATTTTCAAAAAATGTTGTTATTGCATTCGAAATGTATGAAAAAATCCCGATCGTTTGATACCCACATTGTAAAAACGGAAATTTTGAGTTTTTTTTTCGAAAATATGTAGTTTTGTGAAAATTTTGAGTATTTTCAAAAAATGTTGTTATTACATTCGAAATGTATGAAAAAATCCCGATCGTTTGATACCCATATTGTAAAAATTGAAATTTTGAGTATTTTTTGCGAAAAGACGTAGTTTTGTGAAAATTTTGAATATTTAAAAAAAATGTTGTTATTACATTCGAAATGTATGAAAAAATCCCGATCGTTTGATACCCACATTGTAAAAACGGAAATTTTGAGTACTTTTTTCGAAAATTCGTAGTTTTGAGAAAATTTTGAGTATTTTCTTAAAATGTTGTTATTACATTCGAAATGTATGAAAAAATCCTGATCATTTGATACCCATATTGTAAAAATTGAAATTTTGAGTATTTTTTTCGAAAAAACGTAGTTTTGTGAAAATTTGGAGTATTTTCTAAAAATGTTGTTATTACATCCGAAATGTATGAAAAAACCTGATCATTTGATACCCATATTGCAATAACAATATATTTTTGGATTCTTTAGAGAAAAAAAAATGCATTTTCGAAATTCAGGAAAAATACGTATTTTTGAGAAAAATTTCATGAAATAATAATTTTAATGGATAACTGACATCATCTCGATTCCAAAACACTATAATTTTTTGATGTTTGCATGATTTTTCATACGATTAAAGCCAATGTCTCTCATATAGCCAAAAACCCATAAGCTCTGTGCTTCAGTTAAGCACTGGGCCGTGCTTAACCGAGGCAGCTGAACGGTGCAAAACCGGGGCAGTGCAAAACCGAGGCATGACTGTTTTTGGCCCAGAGTCCTAACAATGCTCAAGGAACAATATACAGGTTGTGGAGCGAGGTTTTGAGAAAAAGTCCCATGTTTTGGGCACCCTAATGACCAGCCTTAAGAGCACATTCAGTTGGGAACCCGCGCCGAAAAAACGGCTAAGTCCTCCTTGCGCGAAACAAGTGGGATAAGTGGAGCGAAAACATCAACAAAGAAAAAATATAATTTTAGATCTGCCACTGCACACTTGTAAAACCATTTTTGAGTTAGACTCAAAGTTCCGTATTCGGTTGTTTTTATTTAATTTCTAAGTATAATGATGTCATTTATGATCCCCAGAACCGTTTTGGGCCAATATGACCACATTGGGACCGGTTCCAGGTACGGCGGTGGATTCCGGATTACGGTCAATTTCGAAAATATTACAGAGTTATTTTTTACCAGGCAAAATAGGTGTCAACGTACATGGTTTTCCAAATCAAGCTCTCTCATGATCTACAGAACCATTTTTTGACCGAAATGGCCAATTTGGGACCGGTTCCAGGTACCGCGGTGGATGTTGGAGCACGGTCAATTTCGTAAAAAAAATCAAGAATTATTTTTGATCATGCTATATGCGTATCAAAGTACATGATTTTCCAAATAAAGCTCACTCATGATCCACAAAACCATTTTTTAGACCCAATTGGCCACGTTGGAACCGGTTCCAGGTACTTCGGTAAATTCCGGAGCAATTTCGTAAAACCAAAGAATTATGTTTGATCAAACAATACGGGTATCGTAGTACATGATTTTCCAAATCGAGCTCATTCATGATCCCCGAAACATTTTTTTTTTTGCCAATTGGCCACATTGGGACAAGTTCCAGATACCGCGATGGATCCCGGAATACGGTCAATTTCGAAAATATTACAATTATTTTTATTACAGTTATTTTTGACCAGGCAATATAGGAGTCAAAGTACATGATTTTCCAAATCAAGTTCATTCTTGATCCTCAGAACCATTTTTGGATCAATCTTGCCGCTTTGGAACCGGCTTCAGGTACCTCGAAATTCCAAAGTATGGTCAATTTTGTAAAAAAATACAAAAATATTTTTAAAACCAAACAAAATGTGTATCACAGTTTATTGATACAAATAAAGCTCAGTAACATTTTTGGACCGGTTTAGACCACTTTAGAGTTTCCAAAATTAACCGTGAAAAAATATATAATTGATTGATGAATAATATAAAATTAAGTAAAAAAAATCTCCCTGTTATACTTACAGTAGATTTTCTAGTTTATTTCATGTTAAATTCCGTAAAATTTGGTGTTTTGGAATTGGTCCCTGTGAAAATTGCAATTTTTGAACTAGAAAAATTAAATTTTTGAGCATGATTTTGAAAATCTTAAACTTTGACACCCATATTGCCATACTAGAAATTGCTCGTATGTGGCCACCCTCTGACTGGTTCCTTCGGCTTTTGGAACCTACCAAACATACTTTGATCATTTCTAAATTTATTTTAAATGAAAAAAGTTTATTGAATTTTTTGAATGGTTGAAAAAAATAAAGTCAAAAAGCATGAAAAAGAAACGCACAGTTACAGTTATGATAATGTTAAAAATATTCAAAATATTTAAAAAGTGATAAGGCCAATGCAAATATTTAAAAAAGTTTTTGTCCCTCGGCCCTGGCCGAGGTCAAGGGGGGGGCAAAAAAATAAAAAAATATAAAAATTTAAATAACAAGCTATAGTCTCCACATTTAAATGAAAAAAGTGTTTTAAAATGCATTTTACACTAGTTCAGTTGTTTTGCAATCATTAGTTTTCAAAAAATCTAAGATCTGACAAAAACAAAAATTGTATCGAAAAAAAAGATTTTGCATCGAAAATTTTCAAAAAATCTTAAGATTTTTTAATAAACCCAAACATGCTAAAAATGATTTTAAACGCAGGAGAATGTATTTTAATTTGATTTCAGCTGGTTGCACTTGAATTTTCATTGAAATTTTGAAGTTTATTGTAAAAATATTTTTTTTGCCCCCTGATTTTTCGGGCCAATTTTGAAGGGGGGGGGTGACAAAAACTTTTAAAAATATTTGTACCAGCCTAAAAGCGTTTTTTTTTTATATAAACGTCATTTTCTGATTGATATTCACATTTTTTTACAATAAGAAATGCACAGTTTATAATTTATTCTACTTATTTTAGAAAATTCGACATCATCTCGGTACTAGATTCAAACACACAAACAAACCCCATTGTTATTTTTTTTTCCTTAACAATATGTAGTTTTTGATCTTTTTTCTTCTTTTAATCCTGTTTTGAAGATTTTTTAAAAACGGAGGAAAAATTCAATTAAAATTTGTTATGTTATAATATCAAAACATTGAACAATTTTATAAAAACTTTTTGTGTAACTATACAGAGATGATGCAAAATGCTATTTCGTAATTTAAACTACTGAGCACTTCGCTGAGATCTCGGTCATCCAATTTTTTTGTATTTTTTAATCCTTTTTTGGTGCCTTTGGTATGCCTAAAAACAATCTTGAGTGAGTTTGTCCAAATAATTTTCCATACAAATTTGGCAGCTGTCCCTACAAAAATGATATATGAAAATTCAAAAATCTCAATCAAAAAGTCCTTCAAAAAATTGAAGGACTTTTTGATCGAGTTGGGTAAAAAAGTTGGTGATATTTTATTTAACTTTTTGTCACTAAAACTTGATTTGCAAAAAAAAACCCTTTTTCATTCATTTATATTTTCTGTTATGTTTTAGGGGACAGCAAATGCCAACTTTTCAGAAATTTCCAGAATAGGCAAAAAAACTTCGACCGAGTTATGAATTTTTGAATCATTAGTGATTTTTTTTTCAAAAATTCGAAATGTCGGTCGCAAAAAAAATTCAACTTCATTTTTCGTTGTAAAATCGAATTTGCAATCAAGTTATAGCCAGTTTTAGGTGACTTTTTTGAAAATAGTCACAATTATTCATTTTTTTTTAAATGAGTGCACACTTAACATTTTTTTTCAAAACTGAGAAAATTCTCTATACTTTGCTTAATTGAACTTTGTTGATAGGACCTTTAGTTGCTGAGTAAAAGTAAAGTAAGTAAATCTTTTTTGTCATTGGTTCACCCGTACAAGGCTCCATACAATTTTGGCAGCTTTCCATACAAAAAATGTACGTAAATATTTGAAAACCTGAAACTTTGAAGGAATTTTCTGAGCAATTTGGCAAAGTTATTGATATTTATGAGGACTATTCTGAAAAAATGGTACGCGGAAAAAAACTTTTTGCCGATTTTTTAATTATCTTTTCCTCCCGAATTTCAATTTTCCAGAATCCGTATTTTTTATTTTCGAGAATTTCGGATATACTTTAGGGGTCGAAAAACCACAACTTTTGAGTCATAGAGAAGTTTGCCAAACATTTTGCCGTCCAATAATGATTTTTTGAAAAAACTAGTGATATTTAGAAAAAAATCGAAATTGCATACATAATTTTTTTACCTATTGGCTCAAAATTTGCGTTTTTTTTTGTTCCAAAAAAACATGTCAAAAAGTCTCGAAAATCAAGAATGCTGATTTTGGGAAATTGAGTTTTTGTAAAAGAATAGTTAATAAAAAATCGACAAAAAGTTTTTTTTGTGTACCAATTTTTCTGAATAGTCTTCATCATTTTGTAGGACAACTGCTAAAATTGTATGGAGACTTGTATGGGTAAACCAATGACACAAAATAGCTTCTTTGGTCATAGGGAATGCCCCCACAAAGTTTGAGCCAAATAAAAAAATATCGACCAAATTCGTAGAGATTTGCTCAGAGGGCAAAAAAAAATTGATTGAAAAATATTTTTTTTTTTTGAAAATAATATGTAAAACTGAGTATTGAGAAAACATTGTTAACGTTTAATTTTGCATTTATATTCGAATTAGACACTTTGGGGTGTCTGCAAATTTATTTTTTGAGACCACAGAAACTGATAAAGGCATGCAACTTGAGTAAAACAATTTTTTTCCATGAACTCATTTTTTTTTTACAATTTTTCAGTAGTGGCATAACTGTCATAATGTGAAAAGTTTTTAAGATAAATTAAAGCATAATGTTTTAATTCTTAACGCAATACGTATCTAAAAAACTTTTCACATCATGGCAGTTATGCTACTACTGAAAAATTGAAAAAAAAAAACAATGAATTAATGACTAAGTACTGAGCTACTTACATTTTTCTTGAATTTATAAAACCATTTCCAAGTATTTTGACATGCCGATTGACATATTTGAACATTTGGAAAAGTATGACAAAGTATGTAGCTCAGCAAAATTTTCATGTATAACGAAATATACCTGATAAGCCTCATCAAAATTTCCTGAGTTTTTTTTAATTTTAGAGGAATTAAGAATTGTTTTCTCAAAGGTTATTTTTATTTTTTCATGCAATTGAGTTAATTAAAAATATTTTAGATATGAGTTTTAAAGCAACAGTCAGTCAATGCGTTTATTTATGTTACTTGTAATTAGAGATTGTTGCTTGTAATTTTAAATCTTATTGCTTTTTTTGTTTTTGAGAATTTTGAGTATTTTTAGCAATCTTATCAAAATAAAAAGAAGCAAAGCTGGAAAATTATATGTAAATGCATCCGATTTTTAGTTCTTCCTGACTTCATGTAGAGTACACCTTTAGCGCCAACAAACAGATTTTATTGAAAATTGTATTTTTTTAATTATTCATTCATTCATTATCAGAACCATTATGTTTTGAGCAGTTTTAGATAGGAAATTTTAAAGGCTTTTGAATTAATTTATTTCATGTAATACGAGTCGTGCGAAATTCAGCCGAAAACAAATGTTTTAAAAAAATGCCATATCCGAAGGCCAGTGCACTATTTTATTAAAAACCAACAAGTCCAAATGAAAGCAGAGACAATTTAACATAATAATTTAAAGAAAAAAAAATCAGGTGTTTTCAATTTTTGTCCGAATTACTATCACACATTTTTATATTTTAAATTTTTGTAACTCGGTCTTGGTCAAGATCGACAAGAAGAATAAATTATTTAAAAAAATAAAGCATAATCTTTTAATTCTTTACGCAATACGTATCTAAAAAACTTTTCACATTATGAAAGTTATGCTACATATTTGAACATTTGGAAAAAAATCCTCGACCGGAATTCCGGATTAACCGAAACTGGCCAAAATGGCCAGATGACCAGCTACTAAGTTTCTGACATTTTTATTGAATTAATAAAACCATTTCCAAGCGTTTTGACATGCCTAGGGCGTCCAATTTTCCCGGGTTTTGAATTTCCCGGGAAACGGGAAAAATATTTTCGAAATCCCGGGAATTTTTTTAAACAGTCATAAAATCTATGTTTTCATTATATTTGTTATGTTTTCAAGCTTAAAATCATAGAATTAGCTCAATAATATTAATTGGTGATAATCTACAATTCAGTCTAAACAAGGACGACAGTTTTTAAATAGCTTAAAAGAAATTATAAATGGATTTTGTTTGTTCTTTGTTGTGCTTTGAATTTAAAATGAACTACAATTTTTAATTCCAGTGTTATTCAAATTTAATAAGTCTTTTATAAATATATTTCTTTTATATATTTTTTTATATGACATGACTAGTCTAGATCTAAAAAAGTTAGAAAAATTCATTGAAAATGTCTAAAAAACAAAAAGCGACAACAGATAAAATTATACCAGTCAGTGTAAAATTTTAAATAAGTTTTGAATTTCTTGTTTTATATGAAACATATTTTACAAATTGTGATTGATGAAAAATAATTTGAAATGTTTGAAATGTTAATCCGGAATTCTGGATTCACCGGAACTGGCCAAAGTGGCCAGATGACCAGCTACTGAGTTTCTGACATGTTCATTGAATTTATAAAACCATTTCCAAGCATTTTGACATGCCGCTTGACATATGAGCAATTCTCTGAGATTTCGGTCATTCGTTTTTTTTTTGTATTTTTTAATCCGGCTGAAACTTTTTTGGTGCCTTCGGTTTGCCCAAAGAAGCCATTTTGCATCATTAGATTGTCCATTTAATTTTCCATACAAATTTGGCAGCTGTCCATACAAAAATGATATGTAAAAATTCAAAAATCTTTATCTTTTGAAGAAATTTTTTGATCGATTTGGTGTCTTCGGCAAAGTTGTAGGTATGGATATGGACTACACTGCAAAAACAAAATACACGGTAAAAAAAATTTCGGTGATTATTAATTTAACTTTTTGTCACTAAAACTTGATTTGCCAATAAACACTATTTTTATTTTTTTTTTATTTTTTGATATGTTTTAGAGGACATAAAATGCCAACTTTTCAGAAATTTCCAGAATGGGCAAAAAATCTTTGACCAAGTTATGATTTTTTGAATCAATACAGATTTTTTCAAAAAATCGAAATATTGGTCGCAAAAATTTTTCAACTTCATTTTTCGATGTAAAATCGAATTTGCAATCAAAAAGTACTTCAGTTAATTTTTGATAAAGTGCACCGTTTTCAAGTTATAACCATTTTTAGGTAACTTTTTTGAAAATAGTCGCAGTTTTTAATTTTTTTAAATTAGTGCCCATGTTTGCCCACCTTTGAAAAAAATATTTTTGAAAAGCTGAGAAAATTCTCTATATTTTTCTTTATACTGCCCATAACTGAAAATTCGGCTATTATGCCAAATCAAGTATTCCGAGAAAAACGCGTTTTAGTGTTTGTCACCAAAACTCCGTCAAGACAATTTCCCATAAGAGTGGCATATTAGCCGTTTGGTTTTTCGCATCGGCAGCCAAATCTAAACACTATTTTAGTGAAATTCAAGTTTCAGAAGATGCGTTGGAACATCCTCTACCACCTGGTGCTAATATCTCGTTTTTGCCAAAAGTGGATATTAGCCGTTTTTTCAATGGTGGGCAGTATAGAACTTTGTTGATACGACCCATAGTTGCTGAGATATTGCCATGCAAAGGTTGAAAAACAGGAAAATTGATGTTTTCTAAGTCTCAGTTCCGAGTCTAGTTCCGATTTACAATGTTAAAACATGAAACATTCGTGAAATTTTCCGATCTTTTTGAAAAAAAAATTTTCAAAAATTTCAAATCAAGACTTACATTTCAAAAGGGCGTAATATTGAATGTTTGGCCCGTTTAAAATGTTAGTCTTGATTAATATTTTTTTCAAAGGTGGGCAAACATGGGCACTAATTTGAAAAAATTAAAAACTGCGACTATTTTTAAAAAAGTTACCTAAAAATGGTTATAACTTAAAAACGGTGCACTTTATCAAAAATTCACTGAAGTACTTTTTGATTGCAAATTCGATTTTACATCGAAAAATGAAGTTGAAAAATTTTTGCGACCAATATTTCGATTTTTTGAAAAAATATGTATTGATTCAAAAAATCATAACTCGATCAAAGATTTTTTGCCCGTTCTGGAAATTTCTGAAAAGTTGGCATTTTATGTCGTCTAAAACATATCAAAAAATAAAAAAAATTAAAAATAGTATTTTTTTGCAAATCAAGTTTTAGTGACAAAAAGTTAAATTAATAATCACCGAAATTTTTTTACCGTGTATAATTTTTTTTCAGTGTAGTCCATATCCATACCTACAACTTTGCCCAAGACACCAAATCGATCAAAAAATTTTTTCAAAAGATACTGATTTTTGAATTTTTACATATCATTTTTGTATGGACAGCTGCCAAATTTGTATGGAAAATTATATGAACGAACTAATGATGCAAAATGGCTTCTTTGGGCATACCGAAGGCATCAAAAAAGTTTCAGCTGGATTAAAAAATACAAAAAATAAAATTAAAGAAAAAAGACCGATTCCGTAGAGAACTGCTCATATATGAACATTTGGAAAAAATCCTCGGCTGGGACCGGAATTCCGAATTCACCGGAACTGGCCAAAGTGGCCAGATGACCAGATACTGAGTTTCTGATATTTTCATTGAATTTATAAAACCATTTCCAAGCTTTTTGACATACCGCATGACATATTTGAGCATTTGGAAAAAATCTTCGACTTGGACCGGAATTCCGGATTCACCGGAATTGGCCAAAATGACCAGATGACCAGCTTCTGAGTTTCTGACATTTTTATTGAATTTAGGCCGATGCAAATATTTAAAAAAGTTTTTGTCCCTCGGCCCTGGCCGAGGTCAAGGGGGGGGGGGGGGGGCAAAAAAATAAAAAAATATAAAAATTTAAATAACAAGCCATAGTCTTCACATTTAATTGAAAAAAGTGTTTTAAAATGCATTTTACACTAGTTCAGTTGTTTTACAATCATTAGTTTTCAAAAAATCTAAGATCTGACAAAAACAAAAATTGTATCGAAAAAAAAGATTTTGCATCGAAAATTTTCAAAAACTCTTAAGATTTTTTAATAAACCCAAACATGCTAAAAATGATTTTAAACGCAGGAGAATGTATTTTAATTTGATTTCAGCTGGTTGCACTTGAATTTTCATTGACATTTTGAAGTTTATTGTAAAAATATTTTTTTTGCCTCCTGATTTTTCGGGCCAATTTTGAAGGGGGGGTGACAAAAACTTTTAAAAATATTTGTACCAGCCTTATAAAACCATTTCCAAGCGGTTTGACATGCCGCTTGACATATTTGAACATTTGGAAAAATCCTTAGCTGGGACCGGAATTTCAGATTCACCGGAACTGACCAAAGTGGCCAGATGACCAGCTACTGAGTTTCTGACATTTTTATTGAATTTATAAAACCATTTTCAAGCGTTTTTACATACCGCTTGACATGTTTGAACATTTGGAAAAAATCTTCGACTTGGACCGGAATTCCAGATTTGGAAAAATCCTTGGCTGGGACCGGAATTCCGGAATCACCGGAACTGGCCAAAGTGGCCAGATGACCAGCTACTGAGTTTCTGACATTTTCATTGAATTTATAAAACCATTTCCAAGCTTTTTGACATGCCGCTTGACATAAATGAACATTTGGAAAAAATCCTCGGCTGGGACCGGAATTCCGGATTCACCGGAACTGGCCAAAGTGGCCAGATGACCAGCTACTGAGTTTCTGACATTTTCATTGAATTTATAAAACCATTTCCAAGCTTTTTGACATACCGCATGACATATTTGAACATTTGGAAAAAATCTTCGACTTGGACCGGAATTCCGGATTCACCGGAACTGGCCAAAGTGGCCAGATGACCAGCTGCTGAGTTTCTGACATTTTCATTGAATTTATAAAACCATTTCCAAGCGTTTTGACATGCCGCTTGACATATTTGACGATTGCACCCATGTACCAACATTGGGTCATCCGATGGCCACTTGGAACCGGTCCCAGGGTCCCCGGAGGCCTTGGCCATAAGTAATTGCATAAGTAATATAAGGCATGTTTTATAAGAAAATGATAAAGTTAGGCGTTGTTTCATGTCAAAAAATACTTACAATTATACATTAGTCTATATTGGCATTAAAATAGTCCTATGTCGATAAACCATTATTTATTTCTCTCAATTAGATGAACCCATATCGATAAAACATAACGTGGTCGAAATAGTCACTAGGTCTATAAAACCTAATGTCATTTTTCATCTTTATAAAACTCTTTATCAATATTGCTTGCTCATCTGCGAAAAAAAAACATTGCTGGCTCATCTGCTTTATGGCATCACGACCGATTCAAAAATTGTCCTCATATCGAAATACCCGAACCACATTGATCACCAAAATCAATCCGGATAACAGACTATTTAGTGAAAACACCCGCCACGCCGCCTGCAAATTCACCTAATTCTCACACGTTATCAAGGCAATTCTGATTGAACAGAGTTTTACCAATTCTTGCACTTTCTCCTTCCTTTCGTGCATGCGATGGCCAGCAGAGATGCTTGGTGCTGCGTCGCGCCACGTGGAAACCAACCAAATTTTCAAAACTTTCAGCTTGTCTGAGGTCCAACTTTCAAAATTTACAAGAAAAGTATCAATGTTATTACATCATCGTTTTCCTCAGAATGTCAGCTACAAGCTAAATGTAATCTTACTAGGCTTTTATCTAACAATAACGAAGATATGACGAGCGAAAGCAAAAAACATAGATTTTCAGTTTTTCGGACTTTTTCACGGCAATTGGTCCAGTTTTCACAAAAAGTCACCAAATCACTCCAAATTTCACCACAACGTAGATTGGAATGTGCACAACAGCGTGAATGTATTTATTTTGCCAAAATTTTTGTTCCTGATTTTTTGGCGACGCAAACGCAAAAAAAGAAATTTTCCCCATGGGGCTCCAACTTGGTGTGTCGTTAAAAATTGTATGGATACTTTTATGGAGAAACTAATGATGCCAAATTGCTTTTTAGACATAGGGAATGCATGGACAAAGTTTAAACCAATTCATAAAATGAAAACTGAAAAAACGTGTTTTGTTGCTAAAATTTTTGTTTATATTTTAAATAATTTTATAATTAAGATTTTGGAGATTGGAACAAGATACTGTTCTGTGAATTTTTAATAATTTGCAGAATTTTCAGACATGTTTACAATTTTTGATAAAACATGTTTCAGAACAGTTTAAAATAGATAATCATTTCTATGACGAGATTATCCCAACTCATTCAGCACGACGATTGAATAGAAATAATAACACTAACCGGAATGGGTCCGCCAGGGATATCCCCGGGGAAAAACAACCCTTACGGCATGTGGAGACAATCGGACACGCTGATGATGACGATGATGGTTATGACCGCGGACCTTTTATGGTGGCACCCCTCGCCGTAAACCGGGACTTGAAGTTTGGTCCCCCTCCATTAAATGGCTTTGATCGCCCTCGTAAAGGATGGTAATATAGTTTTTCGATGAAGTTGAGGCAGGGAAGGTATTTGTGATGGGAAGGGTTTCACTATAAGAGAATGAATTGAAAATAAAAGAGCTTTGACTTATGGGACGAACATTTCGTGAAATTACATTTTACCTTATAGTTCAATATCGCATAAAACATTGTAGCTTTTCGAGCAAAACTGCAAAAAAGAATCATGTTTCGGCAATCCTAATCCCCGGTAACCATCATCGAAACCCCTCAAGGAAAAGCTTAGCAAAGGTGATTACTTTTGGATTAAAAATTTATTGAAATATGCTTGCACTAGCAATACGATATCGTCCAAATAGGGCAGAGTTGCGGGGGAAGGGGGATCAAAATCTCCCTCTAGTGAGCAATAATTTCGGATGCTGCTACTCCAACTGGCCACTTCCGACCAGTTTCGGAGTTCAAGTTTGCTTCTTCCAAGCTCGACTCTAGAATGCTGCCTTCCTCTACGAATACAAGTAAGTACGAGCTCTATATAGATAAATAAATAAGTAAATGGATTTGCATATGTATGCGTACGTTCCAAGATATGTGTTTGTGCGATGTTTTTTTTTTTCCACTGCTGCCACAGCCTGCCATCCGGCACCACCATTTGCCACAGTATGCTGCAGAGGTCAATAAATTATTTAAATATGTGTGTTTGTGTGTGTGTATGTGTGTGTGAGCCGATTTTGAATAGCTTTATTGTTTGCAAAGTGGTATAGAAAAAGGATTTACGAAACGTGTGCATTCGTGTGTAAGTGTGTATGTACCCTGAGATTCCAAACAATATCTTTAGCCAATTAGCTTCGACAGGATTCACAAGGTTTAGGATTACGTCAGGGATTAAGGCAAATGGATCGACGGTAGAAAGATAGAGAGTGAAATCCTTGAGGTACAAACCGGTCGTGTGGGGATTATAGAGTTATTGTTTTAACATTGCAGAGCTTTTCAGCAGGCTGCTTGTGGTCGATGAAAAGTTGTTTTAATCCCTGTGAGAGGGAAAACATATTCGAGCCCATGTTTCAGCTATTCTTATGCTGTTTTGTAGTTTTACAAGAATACCCAACAGATCGAAATGTTTTAGAACATATTTTTTTCTTCTGCGAAGCATGAAACAAAATGTTTGAAATCATTTCAAATAAACAAAGAAGCGTTTTTTTATATTGGAAATATGAATATGGTAAGCCTTGCCAAGAAAAATATAATATTCGATTGTTTAAATTATACCTTGATATATTGAAATGTTGCGTTTAAAAAAAAACTCAAGTTTTTATTTTGTGAAAAAAAAATGCTCAAATGCTGCCCTTGTAAAGAATTTCTGCCAAAAATACACTAAATATGACTTAATTGACTGTTAACTATAAAGCATTTTTCTCTTATTACTTACTTAATATTTTTCCAACCTCTGAAATAATAACAACTTTTTACACTACATTGAATTTTGTGTTTATTTTATACTACAGCTTTCGGGATTTTTCAGGCAACTCTCTTTCTATTTTTGAGGCAACAATTTATCAATAGAGCAATCCTCTACGAAATCGGTCTTTTTTTTAATTTTATTTTTTGTATTTTTTCATCCGACTGAAACTTTTTTGGTGGCTTCGGTATGCTCAAAGAAGCCATTTTGCATCATTAGTTTGTCCATATAATTTTACATACAAATTTGGCAGCCGTCCATTCAAAAACGATGTATGAAAATTCAAAAAACCTGTATCTTTTGAAGGAATTTTTTGATCGATTTGGTGTCTTCGGCAAAATTGTAGGTATGGATATGGACTACACTGAAAAAAAATGATTCACGGTAAACAAATTTTGCTGATTTTTATTTAACTTTTTGTCACCAAAACTTGATTTGCAAAAAAACACTATTTTTATTTTTTTTCATTTTTTGATATGCTTTAGAGGACATCAAATGCCAATTTTTCAGAAATTTCCAGGTTGTGCAAAAAATCTTTGATCGAGTTATGATTTTTTGAATCAATACTGATTTTAAAAAAAAATAGAAATATTGGTCGCAAAAATTTTTCAACTTCATTTTTCGATGTAAAATCAAATTTGCATTTAAAAAGTACTTCAGTGAAATTTTGATAAAGTGCACCGTTTTCAAGTAAAGGCCATTTTTAGGTAACTTTTTTTGAAAATAGTAGCACCTTTGCATTTTTTAAAATAAGTGCACATGTTTGCCCACTCTTGAAAAAAATATTTTTGAAAAGCTGAGAAAATTCTCTATATTTTGCTGTTTCGAACTTTGTTGATACGACCCTTAGTTGCTGAGATATTGCCATGCAAATGCTTTTTTTTTTTTTTATTCATGAAATTGTTTATTTAGGTCCCCTTATTTGTAAGTAAACTGGTTCGGACCGGGTTTTACTTGTAATTTACATTTTAACTTAAGGCTATAGTAAATTAACAGTTTAATCAAAAGAGATAATGGCATTAAGCGCCGAGTTCTCGCTGAGTATCTTGCCGAGTTCTTTGAAGAAGGGGATCAGAGGTTCCAGCAGGGTTCTTGTTGATCCGCTCACTGCCGACAACACCGCTTCCAACAAAAGCGAAAACGGAATTCGGTTGTCTTTACCATGGTCCTTCTGAGGCACGACTGCTGCTGGGTTGGTTGGATCTTTTGGCGATGTTTTTATTGAGCTCACCCCCGGGAACGCTTTGTTGAACTTTTCCGAACCTGGCTGTGGAAGGGTGCTGCTCCGAGATTTGTCACTGTTGCTCTTTTTCTTTGTTTTACTCTTCCTTTTGGAGGTTCCGCCTTTTGCGTTGATTATCAGCTCATCTTCAGTTCCGTCCTCAGGTGAATCATCCTCTTCCTCTGAAAGGACGGAAAAGGGGTTCTCGCTGCCGGCACTCGTCGTGACCGTCTTCAACATATCTGCGAATGAGCGCTTCGACCGCCTCTCCAGTTCGCGTTTCAACTTGTCCTCGCGCGTCTTGTATTTGGGACAAGAACGAACTTCGTGGGGTTGTCCTCCACAGAGCAGGCACTTCTCTACCTCTTTCTGGCACTGCTCGTCCGGATGTTTCTCTCCGCATTTGCCACAGACCGTCTTGTTGCTGCAGAACGCCTTTGTATGTCCCAGCTTTTTGCAGTTAGAGCAACTCATAACGCGCGGGCGGTACATGCGCACCGGAAGGCGGAGCATGTTGTCCACCACCAGGTAGTCTGGTAGAGCTGTCCCCGCAAACGTCACTCGGTACGAGCTCGATGGGACAAAGCGTTTGGACGCGCCCTCACCTTCGGCCGTACCCATCTGTCGAGCCTCGATGACCGGAATTGTTGGTAAGTTCCTCCTCTTGAAGTGGCCTACCGCCGTCAACACCTGCTGCACCGTCAGTCCATTTTCGCTCACTACGCCGTCGATCTCCACTTAGGGGTCGTGCATAAACCACGTGGTCTCCTTAGGGGGGGGGAGGGGGTCCGAAATCCGACCGAAAAAAAACATGAAAAGCCATGGGGGGGAGGGGGGGGGGTCAACGGCTGACCACGTGGCCTTTAAAAAAAAAATCTTTTCTTAAAAAAAAACAAAAAAAAAGCGCTTTGAATTTACTTCTAGCATACATTTTTTGTTACACTTCAAAACCATACAATTATTGTGTTTAAAATTATTACTTATATTTCAATGTCATAATATTTTCCAATTCAATATTGAATTATATATTTCGGCAGATTCATATCAATACTTTGAGCCTGTTATTGATTGTACACTTTTTAATACTCATGTAACTACGTCTTGCAAAAGTTTAAAAGCTGTTAAAAAATAAAGTGACAGTATCCAAAGTTAATATACCCTAAAAAATGCGTACCAAAATGCAAACACAATTTCTCTTTTTTGTTGATGGTATCAAGTAGCTAAAAATGTGCTTGCAAATTTGCATTGAAAGCAGATGTAGTCTTCGATAGTTCAATTTTGGAACAACTTAAAAAATTAATATCGCTGACAATTTTATAAGATTTTTGTAACAAGGCAAAAAACTAAATATGTATTATAAATGAAGTGTCTAAAAATGATTCTCTGCGAAATTTTTTTTTCAAAATCTCAGATCTTAGCTAATTACCGTAGCTGGTCCTATAAGTGATTGAAGAATCTTAATCGAAAGATTTCCTTTTGGCACTTAAAACAAACTCAAGATATCTTGTATCTCCTCTCTCATGCAATATTTTTTTAAGTACAAAGAAACTAAAAACCCCAATTTCAGGATTATCGCACAAAATTTCAGTATCACTACCTCATTTGCAAGTGAAACATCTAACATTAAAAAATAACCAGTAACGAAAAAACGAACGATACATACTTTAAGATTCCCCAAAAGATTTGATGAATATTTTGGTCTAAAATATATTCCTTATTTCATGGGTTACACAATTTGGATTGTTATATTACATTACATTTCATAAAATACACGTTTACTATCCATCGTCAAAGTTGTAGGTATTTTTTTTTAGTTTTTTTTATGTTAATAGGGACCATCTCTTGAGCCAAAGAGAAACATGGGCAAACATTTTAGATTTTTAGAGAAAAAAAACGAGCTTCAAGCAAACATTGTTTTTGTTTCTCAATTAATTTAAAGATTAAAAAAATAGGGGCCAAAGGTGCCCTTTCCTGAAAATATTAGTTTTTCTTTAAGCTGAGAAAATATACTATACCCTCAACTTCATATTTGAGATAAAACCACTCAAATATGTAGACACATTAAAATAATTTAAGTTTTAAAGAGTCATTTAATTTTTAAATGCCGATATCAATATGTGAAATAAATTTCAATACAATGCCGTTAAAGATCAACATAAATAAAACTCCTTAAAAAAGATGGAACGGTATTTTCAACTCGCTGGTTCTCGGGCATAACTCAACCAACCGGGACATTTTTTTTTTGAGTGAATTATAAGGATGTCTAGATGATCCTTAAACTTTGCAGAACTCGATTTGATCAAATCTGTAATTTATGCGATCAAAAACGTCGTTCCAACTTTTGTTTGCTCTAGTAAAAAAAATCGCCCGAAAATCCGCGGAGACAAGCCCGAAAACCTGTGAGTTGAAGTTACCGTTCCAACGTTTTAGGGAGGCTTTGGCATCCGTGTATATTGGACATGCGTTGGGCGTCCCAGTATTAATAATTTCAAAGATATTGAAAAGATTGAAAAATTAACTTATTCAATATTTTTTTTGTAATTATTTTGAAGTAATATCTCAGCAACCAAAAGTTGGATCAAAAATCTTAAATCGTAGATAATTGCTTATTTAAACAACTGAAAAAAAATGTAAAATAAATTCCAAATTTTAGCTCAATCTTTTTTAAATTTATCAAAACACGTAGTCGATAGCAAAATCAATTTAAAGTAAGTAAGTCTTACCTTAAACAATTTGGATGTCCATGACTAAAAGAATGATTTTTAGCGCGTTGTCTACAACTTTTCCAAAGACACGAAATCGATTTTGGAGCAATTCTATACAAAATCGGTCTTTATTCTTAAATTTTAATTTTTGATTTTTTTAATCCGTCTGAAACCTTTTTTGGTGCCCAAGCCATTTAGCATCATTAGTTTGTCCATATAGTTTTCCATACAAATTTGGCAGCAATGAAAATTAAAAAATCTGTATCTTTTGAAGAAATTTTTGGTCGATTTGGTGTCTTCGGCAAAGTTGTAGGTATGGATAAGGACTACACTGAAAAAAATGATAAATGTTAATTTACTTTGCTGATTTTTAATTTCACTTTTTGTCACTAAAACATGATTTGCAAAAAAACACTATTTTTATTTTTTTTATTTTGCCAACTTTTCAGAAATTTCCAGAACGGGCAAAAAATCGTTGTTTGAGTTATGAATTTTTGAATCAATACTGATTAAAAAAAATCGGAATATTGACCGCAACATAATTTCAATTTTATTTTTCGATGTAAAATCGAATTTGCAATCTAAAAGTACATAAGTGAAATTTTCATAAAGTGCACCGTTTTCAAGTTATAGCTATTTTGAGGTAACTTTTTTTAAAAATAGTTGCAGTTATTAATTTAAAAAATTTAGTGCCCATGTTTGCCCAATTTTGAAAAAAAAATATTTTTGAAATGCTGAGAAAATTCTTTGTTGCTTTGTTGCTGAGATATTGCCATGCAAAGATTTTAAAACAGAAAAATGGATGTTTACTACCCAAACAACCCAAAATTTTCTTATGTCGATATCTCAGCAACTAATGGTGCGATTTTCAATGTTTAAAAATAAAACTTTCGTGAAATTTTCCGATCTTTTCGAAATCAATATTTTCAAAAAAAAATTAAGACTAACATTTCAAAACGTCGTAATATTGAATGATTGTCCCTGTCTCTGATTCTTGTATGGAGAAAAAAATTAAACAGCTCGACTTTTTTGGACACACTGAATCATTGGAATCAATCATGCTTAATTAAAAAGAAAAGTTGCTGTAGTTTGGATTTTTATGAATGTTTGGAATAAAATAAATATTAACTAGGAGCTTTCATAACTAGATATTTTCCTTAAAATAAAATGAAAATATTTTTTTCATGAAACAAAACTTTTCTATTTAATTTCGATTTTAAGAAAATATTTAAAAGCGCATTTAAATTAAATCATGAATGCTGTTTATATATCAAAATAGCTTTAATTCTTAAAGCATATTTATTCTGGATGCAATTAATTGCACTGCAATTCCATAATTTTGAATACATATGTTTTACTAAGTTGCTTGTTTTGTTGAGAGTATTTTTTACTTTCTGTACCATTTCAATAAATTGTTATACTGTTATTATTTACCTTAAACTTTGTGATATCATACTTTTTTCACACTTTTAAGTGAATTTCTGTTTTTTTTTATATATATGATTAAATTGGTTTTAATGGTGTTACAGCACCTACACAAATTAAAATGTTTTCTATTTGACCCAATGTCACCCCCTCTAAAGGGTGAGTTTGAGTTAATTTTAAAACGATTGGCATTTATGAACGGTGTGATTATACTAGCCATATTCTGGGAAAATGTTGGTAAATTCAGGAGCATTCCCCAACATTATTTATTTCGATATAATTTGAAATGTTTTTATTGTGTTAAAATAACAACAGTAATATCGTTTTTTGACCAAAAGTCACCACCACTGACGGTACATCATTTGTGGATAAACATTTTTGAAATCTATACTTATTTTGTTTTTTTTTAAAGATTTTTCACCTGGGAGGAAAAAGCCACGTGGCCATATAGGGGGGGGGGGGGGGGGTTGGCGTGAAACCACGAAAAACCATGAGGGGGGAGGGGGGGGTCAAAAATTCTCCAAAAAAATGCCACGTGGTTTATGCACGACCCCTTAACGCGCCGGAATCCAGACCCGGTATTCAATGCAGAACCGCGGATCGCAGACGATTGCGTTGGCTTCCTTCGGGTTGTTGACAGTAGCGCGGAGCTTGTTCTGGTGGAGTTTGGTGACATCCGTCACTCCGGGGTAGTGTTTCCACAGTTCCTCCGAAATCCGCATTGTCTGCAGTGGCTTGTGCTTCGGCCGGAAGAAAACCTGCCAACGCTCCCCGGGAGCGTCCTGGTACTTACGCACGCGCGGGGTTGGTGGATCCGAATTCTCCACCTCCTTGTCCGTCAACGGCTGCTTCTCCTCCTGAAACCCGTCCGGTTTCTTCCACACACTCTCCTGCGTAACTTTGTTCCAGTAAAATGGCTTGCCGTCCTTGGTTTTGTGGACCGTCCAATCGCTATCCGCCTTCGCGGCCGCCGCCATGCAGGAAGGTGCTGTGTCCTATCCCTCGCCTGACCAGACCAAAATCCATGATAAAGCTGTCAGACCAAATCTGTCAGACCAAGACTGTCAGACCAAAGAGCAAAAAGTAAACAATCTTGGTTTTCGACGTAGGTGCACACAAATCAAGAAAATAAAATTTGAAAAAGAATTTTATTTTTCCAATTCAATGACTGGTTTTGGACTTCAAAATTGAATGTACGCCAGAAAATGATTAAACAGTGTGGCGTCCTGTACACCGACAATTAAATAAGCAGTTAAAAGCCTTATTCTTCCACTTAAATTTTTGGTCGCGTTTTCGGTTTACACCTGAACAATCTTGAAATTATTTATACGGATTTGTGATTCCTCTCTTTCCATCATTCCCTTGCCGCCATGGCCGTCGGCGAAGGTAAACAAAACACTGTCAAAAACACGCGCTAAAAACTCGAAAGACGACCGCTCACTGCAAGAGCTGACGAGAGAGTGCCATGCAAATGTTTAAAAACATGAAAATTGATGTTTTCCAAGTCTCACCCAAACAACCCACCATTTTCTAACGTCGATATCTCAGCAACAAATGGTCCGATTTACAATGTTAAAATATGAAACATTCTTGAAATTTTCCAAACTTTTCGAAAAAAATATTTTCAGAACTTTTTAATCAAGACTAAAATTTTAAAAGGGCGTAATATTGAATATTTGGCCTTTTTTAAATGTTAGTATTATTCCAAAAATTTTGAAAATATTTTTTTCGAAAAGATCGGAAAATTTCACGAATGTTTCATATTTTAACATTGTAAATCGGACCATTAGTTGCTGAGATATCGACGTTAGAAAATGGTGGGTTGTTTGGGTGAGACTTGGAAAACATCAATTTTCATGTTTTTAAACATTTGCATGGCAATATCTCAACAACTAAGGGTCGTATCAACAAAGTTCAAAACAGCAAATTTTAAAGAATTTTCTCAGCTTTTCAAAAATGTTTTTTTTTTCAAGAGTGGGCAAACATGTGCACCAATTTAAAAAAAATGAAAAACTGCGACTGTTTTCAAAAAAGTTACCTAAAAATGGCCTTAACTTGAAAACGGTGCACTTTATCAAAATTTCACTGAAGTACTTTTTGATTGCAAATTTGATTTTACATCGAAAAATGAAGTTGAAAATTTTTTGCGACCAATATTTAGATTTTTTGAAAAAATCAGTATTGATTCAAAAATTTATAACTCGGTCAAAGATTTTTTGCACAACCTGGAAATTTCTAAAAAGTTGGCATTTGATGTCCTCTAAAACATATCAAAAAATAAAAAAAATTAAAAATAGTGTTTTTTTGCAAATCAAGTTTTAGTGACAAAAAGTTAAATAAAAAATCACCAAATTTTTTTTTCAGTGTAGTCCATATCCATACCTACAACTTTGCCGAAGACACTAAATCGATCAAAAAATTCCTTCAAAAGATACAGATTTTTGAATTTTCATGCATCGTTTTTGTATGGACAGCTGCCAAATTTGTATGGAAAATTATATGGACAAACTAATGATGCAAAATGGCTTCTTTGGGCAAACCGAAGGCACCAAAAAAGTTTCAGTCGGATGAAAAAATACAAAAAAAATCGAATGACTGAAATCTGAGAGAACTGCTCAATACTGGAAAATCATTAAACATTAAACATTAAACATTAAACATTAAACATTAAACATTAAACATTAAACATTAAACATTAAACATTAAACATTAAACATTAAACATTAAACATTAAACATTAAACATTAAACATTAAACATTAAACATTAAACATTAAACATTAAACATTAAACATTAAACATTAAACATTAAACATTAAACATTAAACATTAAACATTAAACATTAAACATTAAACATTAAACATTAAACATTAAACATTAAACATTAAACATTAAACATTAAACATTAAACATTAAACATTAAACATTAAACATTAAACATTAAACATTAAACATTAAACATTAAACATTAAACATTAAACATTAAACATTAAACATTAAACATTAAACATTAAACATTAAACATTAAACATTAAACATTAAACATTAAACATTAAACATTAAACATTAAACATTAAACATTAAACATTAAACATTAAACATTAAACATTAAACATTAAACATTAAACATTAAACATTAAACATTAAACATTAAACATTAAACATTAAACATTAAACATTAAACATTAAACATTAAACATTAAACATTAAACATTAAACATTAAACATTAAACATTAAACATTAAACATTAAACATTAAACATTAAACATTAAACATTAAACATTAAACATTAAACATTAAACATTAAACATTAAACATTAAACATTAAACATTAAACATTAAACATTAAACATTAAACATTAAACATTAAACATTAAACATTAAACATTAAACATTAAACAGGTTTTGGAATAGAAGGTTTTTTTTATTATACTATTTAGATTAGACTCTGGTGGTCCAAAATTTATTGAATTGTTTATTTTATTTTATTTGTTTTACATCAAATAGGAACAATATTATTATTCCTAGTGGTAATTAGTCTTATGAAAATTTGTTATGATGATCTGAATAATTATTACCGAAATAAACACATTAAATGTCTAATTTGCTGGTGATCAAAATTGTTTCAAATTGTTTTAACTGAAAAAGAAATCTCCGCAGTGCCCCGCAAAATCTTCGCTCACCAGGGAGCGAGGCACCTTTTATCAAACCTTTTATCGTCAGCATTATCAGGTTAAATGATTTTTTCCCCCATTCAACTCAAAGCAAGCCTCCTCCCTCGTCTCGTCAGTTTGCCACATCCTTTCAACGTTTGTTTTTTCTTCCGTGGTCCTCAAAGCTCCATCAACGATTTTTCCCTCATTGTGAAAATCTCCTCTTTTCTGTGTTTTTTTTCTCTCTCTCTCGAGGGTCTGACCGCCCGTCGAGCTAGCAAAAAGTGTCCGGAGGTACCTTTTCGCAAACATTAACACTAGAGCACACAGCCCACACTTTGGTGGGGGTTGAGGGAGGGGCACAGTTTAAAATTTCAAAATTTGTTTGATTAAAAAAAAGGTTTTCTTGAAATTTTGATTGTTTGATTTCTAATTATATTATGGTTCAAAAATACGTCTCAATTTCAGAAAAAGTTATTTTTTCCAAAAGTTACATTGTGCTTTTACAATACCCTCCCTTCCCCTAAAACATGATAGTCTCGGATCGAATTGAAATTAATTTGCATGCTAATGCGGTGGTTTCGGTCGGGATTTTCCTCTGTTTGTCCCCACTTTTTTACACAGAACCTTTGAAAGACTAAAGTAAAGGACACTTCTTCTAGAGGAGGAAAAAACACAACGGGGTTCACTTTTACCGTTTTTTTTTTCTCAATTCCTTCTGATGTGGGACAAAGTGAGGATGATAGCCGAGATTAAAAGTTACTTGTTCTTACCGGGTTTTTTTTTCTGTCAGAGACTTTTGAGCCAACTCAAAGGTGAAGTAATTTTCCGAGAACTGTGATGAAAATTGACAGTAACTTGGGCAAGTTGAACTCGATTGTCCTTTCGGCGAAGTTCAAAAGGTTATTGGAAGCTTCTTTTGGCTTCTCGGTAGAAATTAGCCCCAACGCTGTTGGTTTTCCAAAACAACTCGAGCAAGTTTTGAGAACAAAAACACTTCAAGTTATTTCAACCTACTTTGCAAAAAGTTTGGCGAATTAAAAATAACAAAAAGTTCTGAATGAGTGATGAGTCTACTTTGGCAAACTTTTCTTATGCAAACCTGCTGTTCTGGGAAAAGAATATTTTTCCTCAGCAAACAAAACTGAGCCGATTTTTCACAAGAGAGGTCTTCTTTTACCTGCTGTAAACATCCCTGGGGAGAATACCCTTCTGAAACAGGCCTCTTGCGTCAAACAAAGGTCATTTTCGATTGCTTCACAAACTTTTTGCTTTTGCTTTTGCTTTTTCCGTTTTGCTTTTGCTTTTTGCTTTTGCGTTTTGCTTTTGCGTTTTGCTTTTGTGTTTTGCTTTTGCGTTTTGCTTTTGCGTTTTGCTTTTGCGTTTTGCATTTGCGTTTTGCTTTTGCGTTTTGCTTTTGCGTTTTGCTTTTGCGTTTTGCTTTTGCGTTTTGCTTTTGCGTTTTGCTTTTGCGTTTTGCTTTTGCGTTTTGCTTTTCAAATGCCAAAAAATATGAATCTCCAAAACAACTAGTTAAGCCATAATCATCGCATCGCAACCTAACTAGCAATGCTGTCAGTTCCACCGAAAAATCCACAAAACGAACCAAAATTAAGCAATTTATTTATAGCTTCACAGTTAATGGCCCACCCCCCCAACGATGCCCAGTAAAGAGAAAGTGAGCTTCAAGATTGGAGCAGCAATAAATGCGAAAAACTGGAGCTTTTTGGAATGTGCTGCTTAGTTTTCTTGGTGGGTGGTGGAGCGAGCTGTTGGTGGATGTTTACAAACATACTACACACGTTCTATCACGTGGTACAACCCTGCCAGAGAAGCGCACAACTCAGCGGCCAGAAGCAGGTCAGCGCTTGAATTACACCGTCCCTCTGGAGTTGGCTGGTTGTGTAATTGCTTTCAAGATATACGATCATTTGAGATTGTGTTGTATTTTTTCATTATTTCTCTATGATTTTTCTTGAAATAAAAAATATCACTTGGAATGTCAAATTTGCTACTCAAATAAATTTTTGTTTTGTATTTTATTATTTTTATTCCTGTACATAATAAATTTTCGGTTTTGATAGCTTCCTGAAACAATGTTAGATATAATAAAGTTGAACATAAAATATTTATATTAAAAACATTTTTTTTAACTTCAAAACTACTCTTCTAAGATAGGGAAAGCAACAGTGATTAAAAAGATTTCCCTCTCATCGACTGCTCCCAAAGGTGACATTAAGATTCACCGGCAATAAAAGAGAGCAGGCTTACGCCAGACAAGAGAGCAGTATTGGTACTCTAAACAAATTACAAGCTTCAATATAATAAAGTAAAGTTTTGGCAAAAGAAAAAGTTAGAAAGACTTAGGAAAATACATTTAAAACAAACGGATTTTGAAATTGCAACGGTTTTTAAACTGGGCAAAAAAACAATAAAAATAAAACAAAGAAAAAGATAAAAAAAACATAAAACAAATTGAACAAATTGAACAAATTGAACAAATTGAACAAATTGAACAAATTGAACAAATTGAACAAATTGAACAAATTGAACAAATTGAACAAATTGAACAAATTGAACAAACTGAACAAATTGAACAAATTGAACAAATTGAACAAATTGAATAAATTGAACAAATTGAACAAATTGAACAAATTGAACAAATTGAACAAATTGAACAAATTGAACAAATTGAACAAATTGAACAAATTGAACAAATTGAACAAATTGAACAAATTGAACAAATTGAACAAATTGAACAAATTGAACAAATTGAACAAATTGAACAAATTGAACAAATTGAACAAATTGAACAAATTGAACAAATTGAACAAATTGAACAAATTGAACAAATTGAACAAATTGAACAAATTGAACAAATTGAACAAATTGAACAAATTGAATAAAAATTGAACAAATATTAAAAAAATAACAAATTGAACAAATTTTAATAGCAATATCTGGAATGGAACCAATTAAAAAAATCATGAAAATCATGAAAATCATGAAAATCATGAAAATCATGAAAATCATGAAAATCATGAAAATCATGAAAATCATGACAATCATGAAAATCATGAAAATCATGAAAATCATGAAAATCACGAAAATCACGAAAATCATGAAAATTATGAAAATCATGAAAATCATGAAAATCATGAAAATCATGAAAATCATGAAAATCATAAAAATCATGAAAATCATAGATATCATAAAAATCATGAAAATCATGAAAATCATGAAAATCATGAAAATCATGAAAATCATGAAAATTATGAAAATCATGAAAATCATGAAAATAAGCATAAGCATAGGTGCCCACCCGCAGTTGCTACTCCGTTATTGACCAGGACTTCCAGAAGTTACATCCACGAGCCGTGGAAGATAAGTGGGTGCTATCTTTCCTCGCTTCGCAACTTCTCAAAGGCCCCTATCATGCTGATCAATACCGGCGCCGGCCACGACCAGTGGTAGGGTCACGGGGAAGTGGATGGGAATGTTAGTCCGATACTTGAGTGATAGAGACCGCCCAATCGACTGCTTCTCCGACAAAGTATCACATGAGTTTTGAGGGGGTTAGTAGATGGGTATGAGGTCAGGATTCACGATTGGCAGTGATGTGACCATGAGCATTTTGTTTATCGGTTGAAATTTTAAATCTTAGGCAGCCGGCTGCGGAAAGATAAATAATTAATTATTTAAAAAGTTTGTTTTAATCGAACGCGTGCCAACCGAGCGGTAGTGCTATGGGCTGGACTTATCAGTATATTTTTACTGTTGGTACAATTAAGATAACGCGAGCAAATGTCAAAAATAGTAGATGATTTAATACTAAAGCTGCCAGTTGGAATAAATTATTACGATCAACGAATATAAACGAAAAGAAAACAGGACACCACGTAACCGATTGTAATGAAATTAAAACAATAACTTAAACGAACTTAACCGGCGGCGTGCCTTCCTATCAACGATGATAAAAGAAGGACTTATAAATTTAAAATATAAAAAGACTCCAAAAAATACGTTGCATAGTAACCGCGAAGTCCCGCTACTCACAATCGAATCCGAAAGATAGCTATCTAGAATTTTAAATATAGTATTAATTCGACCGCGATCCTCCAGAAATTCTTCGTCGGCGTGCCTTCCGATCAACGGTGATGTAAGAAGGGCTTTATTCATTAAAATGATTTTATATCATAAGCCTTAAAACATATTCGTCGGCGTGCCTTCCGATCATCGATGATATAGAAAGGACTTAATCCAGCAATACGATTTGCTTGTCTCGAAAAAAAAAGAATTCGGATCGTTTCTATCGAAAACTATGTAAAGAGGACAAAAATAAACTCATTGGCCAACGAACGCGCGAACTAAAAATAAAGAAAAAAGAAGAAGAAGAAGACCAATCACCCCATGCACACAAACAACGACACAAAAGAGATGAAAACAACACGAATCAGAAGAAATCCAATCACCCCATGCACTCGAACAGCGACATAAAAGAGACGGAAAATAACACGAAAAAAACAGGACTGAGCGTCCACACAGGCACCGCACTACTCAAAATCATGAAAATCATGAAAATCATGAAAATCATGAAAATCATGAAAATCATGAAAATCATGAAAATCATGAAAATCATGAAAATCATGAAAATTATGAAAATCATGAAAATCATGAAAATCATGAAAATCATGAAAATCGTGAAAATAATGAAAATCGTGAAAATCATGAAAATCACGAAAATCATGAAAATCATGAAAATCATGAAAATCATGAAAATCATGAAAATCATGAAAATCATGAAAATCATGAAAATCATGAAAATCATGAAAATCATGAAAATCATGAAAATCATGAAAATTATGAAAATCATGAAAATCATGAAAATCATGAAAATCATGAAAATCATGAAAATCATGAAAATCATGAAAATTATGAAAATCATGAAAATCATGAAAATCATGAAAATCATGAAAATCATGAAAATTATGAAAATTATGAAAATCATGAAAATCATGAAAATCATGAAAATCATGAAAATCATGAAAATCATGAAAATCATGAAAATTATGAAAATCATGAAAATCATGAAAATTATGAAAATCATGAAAATCATGAAAATCATGAAAATCATGAAAATCATGAAAATCATGAAAATCATGAAAATCATGAAAATCATGAAAATTATGAAAATCATGAAAATCATGAAAATCATGAAAATCGTGAAAATCATGAAAATCGTGAAAATCATGAAAATCATGAAAATCATGAAAATCATGAAAATCATGAAAATCATGAAAATCATGAAAATCATGAAAATCATGAAAATCATGAAAATCATGAAAATCGTGAAAATCATGAAAATCATGAAAATCATGAAAATCATGAAAATCATGAAAATCATGAAAATTATGAAAATCATGAAAATCATGAAAATCATGAAAATCGTGAAAATCATGAAAATCGTGAAAATCATGAAAATCATGAAAATCATGAAAATCATGAAAATCATGAAAATCATGAAAATCATGAAAATCATGAAAATCATGAAAATCATGAAAATCGTGAAAATCATGAAAATCATGAAAATCATGAAAATCATGAAAATCATGAAAATCATGAAATCATGAAAATCATGAAAATCATGAAAATCATGAAAATCATGAAAATTGGGGAAATCATGAAAATCATGAAATTCATGAAAATCATGAATATCATAAAAATAATGAAAAGAAATTGCGATAAATATCTTCTTTTTTTAAATTTCAACAGTTTATCAACAAGGGCTCACTGAATAATTTAAACCCGAACGCTCACACCTCGTGACAATGCGAAAATGAGTTTTCCATTTGTTCGAGCGCTCCACGGTGGCCTCTGCCAAGCTGCAAAGGTGTGGGAAAATCGGCAGCAAACGGCCATTTTCCAACTGATAAGGCCACGGGAATCATGAGCATCCGGTTTTACGAGGAAATAAAATTATGAACTTTATGACAAAGGAGATGGGGGTGGAGAAGTGGGGATGGCAGGAAAAGAAGCAACGTTTTATGAGCTAAAATCTGCTGATGGCCAGCGCGCTAACAGGCCGTCGTGGGTGTGGCCACGTGCAGTCAGCAAAAGGCCAATATTGGTCGGGGAGAAAAGGTGTATTGTGTCAACTGGGGTAATAAAAGTTTATCAAATGAAAGGAACATAAAACGGAGGAAGAGATTTGGTATTGTTTTTTTTCTGGGAAAGGCGATACTGGGTTTTGAAATCGAGAGATTAATAGTTTTGGAACAAAAAAAGATTGTGAAGAATATTGGAATTTCGGTGTTCGATTTTTTTAGATAAACTGAAATCTGGAAATCTGGAATTAGTTTTAAAAGTATGACTATCAGTGTTAAACATATCTAAGCAGAGCAAACCCCATCCAATTTGCCGCTTGTCACAAATCTGTCATTCCGGGGTTCGGCCGAATAAATCTGTCTCATTTGTGATTAATGAGCTACGATAGGATCGAGCAATCGGTGGTGCGGAAGGGTTGTTGGGGTCGCGTGGCCACTCACCTGGAACTATTGGCTCTCTGTGCGTCACCACCACTACCTGGGAAATGTTTGTGGAATCTAATTTCATAGTTCATAACTTCTGCGGATTTAGAGGTCGGCCATGGTATTAATCTCCTGTGTCAGCAGTTGGACGTCAGTCGACCATGTCGGTTTGGGCCACTTACAATCAATCGGTGGAGCTGGATGTTTTATTAATTGTGCTGATGAATATTCAGATTCAAAGGGAATTGGGATCAAACGTTAATCATTTTAGGGAAATTCCGGTTATTTTCGACTGACTTACCAAAAATCTAATAAATTGTATAAACACTATCGTATTAACTGTGTGTTTTAATTGAAACCAAAGGAAACAAAAGGAGGTTAATTTCTTGAAAACAATACCTCAGTAACAAAGGGGGAAAACGGCTTGTTAACTTGTCAAGTGCTTTTAGGCAATCAAACCGCCCGTTAAACACAACCAACTCCACACACAAATGAGAGAGTGTTCTATTATTAGCACGAGACGACGGCGACGATGCTTATCGCGCAGAATGGGAAAATTTTCTCATTAACGTTTGTGTCACCATCGCGCACTTTCATTGTGTAATGAGTGTTCCGGGTGTTGGCGACGACGACGACGAAAAGGAAATGAGTTTCTCAAGTAGTGTGGCATCACCAGTCAGCCCGCACACTCGCTCTCCCCAGGCTGCCTAGTTACTAGTAGATATTGAATAGTAGTTATTCATATCGCGATGCGGTGATGGCGCAGGTGGTGACAGTTTCACCTTTGAATGGTTTCTTGCAGGTAGGTAGAGGAGGTGGCTGACAGTCGGAACCGGAACTTGATTCAATAAAGGCAAGATCGGGATCCTGCGACAGGATATTGCATTTATTGTGGGAGCTGATTGCAGAAAAGTCAATTTATTACTTATATCCGTAACAATTTTTAGAACAGTTGTTATCAGATATCTTTATGATGTGCAATTCAATAAAAATAATCTGGTTTAATTTATAATTCTCCTTTAATTCTTCAACATGTTTTCTTGATGTTGTAACACTTTTTTTTCTAAAAAAAAAAAATATTCTAATGTTTTATTTCACCCACAACACTAACAATAAATTTGAAGCCGACTTTCTCTGATCATGCTCTAATTTAATGGATTTAAAAAAAAAGGAAATTGGATGCTAAATCGAATGGTGTCAACAGATTTTTGTAAGGGGTCCCATTTTTCCGGGTTTGAATTTCTCGGGAAACGGAAAAAATATTATGGATATTCCGGGAATTCCCGGGTCCCGGGAAAATTAAAAAAACAGTAATAAACTCTATGTTTTTATTCTATCCGTCATGTTTTTCAAGCTTAAAATCATAAAATTAGCTCAATACTACTAATTGATGATAATCTACACATAAATCTAAACAAGGATAGCAGTTTTTAGGTAGCTTAATAGATTTTTTACTTTGTTGTGCTTTGGATTTTAAATGCATCATAATTTCTATTACAATATTATTCAAATTAAAAATGTTTCTTATAATTGTGTATATTTTTTAATATGACATTGTTTTATTTTTTTTAAATGTGTAAAATAACAAAAAAATCAAATAAAATGATAGCAGTCAATGTAGATTTTTTATGAGTTTAGTCATTATTTTTTATTCTAGAAAACATTTTCAAATTCACTACTGAGGAACCAACTGAGGAATCGAGACTTCAGCCTGAATTGGTACCAGAGATTTAAGGGCAATTAACGCTCTACTGTCCAATGTTTTTTCACTTGTTCTAGAGGTCATTTTCAGCAACTTTTGTTCTACAAAAAATTTACTTCTCTTGTTTTATATTTTTCTGGTTTCAATTTTAGTATTTTAATTTGCATTTATCTTGTTTAGTTTATGTTTGTTTTTGGTAGTATTTGACCTTTTCTACCACCTAATATCATTAAATTGTAAGAGCAATTCCAGCTCAAATCAGGATTTTTTCTGGTACTTTTGTACCCGACCCACTCCGATATCAATGAAACTTTGTAGACATGTTATCCTAGGCCTATATAAGCCTTTTTTGTGTATATGGAGCCAATAGTACTTGAGAATAACATTTGAGAAGGGCGTAAGGTAATTAAATATTTTTGTATTCTGTAATTTAAAAATAACTGTATCTCGAAGCCGTTGCGTCGTATCAAAACGTGGTCAAAGACAAACTTGTAGGAAATTGGACGGGCTTTCTGAAAAAAATACACTGAAACAAAAATACACGCCACATCTATGAGATTTTTTGACTTTTAAGTCTGAAATTTACAAAACCAATAAATATTTTATAATTAACCCAAACATGCTCAAACTTGTCATTGAAAGAAATTTAATTTTTTTCTTATCTTGAGTAGGAATATCGAGGAGGAAGATTTTTAAAATCGTTTAAACGTTTCCAAAAATATTTGATTAATTTGGTGAAATTCACACAAAATAGTTTTGACGTAAACTGGGAATCAAAAGATGAAAAAAATTTATATTTTCATTATAATTCATTATAATTCATTGAATAAATCAATAAAAAAAAGTATCAATAATAAGATAGATTAAGTTTGAAATATTAAAAGTAATAAAATAATAACATATAAAATCACTTTACCAATTATGTAAGGGCCAATTAATATGACCATTTAAAATGGGTCCGCAGGCCATTCTTTGGTCTAAAAACTTTACATATTTTTTAGTTGTAAAATTACAGACAATTTTAAATGACAAGGGATTGTATGGAAAAATTGCTTCGATTGAATGACGTGTGCTAAATCTTGGATAAAATACATAAATCTGGTTACTAGCCCAATTTTCTAAATTTTGCTGCTAAAAGTATCACACAATGCATTTTACATTATTAAAGTAATGCTTCTACTAGAATTGCATTAAATATCAATGAATTTATAAAAAAATCCTTAAAGCATTTTTTTTATTTTCTGAGAGAGGTCGGGACAAAAACCTGACAAAAAATTGCAATTGCCAAATCACCAAAACAAATCAAAGGACATGAATTTATTATATTTCAGAATAATAGAAAAAAATATACAATTAAAAAGTACTGTACTGGTTGTTGTTTTATAACTATTTTCATCAGGGCTGCGGAGTCGGGTCATATTTCAAACGACTCCGACTCCGACTCCGACTCCGACTCCGGCTCCGGCTTTGAACAAATGGTTGGCTCCGACTCCGACTCCGGCCTACCAACTCTAGCCAACTCCGACTCCGACTCTGACTCCAGCTTTCAACAAATGGATGGCTCCGACTCCACATGTTTTGAAATGTTTCAAAAGTTATTTAACTATTATTAGTTAATTATTTTTAAAACATTGATAAATAGGATTATTTAAATACTCTCAAAGCGTCATGTTTTTCTCAAGAAAAATAAGTTAAGTAAAAGTAAAATAAAGTAAATAAACGGAAAAAAGTTTCTAGGTTACAACTAGGTTTATAGGTTATGGAAACAGAAATCAAAAAATATCTTCAGTTTTAGAGGCATTTTGAGAAGAACAGTTCTGTAAGTAAATTTGGATTTACTTGCTTAACCTCAAATTTGAAAATATTTTTTTCAAAACTAATAAATTTAAATATTAAATTGTATTTTTTTAATGAATAACTAAAAGAAATCTGGCCTTAATGATCTATTTTTTTTTTTTTTTTTTTTTTTTTTTTTTTTTTTTTTTTTTTTTTTTTTTTTTTTTTTGAGGTTTTAAAGTTCGTTTATTAGGCCAATTGGTCGTACAACATTTTTAACAACATTTTTACTAATCCCTGATTTTCCTAGCAAATATTCAAACTAGTACCAAAAACTCTACCAAAAATTTCCCTGTTATTCCATCGCATCTCTCTTAACTCTTTTTTAAAAACAAATAAACTCGGCTGGGGGTAGCATTTCAAATTGAAAGACATCGCTCGAACACTTAAAAACAACGCGGCATTATCCGATTTTTTATTCTCATCTATTTCATATGTCAGGATATCCTCCAAATGTTCCATTTCTAACTTACAGCTTCTAGATATTACGCTTTTAGTCCAATTTGAGATAATTCTGGCTTGAGGGCATTCAGATACTCTGTGTCCATTGCTATCTGCATTATTACAAAAATCACAAAAACTGTCCGTTACTCTGCCGATATTATATGCCACCAGTTTCTCTTTATTAGGAATAATATTATTAATGTATGCAAAGAGTTTTGCTTTATCATTCGATGATATAAAATTAGTGCTAAGATTCTTCCAAACGATGCTCCACTCCACATGAGGTGCATCTATTTTTACTTTTGGGACAATTTGTGTTTCTGATAAAAAGAAACGGTAAATGTTATATGTACTGTCTAAATGTGGATTTATCTTTATCTCTCTTGAGTTGGCAACCCAATTTCTAAAAAAACTTGGAAGCTGAAATAATTTACGATAACTCAAAAGATATTCTTCTGAGTTGGATCCAGTTTCTTTAATAATATTCCTTATAAATAGAGCTTTCATTTTCCATTCAGGATTTACAAGGCCGATACCCCCCATATTGTTATCAAGATATAATTGATTCCGATCGGTTTTGAAGATGAATCCGTTCCACAAAAATTTTCCAACTGCAGAGTTAATGCTGTTTATATGCTTTTTAAAGGGTGGAAAAATTTGTGCTACATACCAAAACTTAGATAATATAAATGCATTTAATAACCAACTTCTTTCAAATAAATTTAATTTCCTTGTGCAATGTATGCTGAGTGTATTTTTCACATTTGATAAAATTCTATCATAGTTTTTATTGATCGTCTCAGTAATATTTGTAAAGAACTCAATTCCTAATATTTTTATCGATTGAACTTCAGTTATTCTTTGAGGACCTAATATTGCTCTGTTTAAACGTAAAAATACCGACTTGTTGAAATTCAATTTGATTTGTGCAAACGATTCGAAAGAATTGAAAATTTGCAAAAGCAAATCAAATTCATAATCGTTTCGAATGAAAACGTTTATGTCGTCGGCATAAGCGATAGTTTTAATAAACTTATCATAAATAAGCACACCTGCAATGCCATCATCTATCTCTCTTAATAATGGTTCAATATACAAAATAAAAAGTATCATACTTAACGGGCATCCTTGCCTAACAGAAGAAAGAATACGAATATCTTCTGTAAGAAAACCATTAAAAAGGACCTTAGATGTAGCATTTGCGTACAAATTTTTAATACAATCAATTAAACTATCAGGAAAACCAAATTTCCGCAGTACTTTCCATAAATAATTGTGATTTACTTTGTCGAACGCTTTTTGCAAATCAACACTTACTAAAGCACCTTTAAATTTTACGGTGTCTTTGGCGCGCAATAAAATTCGTCTAATATCTTTTAAGTTATCAGTGCAAGCACGATTTGTTTTGCAAGCTGATTGCTCAGGACCTAATAAATCTTCCAAATAAAGTTGAATTCGAGTAGCTAAAATTTTTGTAAATAATTTATAATCGCAATTAAGCATGCTTATGGGTCTATATTGATTAAGATCATGTTTATCACCGTTCTTATGAATTAAAGTTATTACTCCTGCCGAAAACTCGCGTGGTGGTTTTTTAATTCCTGACAAATAATCATTAAAAAGTAAAACTAAATCATTTTTAATCAGATCGAAATGTTTAAAATAAAATTCGTAATTAAGTCCATCTGGACCAGGAGACTTTTTCTTGGCACACAATTTCAAAGTTTGATACATTTCATCAACAGTTACAGGTTTTGTAATATCCCTTTGCTGTTCATGACTTAAATGCTGCGTTATCTTATTAATTGGATCTTCAACAGGATTATTAATGTCTACAATGTAGTCAGCTGTGAATTGAAATTGATTTGAAAAATAAGTATGAATAATTGATTTTAATTTCGAAACATCTCCAGTAATGACGTTTCCATCTCTTAATTTCAAGTTATTGGATTTATTATTTTTTTGAAGCTGTGAAGAAATTTGAAAAACATTCAAAATTTCTCCTTGTACTATAGAAAAACTATTAAATTTATTCGCATAATGCTTAAGCCTATCATTTTCAATTTCAATCAATCTAGATTTAACTATAAACACATCTTTTAAAACATCTTCTCCTTGACATCTTCTTCTATGTAAATTATTCAGAATACTGTGAAAATAACTCTTTTCGTTAAAAATTTGTTCATTGCTGGCCCAACTTTCATGTTTATAAAATTGTTTGATTTTGGATTTTGCTATTGTATTCCACCAAGAGTTCTTGTCTGTGGTGTATATCAGTCGACTGCGAATGTTTTGATATTCAAGTTGAAACTTTTCTGCTATTAAATCTTTTGCCAAAATTGTGGTGTTTATTTTCCAGTAACCTTTACCTTTCGGTGTAAAAAACTCCGAATTAATTTTTATTTTAAGAACTACGGCACAATGGTCGGAAAAAGGCACAGGGATCGTTTCTGCGCTCAGCACTTTCGAAACAAATTCAGCGGGACCATAAAATCTATCAAGACGAGAAGAAGCACCAGATCTAAAAAAAGTAAATTCGCTTTTTCTTTTTTCAATCATGATATCCTTCCATTGAAATGCATCTACTAGACGTTTAAGCCCAGAAGAAAAGTTATTAGATGAACCTGTGGCGTCGGATGAATTTAGAATGCAATTAAAATCGCCTCCAAGCACTGAATACTCAACACCAGATTTACTCAAATGTACTGTTAGATTGTTTAGAAACAGCTCGTCCCTCTCTTTTTTCTTATTTGTTCCGGAATGAGCATATATATTAATGAAGTTGATATTGTTGATAACTATGGATGATATTCTGCCATTTGGGTCAAGAATGACGTTGTTGAATTCGAATGATTTCCTCAACAGTATGCCGGTCCCCATACCTCGTTGACTCAAATTGACGATTGAAAAATGCGATGGAATAAAGGAAAAATTTTGGTAGCAAAGCTCCTGAACAAACAAAAGATCAATATCATGGTTCCAAACAAAATCCCTAAGCATGTTTTGATTGATAAAAGTTGTGGTACTATTCAAATTAACTGTAGCTATTTTTAAGATAAAATTCATTTTATAGAAAAAAATATAAACTATGCTAACTAAACTAACCTAACTAAAATAACCTAACTACACGTCTTAACCGACCAAAAACTTCAAAAAATCGACGATATTTTAAAGTGAACGTTCAAAGAACCCCATTTTCCCCCCCTCCCAAGCCACCCACGCCACCCACACCCTCGTCCCCCTCTGCCCTCTCCCCAACATCCCCCACTCCATCTATCTCCTGCGAACTCTTTCCCAGACTAAGGCGACTGCGAGAGCGACTTCGTTTATCTTTTGAACTATCTTGCCTTGAGCGCGTTCTCGACCTTGTACTTTGAGCAACACTGATATTCGCTGGTGGAATCAACTTCTTACTTTGTGCGACCTCTCCTGTAGCTGGCGTTGTAGATGAACCTTTTTTGCTCTTACCGTACTGGACGAGTTGAAGGCCTTCTTCTTCCTCTCCAATCGTCTTCTCCGGCATCATTGCTGTGTCCGCGACGTCGGACAGCTTCGACGCCGCCAAAGAGTTGCGCTCGGTGTTCTCCGTGGCTGCAACAACGATCTCCATTCCACCCGAAAACTCGCTGGTCACGTCAGCAGACGAGCACTGTGCAGCTTGATTGCTGGATCCCCTTCGAACTTCGGCCAAAGTCGGTACAACTTCGGTCGCGATCGTGTTGTCTCCGGAAGTCGTCGGCTTTGTTGCAAACAAATTGTTAAGAACAGTCATCTGTCCTTGTCCTTCTTTCGCTTCCTCTGCTTTTCGAGCGCTTGGTCTTCCCAACCACCGCTCTGGCCGGGCAGTGACAGCGCTGTACGTCGGCTCGGTGTTCTGGTCCAACCGTTGACTCACGCTGGCTCGCTTTGGGCAGTTTACCTTCATGTGATCCCGGCTGCCGCAAAGGAAGCACTTGTTCTGCAAACCATCATAGAACACACGTGCTTGGAAGTTGCGCACATGGATCGTAGACGGAATCTCCTGCTTAATCTCCATGTGGACTCCTCTCACCGATGACCAGATGGGGTAGCCCGTCTCCGGCCCGTATCTCTCCCGCACCATCCGCTGTATGACGCCGTACTTCGACATCACTTGCGAGATTTCCTGGTCGTTAATCTCCGGGGGCAAGTTAAATATTCGGACATATTTAAATTGAGTCGATGCTGCCGAGAATGTCACCGTGGTTGATTCATACTTGTTGTAATGGAACTCCATTGACGATGGTAGGTTCCGCAAACTGGTCTTTAGCTGGGCGTCCGTCTTGAATTTGATGTATACACAACTCTCACGTGACTCTTTGTACATCGACATGAGGGAGTCTGAGCTCAACCTCATTTTATTTTTCATGAAATCGAAGATTTCACTCTCCATGGGCTCCTTTTTTCCTGGTCCGAAGTAAATCCGCATGGAGTTGGCCCGGGCCTCTTCCAACGCCGCCATTTTCCTTTTTCCGATTTTTAACTAAAAGCTATTGTTCTACTTGAACACTACCACTGTCGGAGACAATAGCCTCGGCTATTGCCGGCACCTTTCGATTTTTACGCAGCGACAAACTAATGTGACTGATCTGTCTGAAAGCTGAGCACGAACTGACATTAAAATTCAATTTGCTTACTTTCAGGCTGACATTTGTAAGAAGCACAATGACAGGCACCTTGTTTTTTAAATGACAATTTTAAACGAAACTTTTTTTTGTTTTTTTTTTTTTTTTTTTGCTAAGACGTACATGGACATCACGCCATGGCTGAAGGAGATTATTATTGCAAATTAATGTATCTAAACAAATTCTTCGTGGAAAAGACGCTTAAGATGTCCTTTTCAAATATCTGTGATATGGAAAATATTTTAACCTGGAAATTTTTAATTTATTTTTATTTTAGAATTTTATTTACTTTAAAAAGGAGGTGCATGATGCTTCGTGAATCTTCACCTAAAACGAAACTTTATGGATGATCTTGCACCTCTATCAAAATATATGAAAAAACTTAAAATATAATTAAAAAACAAATATTTATCCACAAGTAAAATATTTTCTAGGTCACAAATATTTATTTTTTTTAATGTACATTGATTTGCAATGATTATCACCTTCCGTCATATTGGCGTAAGACATACAGTATGAGAAAATTCGTACCAGTTGATAATATTTTAATTCTGCGTTTTTATTTATAATATGTGAAAAATAAATTAAAATCCTATATTTTGTGTTACACATTTTTTTTATTAGTTCATTTTTGTACTGAATTCTTGAGATTTGTTCAACGATAATTTGCAACGATATCAAAATAGTTTACCTAAAATCAACATCAACATCAACAATCAATGATTATTTCAAATTTGTTGCAACTTCTTTTGACATTTTTTGTTAGTTTCAATTATTTTAAATGCAACACTTTGATTTCTTGTACTCAGTTATAAACAGTTATAATGCGCATGTTGAGTTTCAAGTAAGAGATTGTTATTATCGTTGATTATTTGTTACAAAAGTTAAACTGTCAGTGACTCTTTTTCGATCTGCAAAAACAGTGATTACTATTTATAATCTTTTTATGTACCTCGTAATTTTTTCCTAAAAAATGATTTAACTTAAAACCTCTAAGACATTCGCTATCGGGGTAAAAGATGACTTTGTGTGTACTTTTTTCAGAAATAACTGGATGAAATTTGGTCAAATTTGAATTGAAAGGGAACATAAATATAAATATAGTCTGACTACATAACCAATATTTTTTATTATTTTTTGAATTATGATACTTCATACTTGGGTAAGAGGTTATCATTTAGTGATTATAGTGTAATAACATAATTGGAGCATTCAAATCACAATAAAAAGCTTCAAATACATAATGGCATCTGATAAATCAATTAAAAATATAAGTTGTTTTGTAAATTTAGCTGTTATATAGGAAATACTGAACCATAAAAAAAAACATATTTTTTTTTTAAATTTAAGATAACTCCGGCTCCGACGCCGACTCCGGGTTATCAGAAATCTTCGACTCTGACTCTGACTCCGACTCCAGCTCATAAAATTTAGCCGACTCCGGCTCCGACTCCGACTCCAGCTGTTCGAGTTTTGACGACTCCGACTCCGACTCCGACTCCAGGTCCCCAAAAAGACCCGACTCCACCGACTCCGGCTCCGACTCCGACTCCGACTCCACAGCCCTGATTTTCATAAACTACTTTTTTGGTTTATTTTAAATAGTGTCCAATATCCATGTTCAGCCAGTTTTGAAAATATGTTTTTCAAATGACAATTTTAATTTTGTGAGTTTCTGAGAAAGAGCATTGCAATGAATTGAAATTGTGAAAATGGATTTTTATAAGTGCTTTTTTTTTAATCGTCCTATACTTAACAGATAAAAATAAAGTTTTCTTATAATTTTTTTATGAGGAAACAGAATTTAGTCAAGTTAGAAAATATTGTTCAGACGTTTAGATTGACGCAGCTTTGAAGAAATTTAATTTTCTAAGAGGTCATTTAATAAACCAACGATAAGTATATTTTCAAAGAGATAAAAAAAAACAATTCTTGAACTTTTAACAGATTTTCTTAAATGATTTGTTTTACTGTTCATATGACTTTATTTAAATGAAAATGCAAAAAAAGCGAAATTCCTAGGAAAAAAAACCTTTCTCAGACTGACAAAGCCCTCTTTGCACCTGAGCTCATAAGCTCTTTTCTCGTCAAAAGTTAGCAAAATGTTTGATGAGTTATCATGTCGGTGTGCCCTAACTTTCAGCGCGCCGGAGCACGATGACTTGACGAGAGGACGTGCCTCCACTTTGACAGAGGCTCAACGACGTTTCAGTTCACTCTGGGTGAGTTTCCTTTTCCGGTTCTTTGCACACATACACACACTTACTCACTCTACCCAGTGTCTGCAAAATATATTACACATTTTGCATTTGCCCCTCCATTTCCTTGACATTTTTTTGCTTCTTGTCTTTTTTTTCTCATCTCACCTCAAGATTGGCACATGGACCTATTTTTCGTGTCACTTTCGCCTTAACTTTTCATCGGGATGATGATGGAACTTTTGCGTCCGCAAAGTTTTTTTTTTTTTGTTCTGTTTCATTTTCCAGTCAAGATCTGACGACGTCATCCGGTGACGCCGGTCGTACGCAAAAATTGCATGCATTTAGGAGCACACACACTCGGTGGGAAGAAAGGTGGCGCTATCTTGTCGTCGAGTGTGACAAACCGTAACGGAAATATTGTTTGACTTGGGAAAGCACTCGGATGGGATGACAGGACGCTTCACATGGATGGAGTGAAAGCACACGCAACGGAGGAAATGGTGATAAGGGAATAGTTGTGGGGAAAGCGGGTTTGTGGTTGACAAAAGTGGGTCGATATGGGAAGTTGCCTACCTTTTGGCGTGAATTTAGTGGGTTGCATAGAAGAAGGTAAAAATGTCAAGTGTGTTTGTTTTGATTAGAATTTTAATGATAATTCATGATTGCGAATCAACTTCACGGAAAGAGTTTTATCAGAAAAAACCTGGTTTTAAATTGTTTAATTTTTTCCAAGAAATTCATCCATAATATAGCATAAATTTGAACTTAACTGGGCTTTAGAGACTTTTCAGGTATCTCAAATCACGATTTGACTTAGGCTATAGAAGATTTAGTTACTCTCACTACGACTCAAGTACTCCAAAAAATCCAAATCCGATTCCAAGTTTACCTTTGAGTTTCAATGTTTTGTATTTTTGTATTTTTGTATTTTTGTATTTTAGTATTTTTTGTATTTTTGTATTTTTGTATTTTTGTATTTTTGTATTTTTGTATTTTTGTATTTTTGTATTTTTGTATTTTTGTATTTTAGTATTTTTTGTATTTTTGTATTTTTGTATTTTTGTATTTTTGTATTTTTGTATTTTTGTATTTTTGTATTTTTGTATTTTTGTATTTTTGTATTTTTGTATTTTTGTATTTTTGTATTTTTGTATTTTTGTATTTTTGTATTTTTGTATTTTTGTATTTTTGTATTTTTGTATTTTTGTATTTTTGTATTTTTGTATTTTTGTATTTTTGTATTTTTGTATTTTTGTATTTTTGTATTTTTGTTTTTGTTTGTTGCTTAATTTTCCATTAGTACTTATCACATTTATTTCACATTCTGAGCAGATAATGACACTCATCTCATCAACGCAATTAATTTTGGTTTGATGATACTTGAAACCTGATCTCTATATATTTTAATTAATTTATTGAGTGCCTACCTCATGTCTTTCAACAACATCAATTTGCTAGGGTTGATCTTTGGACCTTTTTGTAGATGATTTTCATGAATTGATTTTTTTTTCGTAACGATATATTTTGAAATTTAATTTAATTTTTATGAAATTAATTCAAATTCTTAAAATATGTATTTGTTTCACCCTATCAAGACTTAATTTTACATCAGAGAACCTGACCGAAAACACTGCCCCAGCCCAGACACAAAGGTCCATCTCGTAAATAAATTAGCTTCCCCAAAGTCAAGAAACGAACCTTTGGCCAACTGACCCAAACAGGTCCCTAGCCTTCATCTTCTTCTTCTTCTACTATTGGCCCCCACTCCAAGGTTAGCAAACTCATTATGCTCAGAAGGTTGGCCGCCCACGGTGGTAAATCGTCGGTAAATCTGATTCGAGAGCTCAGTTTACCTTGACTTCCTCAAGGGGGTTCTCTCGTCCGAAAGGGCACTTGAGTTTGTGGTGATCCAAAAATAGAATTTATGGTGATGAAATTTTCGCACTCTTATGAAATGTGATTTAATTTAATTAATGTTTCTTGGATAAATTAAAAATTCCAAATTATTTTTCAAAAATTCACTACAAGACCTCAGTATTTTTTTTTAAGTTTGAACCACAAATCTTTCACCCAAATGTTTGGTGGCCGTCTAATTTGTCTGTGTCTATGGACCTAACCAGGTCTGCCCAGGGGACCCCCTGAAGTTGTGTGAATAATTGAGCACCATGTTTATCCCCGAGACTAGAAAATTGCTGCTCTCGACGATGATCATGCATTTTTAATTTTAATTATCATCTTTGCCCGCCCCAAAACTCGCACACACACACACGCACCTATCGGTGATCACCACTACTATTACTGGGCGATAATAAACATTAGAGGCGAAACGCTAATGGGACATTAAATACACAATGGACGATGTTTGTGTTTGTCTCCGTTTGGAGTGCGCCACACACAGGTTTGCATCGTGTGTTTGTTACCTTTTGGTTTAATGTGTTTGTTTGATCCCGGTAATGAGGGTGATTTCGATGAGAAATTTGATTAACATTTATCACTTTAATTAGATAGGTTTTGGATGTTTAATCGATTGGAATAATCCAAAAGTGCGCAAATAACTATATTGTTCAATAAAAAAAATGAAAGTTCGGAGGGACAATCTCGGAACAAAACTAGTGTGGACAATATGGATACCATTTTTTCAAATATCTTCAGGATCGGCCACAACTCCGAACGGCCAGGTGCTCCCAAATATTTTGGAGGGAAAAACGTAACGATTTTTGATTGTGAAATCTTGTGTTTTTTTGCATCAATTATTTAAAGATTTTATCCTGTTTTTATCCCAATTATTTATTAAACATACTTTGAGTGTAACATACAACTGAGCAATTCTCTACGAAATCGATCGATTTCAACCATTTTATTTTGTTTGGCTCAAACTTTTTGAAAGCCTTCCCTTTGACCAAAGAAACCATTGGTTCACCTGTACAAGTCCATATATTATTGGTAGCGGTCCATACAAAAATGGTACGTAAATATTTAAACATCTGTAACTATTCAAGGACCTTTTTTTGAATCAATCGATTTTGGTATTCTCCGCCAACTCACACAGCAGTTGCCCCGACCCCTCTTCGATTTGCGTGAAACTTTGTCCTAAGGGGTAACTTTTGTCCCTGATCACGAATCCGAGGTCCGTTTTTTTATACCTCGTGACGGAGGGGCGGTACGACCCCTTCCATTTTTGAACATGCGAAAAAAGCGGTGTTTTTAAATAATTTGCAGCCTGAAACGGTGATGAGATCAGTAGTGCGGTGCCTGTGTGGACGCTCAGTCCTGTTTTTTCGTGTTATTTTCCGTCTCTTTTGTGTCGCTGTTCGAGTGCATGGGGTGATTGGTCATTATAATTAAATAATGGCATCAGTAGTGCGGTGCCTGTGTGGACGCTCAGTCCTGTTTTTTCGTGTTATTTTCCGTCTCTTTTGTGTCGCTGTTCGAGTGCATGGGGTGATTGGTCATTATAATTAAATAATGGCATCAGTAGTGCGGTGCCTGTGTGGACGCTCAGTCCTGTTTTTTCGTGTTATTTTTCGTCTCTTTTGTGTCGCTGTTCGAGTGCATGGGGTGATTGGTCATTATAATTAAATAATGGCATCAGTAGTGCGGTGCCTGTGTGGACGCTCAGTCCTGTTTTTTCGTGTTATTTTCCGTCTCTTTTGTGTCGCTGTTCGAGTGCATGGGGTGATTGGTCATTATAATTAAATAATGGCATCAGTAGTGCGGTGCCTGTGTGGACGCTCAGTCCTGTTTTTTCGTGTTATTTTTCGTCTCTTTTGTGTCGCTGTTCGAGTGCATGGGGTGATTGGTCATTATAATTAAATAATGGCATCAGTAGTGCGGTGCCTGTGTGGACGCTCAGTCCTGTTTTTTCGTGTTATTTTCCGTCTCTTTTGTGTCGCTGTTCGAGTGCATGGGGTGATTGGTCATTATAATTAAATAATGGCATCAGTAGTGCGGTGCCTGTGTGGACGCTCAGTCCTGTTTTTTCGTGTTATTTTTCGTCTCTTTTGTGTCGCTGTTCGAGTGCATGGGGTGATTGGTCATTATAATTAAATAATGGCATCAGTAGTGCGGTGCCTGTGTGGACGCTCAGTCCTGTTTTCTCGTGTTATTTTCCGTCTTTTTTATGTCGCTGTTCGAGTGCATGGGGTGATTGGTCATTATAATTAAATAATGGCATCAGTAGTGCGGTGCCTGTGTGGACGCTCAGTCCTGTTTTCTCGTGTTATTTTTCGTCTTTTTTATGTCGCTGTTCGAGTGCATGGGGTGAGTGGTCATTATAATTAAATAATGGCATCAGTAGTGCGGTGCCTGTGTGGACGCTCAGTCCTGTTTTCTCGTGTTATTTTTCGTCTCTTTTGTGTCGCTGTTCGAGTGCATGGGGTGATTGGTCATTATAATTAAATAATGGCATCAGTAGTGCGGTGCCTGTGTGGACGCTCAGTCCTGTTTTTTCGTGTTATTTTCCGTCTCTTTTATGTCGCTGTTCGAGTGCATGGGGTGAGTGGTCATTATAATTAAATAATGGCATCAGTAGTGCGGTGCCTGTGTGGACGCTCAGTCCTGTTTTTTCGTGTTATTTTCCGTCTCTTTTATGTCGCTGTTCGAGTGCATGGGGTGAGTGGTCATTATAATTAAATAATGGCATCAGTAGTGCGGTGCCTGTGTGGACGCTCAGTCCTGTTTTCTCGTGTTATTTTTCGTCTTTTTTATGTCGCTGTTCGAGTGCATGGGGTGATTGGTCATTATAATTAAATAATGGCATCAGTAGTGCGGTGCCTGTGTGGACGCTCAGTCCTGTTTTCTCGTGTTATTTTCCGTCTCTTTTGTGTCGCTGTTCGAGTGCATGGGGTGATTGGTCATTATAATTAAATAATGGCATCAGTAGTGCGGTGCCTGTGTGGACGCTCAGTCCTGTTTTCTCGTGTTATTTTTCGTCTCTTTTATGTCGCTGTTCGAGTGCATGGGGTGATTGGTCATTATAATTAAATAATGGCATCAGTAGTGCGGTGCCTGTGTGGACGCTCAGTCCTGTTTTCTCGTGTTATTTTCCGTCTCTTTTATGTCGCTGTTCGAGTGCATGGGGTGATTGGTCATTATAATTAAATAATGGCATCAGTAGTGCGGTGCCTGTGTGGACGCTCAGTCCTGTTTTCTCGTGTTATTTTCCGTCTTTTTTATGTCGCTGTTCGAGTGCATGGGGTGATTGGTCATTATAATTAAATAATGGCATCAGTAGTGCGGTGCCTGTGTGGACGCGCAGTCCTGTTTTTTCGTGTTATTTTCCGTCTCTTTTTATGTCGCTGTTCGAGTGCATGGGGTGATTGGTCATTATAATTAAATAATGGCATCAGTAGTGCGGTGCCTGTGTGGACGCTCAGTCCTGTTTTCTCGTGTTATTTTTCGTCTCTTTTGTGTCGCTGTTCGAGTGCATGGGGTGATTGGTCATTATAATTAAATAATGGCATCAGTAGTGCGGTGCCTGTGTGGACGCTCAGTCCTGTTTTCTCGTGTTATTTTCCGTCTTTTTTATGTCGCTGTTCGAGTGCATGGGGTGATTGGTCATTATAATTAAATAATGGCATCAGTAGTGCGGTGCCTGTGTGGACGCTCAGTCCTGTTTTTTCGTGTTATTTTCCGTCTCTTTTGTGTCGCTGTTCGAGTGCATGGGGTGATTGGTCATTATAATTAAATAATGGCATCAGTAGTGCGGTGCCTGTGTGGACGCGCAGTCCTGTTTTTTCGTGTTATTTTCCGTCTCTTTTATGTCGCTGTTCGAGTGCATGGGGTGATTGGTCATTATAATTAAATAATGGCATCAGTAGTGCGGTGCCTGTGTGGACGCTCAGTCCTGTTTTCTCGTGTTATTTTCCGTCTTTTTTATGTCGCTGTTCGAGTGCATGGGGTGATTGGTCATTATAATTAAATAATGGCATCAGTAGTGCGGTGCCTGTGTGGACGCTCAGTCCTGTTTTCTCGTGTTATTTTTCGTCTTTTTTATGTCGCTGTTCGAGTGCATGGGGTGAGTGGTCATTATAATTAAATAATGGCATCAGTAGTGCGGTGCCTGTGTGGACGCTCAGTCCTGTTTTCTCGTGTTATTTTCCGTCTTTTTTATGTCGCTGTTCGAGTGCATAGGGTGATTGGTCATTATAATTAAATAATGGCATCAGTAGTGCGGTGCCTGTGTGGACGCTCAGTCCTGTTTTCTCGTGTTATTTTTCGTCTTTTTTATGTCGCTGTTCGAGTGCATGGGGTGAGTGGTCATTATAATTAAATAATGGCATCAGTAGTGCGGTGCCTGTGTGGACGCTCAGTCCTGTTTTTTCGTGTTATTTTCCGTCTCTTTTGTGTCGCTGTTCGAGTGCATGGGGTGATTGGTCATTATAATTAAATAATGGCATCAGTAGTGCGGTGCCTGTGTGGACGCTCAGTCCTGTTTTCTCGTGTTATTTTTCGTCTTTTGAGCAATTCTCTGAGATTTCGGTCATTCGATTTTTTTTGTATTTTTTAATCCGGCTGAAACTTTTTTGGTGCCTTCGGTATGCCCAAAGAAGCCATTTTGCATCATTAGTTTGTCCATATAATTTTCCATACAAATTTGGCAGCTGTCCATACAAAAATGATATGTGAAAATTCAAAAATCTGTATCTTTTGAAGGAATTTTTTGATCGATTTGGTGTCTTCGGCAAAGTTGTAGGTATGAATATGGACTACACTGAAAAAAATTGATACACGATAAAAAAAAATTTGGTGATTTTTAATTTAACTTTTTGTCACTAAAACTTGATTTGCAAAAAAACACTATTTTTAATTTTTTTCATTTTTTGATATGTTTTAGAGGACATAAAATGCCAACTTTTCAGAAATTTCCAGAATGGGCAAAAAATCTTTGACCGAGTTATGATTTTTTGAATCAATACAGATTTTTTTCAAAAAATCGAAATATTGGTCGCAAAAATTTTTCAACTTTATTTTCCGATGTAAAATCGAATTTGCAATCAAAAAGTACTTTAGTGAATTTTTGAAAAAGTGCACCATTTTCAAGTTATAACCTTTTTTAGGTAACTTTTTTGAAAATAGTCGCAGTTTTTCATTTTTTAAAAATAGTGCCCATGTTTGCCCACTATTGAAAAAAATATTTTTGAAAAGCTGAGAAAATTCTCTATATTTTGCTTCTTCGGACTTTGTTGATACGACCCTTAGTTGCTGAGATATTGCCATGCAAAGGTTAAAAAACATGAAAATTGATGTTTTCTAAGTCTCACCCAAACAACCCACTATTTTCTAATGTCGATATCTCAGCAACTATAGGTCCGATTCACAATGTTAATATATGAAACATTTGTGAAATTTTCCGATCTTTTCGAAAAAAATACTTTCAAAAATTCAAAATCAAGACTAACATTTCAAACAGGCCAAACATTCAATATTACGCCCATTTGAAATGTTAGACTTGATTTAAAATTTTTGAAAGTATTTTTTTCGAAAAGATCGGAAAATTTCACGAATGTTTCATATATTAACATTGAAAATCGGACCTATAGTTGCTGAGATATCGACATTAGAAAATGGTGGGTTGTTTGGGTGAGACTTAGAAAACATCAATTTTCCTGTTTTTTAACATTTGCATGGCAATATCTCAGCAACTAAGGGTCGTATCAACAAAGTCCGAAAAAGCAAAATATAGAGAATTTTCTCAACTTTCCAAAAATATTTTTTCCAAAAGTGGGCAAACATGGGCACTATTTTTAAAAAATGAAAAACTGCGACTATTTTCAAAAAAGTTACTTAAAAATGGCTATAACTTAAAAACGGTACACTTTATCAAAATTTCACTAAAGTACTTTTTGATTGCAAATTCGATTTTACATCGAAAAATGAAGTTGAAAAATTTTTGCGACCAATATTTCGATTTTTTTTAAAAATCTGTATTGATTCAAAAAATCATAACTCGGTCAAAGATTTTTTGCCCATTCTGGAAATTTCTGAAAAGTTGGCATTTTATGTCCTCTAAAACATATCAAAAAATGAAAAAAATTAAAAATAGTGTTTTTTTGCAAATCAAGTTTTAGTGACAAAAAGTTAAATTAAAAATCACCAAATTTTTTTTTACCGTGTATCAATTTTTTTCAGTGTAGTCCATATCCATACCTACAACTTTGCCGAAGACACCAAATCGATCAAAAAATTCCTTCAAAAGATACAGATTTTTGAATTTTCACATATCATTTTTGTATGGACAGCTGCCAAATTTGTATGGAAAATTATATGGACAAACTAATGATGCAAAATGGCTTCTTTGGGCATACCGAAGGCACCAAAAAAGTTTCAGCCGGATTAAAAAATACAAAAATTAAAATTAAAGAAAAAAGACCGATTCCGTAGAGAACTGCTCTTTTTTATGTCGCTGTTCGAGTGCATGGGGTGAGTGGTCATTATAATTAAATAATGGCATCAGTAGTGCGGTGCCTGTGTGGACGCGCAGTCCTGTTTTTTCGTGTTATTTTCCATCTCTTTTGTGTCGCTACTTGTGTACATGGGGTGATTGGATTTCTTCTGATTCGTGTTGTTTTCATCTCTTTTGTGTGCATGGGGTGATTGGTCTTCTTCTTCTTCTTTTTTCTTTATTTTTAGTTCGCGCGTTCGTTGGCCAATGAGTTTATTTTTGTCCTCTTTACATAGTTTTCGATAGAAACGATCCGAATTCTTTTTTTTTCGAGACAAGCAAGTCGTATTGCTGGATTAAGTCCTTTCTATATCATCGATGATCGGAAGGCACGCCGACGAATATGTTTTAAGGCTTATGATATAAAATCATTTTAATGAATAAAGCCCTTCTTACATCACCGTTGATCGGAAGGCACGCCGACGAAGAATTTCTGGAGGATCGCGGTCGAATTAATACTATATTTAAAATTCTAGATAGCTATCTTTCGGATTCGATTGTGAGTAGCGGGACTTCGCGGTTACTATGCAACGTATTTTTTGGAGTCTTTTTATATTTTAAATTTATAAGTCCTTCTTTTATCATCGTTGATAGGAAGGCACGCCGCCGGTTAAGTTCGTTTAAGTTATTGTTTTAATTTCATTACAATCGGTTACGTGGTGTCCTGTTTTCTTTTCGTTTATTTTCGTTGATCGTAATAATTTATTCCAATTGGCAGCTTTAGTATTAACTCATCTACTATTTTTGACATTTGCTCGCGTTATCTTAATTGTACCAACAGTAAAAATATACTGATAAGTCCAGCCCATAGCACTACCGCTCGGTTGGCACGCGTTCGATTAAAACAAACTTTTTAAATAATCAATTATTTATCTTTCCGCAGCCGGCTGCCTAAGATTTAAAATTTCAACCGATAAACCAAATGCTCATGGTCACATCACTGCCACTCGTGAATCCTGACCTCATACCCATCTACTAACCCCCTCAAAACTCATGTGATACTTTGTCGGAGAAGCAGTCGATTGGGCGGTCTCTATCACTCAAGTATCGGACTAACATTCCCATCCACTTCCCCGTGACCCTACCACTGGTCGTGGCCGGCGCCGGTATTGATCAGCATGATAGGGACCTTTGAGAAGTTGCGAAGCGAGGAAAGATAGCACCCACTTATCTTCCACGGCTCGTGGATGTAACTTCTGGAGGTCCTGGTCAATAACGGAGTAGCAACTGCGGGTGGGCACCTATGCTTATGCTTATGCTTATGCTTAATTTGCAGCCTGAAACGGTGATGAGATAGAAATTTGGAGTCAAAGGGACTTTTATGTAAAATTAGACGCCCGATTTGATGGCGTACTCAGAATTCCGGAAAAACGTATTTTTCATCGAAAAAAACACTGAAAAAGTTTTAAAAATTCTCCCATTTTCCGTTACTTGACTGTAAAAATTTTTGGAACATGTCATTTTATGGGAAATTTGATGTACTTTTCGAATCTACATTGTCCCAGAAGGGTCATTTTTTCATTTAGAACAAAATTTTTCATTTTAAAATCTCGTGTTTTTTTCTAACTTTGCAGAGTTATTTTTTAGAGTGTAACAATGTTCTACCAATTTTTTTAGAGCAGACAACAACAAAAATTTTGATATATAGACATAAGGGGTTTGCTTGGAAACATCACGAGTTATCGCGATTTTACGAAAAAAAGTTTTGAAAAAGTTGGTCGTCATCGATCATGGCCATTCATGGTCACCTGCTACAGACACGGACGACGAAACAAAGTGAAACGCAAAAAGTAACTTTAACAAAACTTTTTTTCGTAAAATCGCGATAACTCGTGATGTTTATAAGCAAACCCCTTATGTCTGTATATCAAAATTTTTGTAATTGTCTGCTCGACATTAACACTTTCTAAAAAATTACCCTGCAAAGTTAAAAAAACACGAAATTTTAAAATGAAAAAAATTGTTCTAAATGAAAAAATGACCCTTCTGGGTCAATGAAGATTCGAAAATAACATTAAATTTCCCATAAAATGACATGTTCCAAAATTTTTTACATTCGAGTAACGGAAAATGGGAGAATTTTTAAAACTTTTTTTGTGTTTTTTCGATGAAAAATACGTTTTTTCGGAATTCTGAGTACGCCATCAAATCGGGCGTCTAATTTTACATACATGTCCCTTTGACACCAAATTTCTATCTCATCACCGTTTCAGGCTGCAAATTGTTGAAAAACACCTCTTTTTTCGCATGTTCAAAAATGGAAGGGGTCGTACCGCCCCTCCATAACGAGATATAAAAAACGGACCTCTGATTCGAGATCAGGGACAAAAGTTACCCCATAGGACAAAGTTTCACGCAAATCGAAGAGGGGTCGGGGCAACTTTTCCCGATTTCGTGTGAGTTGGTAGAGAATTACCCAAGGACTATTAAAAAAAATAGGTACACGGAAAAAATTGCTGATTTTTCAACAAACTTTTTTCCACAAACACTCAATCTCCCTAAATACGTATTTTTTTTGATTTTCGAGATTTTTTTAAATGTGTTAAGGGACAAAAATCCGTAACTTTTCAGCCATAGAGAAGTATGGTCAAGAAATCTGCCGCCGAGTTATGTTTTTTTGAAAACAAGGTAATTTTTGGAAATAGAAATCTCTTGAAAAAAAAAAAATTACCATATTTTTTAATGTAAAATTATATTTGCAATTGAAAAGAATTTTATGATTTTATGATGAGGGGGTCCAATTTCAATATATAGCCAACGAAAGTTCGATTTTAGCGAAATATTTGCATTTTTTCAATTTATAAAACAGTGACCATTTCTAAAATATTTTTATTTGAAAGTTCACAAAATTTTCAATAAAATTGTCTAAGAGACACTGAAGATTGGACCTCTGGTTGTTAAGATACAGTGACTAAAATAGAAAGAAATAGAAGAATAAGTTTTCTAAATGTCACCCAAACAACCACCTTTTTTTAATGTCAATGTCTTTGCAATTAATGGTCCAATATCAAGACTAACATTTCAAAAGGTCTTCTTAAAATAAAAATCTTGATTAAAAAAAATTAAATATTGTTTTCGTAAAGATCTTAAAAATTTCCCGAATGTTTACATATTTTAATATTAAAACCCGGACCATTAGTTGCATAGATATCGACATTAGAAAATTGTTAGTTGTTTTAGTGAGACTTAGAAATCATCAATTTTCCTGTTTTTTTAATCTTTGCATGGCAATATCTCAGCAACTAAGGGCCGTCAACAAAGTTCCAAAAGCAAAAGAATTTTCTCAGCTTTTCAAAAATATTTTTTTCAAAAGTGGGCAAACATGGGCACTAATTAAAAAATTGAATAACTGCTACCAGGGATGGAATAATCGCAAAAAATCATTTTCGCTTGCGAGTTTTCAATCTGTTGATGTTTTTGTGAATTTCCTTGTCAGCACCACTTAAAATTATTTATTTCACTTTGTTTACACATATTGTCGATTTACTTTGTTTACACATATTGTCGATCTACAAATAGTGACAGGTCATTTTTCGACATGTGACGTTACACTTGCTCGTGTAGTAGTGAAAAAGATGTTCCGCTGAATAATTAAGATGATGATTTTTTTTAGATTCCTTCTACCGATCTATCTTGGGTGAGAGCGGAGAGTCATGTTCTCTTCGGATTATTTTCTCTTGATAAACATTTAAAAATTTTCTTCTGATGATGATTCTTCCATCGCTAACTGCCACTATTTTCAATAAACTTACCTTAAAATGGCTATAATATTAATGCGGTGCCTTTTATCAAAATTTCACTGAAGTACTTTTTGATTTCAAATTCGATTTACATAGACAAATAATGTTGAAAAAATTTTGCGACCAATATTTTTTTTTTTTTTGAAAGAAATCAGTTTTGATTTTCTCAATCATATGAAAAAAATGAGAAAGTGTTTTTTTTTGCAAATTAAATTTCAGTGACAAAAAATTAAAAATTTGTATGGAAAATTATGAACAATCTTATTCTGCCAAATGGCTTCCTTGGGCTTACCAAAGGCACAAAAAAAGTTTCAGTTGGATAAAAAAATACAAAAAAAAAATTGAATGACCAAAATCCTAGAGAACTGCGCTTTTTTTGAAAATAAATTTGATATAAATGTCAAAAATCATTTTCGAAAACCTGGAAAATCCTGATCGGACTATGTTTTTTTCAGCATCATCTAATCGATCCTTTTTCCAACTTGTGTTGTCTTGGAAACTATTGGCTCTGTTATTATTTTTAAAATCATTTTTTTGATAAATTATTTTTTGACCTAAGGTGAAAAAAAATCTAAGGAGATGTAAAAATAAAAAAAAACATTTTAGGTCATTTTTGACATTTAAATGCAAAGATATCCTATTCTGATTTTAATTTTTGATTCAACCGAAACAAAATACACAAATTTCAAACTTTAAAACCAAATTCTAACAACAAGAAAACACCACGATTGCTATCGTGATTGCTGAAAGTAACCTTACTTCCAACAGAATACATTAAACTTTTCTCTCACGTTTTCCATTCAGTAAAAATATTCATCGCCACGCCCCATTTTGTCACGCTCGTTTCAATTGCAACAATCCGCCAACAGGAAAATCATAATCCTTGCGTGCATTCTACTTTCTACACCGTCATTCTTACCCGAGCAGACGGAAATAACTTGGGAATAACATTTTTTGTTATTTGAAAATACTAGGCCAATAACATTATATGTTATTTATAACGAGATTTGTTATGCATCGTTATGATATTTTTGTTATTGGATGTTATTGTAATAACAGATTAATAACATTTTTAGTTATTTTTCGAACAAATTTTTGTTATTATTTTTTGTTATTTTAACAACTAATCCGATCATCCCAAACACATTTGGAGATATTCTTCTATAACAAGAAATGTTATTCCAAAGTTGTTTTGGATTTCAATCAATATCAGACCAATAACAAATATTGTTATGATAACAAAAACTGTTATTATATCCTTATGCAAAAATGGATTTTTCAAGAAGATTCCATAACAATTTCTGTTATTTTAACAGTATTTGTTATTGAAATGGCATGAATTTTGTTATTACCTTCTTCCCAGGTACATATAAAAGGGAGTTTTGCTGGTATTTGATTTGATTACCCGGGCAGACGGTAATAACAAAATTCATGCCATTTCAATAACAAATACTGTTAAAATAACAAAAAATGTTATGGATTCTTCTTGAAAAATCCATTTTTGCATAAGGGTTTAATAACAGTTTATGTTATCATTACAAAATTTGTTATTGGTCTGATATTGGTAGACAGCCAAAACAACTTTGCAATAACATTTTTTGTTATGGAAGAATACCTCCAACTGTTATTGGGATGATCGGATTAGTTGTTAAAATAACAAAAAATAATAACAAAGATTTGTTCGAAAAATAACTAAAAATGTGATTAGTCTGATATTACAATAACAATTCAATAACAAAAAATGCATAACGACCAATAACAAATCTTGTTATAAATAACATAAAATGTTATTGGCCTAGTATTTTCAAATATCAGAAAATGTTATTCCCAAGTTATTAGCGTCTGCTCGGGTAAATTTGATTTTTTAAATTTTGAGTCATATCTGAAAAAAATAAAATTCTTTGTTGAATTAAAAAAATAAACATTACATTTGCCATTTTTTTCTCTTTACCCTACAATGAACGCATAACTAGCCACACATCGACTGCCAGACTGACCCATCTGACACCTCCCCCTTACCCCTTAAACCCCCCAGCAGTAGCTTTCGTGCACACATATTTATTAGCAATCTGCATAGTAATTTGGAATAATCAAATTCAATTTTCTCGTTTTTGCCTTGACCTGGGGTGCCGAGCCCGGAAAAGTGACCGCATGTGTTGCGAGACCCACTTTGTGTGTGTGTGTGTGTGTGTGTGTGTGTGTGTGTGTGTGTGTGTGTGTGTGTGTGTGTGTGTGTGTGTGTGTGTGTGTGTGTGTGTGTGTGTGTGTGTGTGTGTGTGTGTGTGTGTGTGTGTGTGTGTGTGTGTGTGTGTGTGTTGTGCTCCCCCTTTCACCTTCTTTGCAGGATCACATCATCAGCATAATCTGGGCCAAAGTGCATGTGCTTAAACACACACAAACACATACACACATACACACACACACACACACACACACACACACACACACACACACACACACACACACACACACACACACACGACCAGACATATTTCCGGTCTGACTGGCAGGATTCCATGCCAGGTAACTTTTTGCAAATGTTATTTTGTAAATTTTCTTCAAATCGACTAATAAATTACTAGAAAACTCGTGAGTGATTTTAAATCAATTTAATTATCATTAATTTTCGGAAAGATCCTTCTTGAAACAAACATTCTGTGGTTTAAGTTTAGATGATTTTTAAATATACATTGTAAGTTGCACATTTATTTTAAAACACGAACAAAAAAACCCATAAATTTCAGTAGATAGATTTATCAATAACTGCCAGCCTAAAAGGGTGACCTGAATCCCAGTTTGACACCGCCACCACCAGGGGTCTGATAACCACAATCCGCGCAGTTTTCAGAAGGGGTCATGTGGATCATTCGGGCTGATTAATGTAATGGAACAGAAAGCAAAGGGGTCAGCAAATTAACTGCAATGTGCATTGTTATCCGAGCATTCGTTGGTGAAGGTTGTCTGAATCAACATGACTCGTCGCGTCCCGGCGCAAAACGCCGGCAATATTGCCCTACCTGCGGCTCAAGCAGGCAAAAAAGTGGGAATTTCCAAAAGGAAGGTTGAGGCCTCGACTGATGGCCAAAAACCGGGGATTTCCAAGAGGAAGGTGCTTTTGGAAGTGACATCGAACAGCAAAAAGACGAAAAAGAGCGACGGTACTGTACCGATGGATGAGGAGGAGGAGAACTCTTCATCGCACGAGGAGCAGCTATTGAAGAACAACAAGTTTGCTGGACTGCCTGACGAGGACCAGGTAGCGGAAGCAAAGGAGAATGAAGTGAAACAGCGAAAGGAGAAACTGCCTCCTTTTTATGTGCGGCAATCAGCAGCAACGATCGACTTTCGAGCGGGGCTGGTTGAACTCATCAAGTCTGGGAAAGTCCTAGGCAACATTCGTCTGTGTCAGGACGGATTTAAGGTGCTGGTGCAATCCAGGCAGCACTATCAACTGGTCAAGGATTACTTGACCGAAAACGAGGCGGAGTACTTTACCCATGATGTCGTCATGGATAAGCCGTACAAAATCGTCGTCAGAGGTCTGTACGACATGCCAGTGGAGGAATTAGCTGCCGAGCTAAAAGTTTTGAAACTGGATGTGTTGGCCGTGCACAAAATGAGCCGACGCAACAAAGACATCAAGTACCGTGACCAGCTCTACCTGCTGCATTTAGCTAAGGGATCGACAACGCTTCCTGAGCTGAAGGCAATTCGAGCGGTTTTCAACATTATCGTGTCGTGGGAGCGATACCGACCAGTGCATCGTGACGTCACACAATGCTTCAACTGCCTGGGTTTCGGGCACGGAGGTAAGAACTGCCACCTAAAGCGTCGTTGCGCCAAATGTGGTACCGATGCGCACATCACATCCCAGTGCATCCAAGATTCGCTGGTGAAGTGCCTCAACTGCAACGGTGAGCACTCGTCAACCGACCGAAAGTGCCCCAAGAGAGCTGAGTTCGTGAAAATTCGGCAGCAAGCATCGACGAAGAATCAGCCTCAGCGTCGTAGAACTCCTCCAGCCCTGGTGGAGCAAAACTTTCCACCTCTTCAGCCACGACGGCAGGTACCGAACTTGGCACCGTTACCGTTGGATCCCAGGAAGAGAGCTGAGATGAATCATCCACGGCCGGGTTCCAGCCAGGAGCCGAGACCGCCACCACCGGGCTTCAGCCAGGAGCCAAGACCAACCCAAGAACCAGCAGTTGAGGAAAATGGTAATGATCTTTACACCTCAACCGAACTCCTCAATATTTTCAAACAGATGTCCGCTGCACTGCGTGGATGCAAAACCAAGACCCAGCAGATTGAAGTGCTGACCTCGTTCGTCATCCAGTATGGATCGTAGGTCCCTCAAGCTGCTGAATTGGAACGCTTGCTCCATTAGGAGGAAGAATTTAGAGCTGGTGGATTTTCTTCGCGAGAAGGAGATCGACGTAGCTGCCATCACGGAAACTCATCTGAAGCCCGGTGAAAAAGTTTATCTGCAAAACTACAAGATCGCGACGCAGCTCGATAGGACCACCTCTGGAGGAGGAGGTGTGCTTGTCGCTGTTCATCGTGATCTCAAGCCACGCCGGCTGCCACACTTTAAGCTGGACATCATCGAGGCCGTTGGAGTGGAAATTCCCACTTCGGTTGGCCCAGTACTCTTCATTGCTGCATACTGCCCACGTCAGGTGAATGCCAGAGATAGTTCAGCAGCAAAACTGAAGAGCGATATCCAGAAGCTGACACGGCGGAGCGCAAAGTACATCATCGCTGGTGACCTCAACGCGAAGCATGAAGTTTGGGGCAACAGCAGGAGGAATCGAAACGGAGTGATTCTGCACAACGATCTGCAAAACGGATACTACAACGTTGTGAGTCCAGATCGTCCAACGAGGGTGGCCCGGTCTGGGAATCACTCAATCATCGACTTCTTCATTACCAATATGGCTGAGAACGTGGCTCATCCTGAGGTGTTTGAAGAGTTGAGTTCTGATCACTATCCGGTGGTTGTGGAGGTTGGAGCTTCCGTTACTCCGCAGCGGCAACCAACCCGGAAAGATTACCACAACGTTGACTGGCAGCAGTTTCAGCAAGTGGTCGACAGCAACATCGACTATGATCAACACCCGGAAACTTCTGCTGATATTGATCGTTCGCTGGAGGTGATCCAGCAGGCTATCAACCAAGCAGAGGCTGCCAACGTTCGGGAGGTTCCTGTTAATTTTAAGGTAACTGATATTGACGTAGATACTAAACACTTGATTAGACTTAGGAATGTTTATAGGAGACAATATCAACGGACTGGGGACTATGACAAAAAGATTTCAGTTAACAATTTGAACAAAATAATACAAGACCGACTTGACAATATCAGAAATCAAGAATTTTCAAAACATGTAAGCCAGCTTGGGAATTATTCAAAACCATTTTGGAAACTTTCAAAAGTTCTTAAAAACAAACCAAAGCCTATTCCTCCTCTTATTATTGAGGATTCTCCTTTGATTACATCCGAGGAAAAGGCAAATGCACTTGGGCTTCATTTTGTTAGTTCACATAATCTTGGCGCTTCCATGACCAGCCGTAAAGAAACATCAGTTGCCAATAGTATTTCAACAATTAATAACTCTACCTTTGAATTTCCTGCAGATTCCCATGTTTCTGGTGAGGAAGTCAAAGTTGCAGTTAAACAAATGAAAAATATGAAAGCTCCAGGCTTTGATAACATTTTTAATCTAGTGTTGAAAAAACAGAGTGATCAGTTCTTTCAACATCTAGCCAATATTTTCAATAAATGTTTGCAACTTGGTTACTTCCCTACCAATTGGAAACTGGGCAAAGTCATACCGATTTTGAAGCCTCAAAAAGATCCAACATCGCCAACAAGTTATCGTCCCATTAGTCTTTTGAGTAGTCTGTCCAAACTCTTTGAGAAGGTCATCTATTCAAGGCTTTTGGATTTTACCAACGATAATAATATAATTTTGAACGAGCAGTTTGGCTTCCGAAAGGGTCATAATACTGCTCATCAGCTTACGAGAGTTACTAAAATCATCAAGCAGAACAAGCTTGAGTCTAAATCAACTGCTATGGCTTTGTTGGATGTTGAGAAGGCTTTTGACAATGTTTGGCATGATGGTTTGATACATAAACTGTATTTATACGGTTTTCCAATGTATCTTATCAAAATTATCCAGCACTATCTTTCGGAGAGATCGTTCAAGGTTTTTCTGAATGGGATTGCTTCTGGATTATTCAACATTGATGCTGGGGTTCCCCAAGGAAGTATTCTTGGCCCACTTCTGTATAATATTTTTACATCTGATTTGCCTACTCTTCCTGGTAATGGTGTGTTGTCACTTTTTGCTGATGACACTGCCGTTATTTATAAGGGTAAAATAACCAGATATTTAGTTGGCCGTCTTCAAAAGGGTCTTGACGTTCTTTCCGAATACTTTGGCGACTGGAAAATTCGCATAAATGCAGCCAAAACTCAAACCATCATTTTTCCACTTTCCAAATCGGCCAGATTTGTCCCAAAGGATGATGTTTTGATAAAAATGAATGATGTTTCGATACCCTGGTCAAAGGATGTTGTCTATTTAGGTCTCATACTTGACTCGAAACTTTTGTTTCGGCAGCATGTAGATAAAATATTGAACAAGTGCAGCATTCTCATCAGGTGTTTGTATCCTTTAATTAACAGAAAATCAAAGCTATCTTTGAAAAATAAGTTAGCAGTTTACAAACAAATAATTTACCCTGTTATTGAGTATGCAGTACCTGTTTGGGAGTGTTGCGCTAGAACTCATAAATTGAAGCTCCAGCGTGTCCAAAACAAGGTACTCAAAATGGTTTTGAATGTTCCTGGCTGGACAAGATCAAGTGAGGTTCATGAATTAGCAGAAGTAAAAATGTTGGATCAGAAGATTCAAGAAAAATGTTTGAAATTCAGGGAAAAATGTGCTATATCTGAATACCCCTTGATTCAAGGATTGGTTTAGTTTATTGTAAGTTTAAGTTAGTTTTAGGTTAGGTTATGTTTTCTTAACATTTTTTTTTTCCTCATTGTACCTAGTGTTACAAAAATGATAAATCATATACTTTTAAAGTTAAGAAAATGAACAGTGTTTAAATCACGAAAAGCAAACTAAAGCTGAAGAGCCACAGCTGACCACTTATTATGTAAACCAAATGTAATTATTATAAGAAAGATTCAATAAAGTATATTTAATTAAAAAAAAAAAAAAAAAAAAACTGCAATGTGCAATTTTTGCACTCGCACAATCGGTCACGGACTGCAAGGCCGATAATAGTGTGGGACGAGTGGTCCGCTCTATATTATGTGGCTAGTTAACTGGTTAGTTAGTAACTTTCACATGCAGTTTGGTTTTTTTATGCCAATGTGGTTAACCAAATGGAATTTAATTTGCCGGACGGGGGTTTTCAGTATATTGCCGATGAAGTGGGTGGTCTCCGGTTTAGAATTATTTAGAGGTGTTAAATGAATGGGTTATGGTTTCATTTTTTTTCTTCATTAAATCCATGATAAAGTGGGTGTTTTTGTGGTAGAAACTTGTGTGGCTGTTGCTGAATTTTAATTAGGATCATTAAGTGGGCGTTAAGTAGTCATTTTCAATTGTAATGATCATAATTTGCTTTAGAGTTTGTTTGTTTGTTTGAGGGGTGTTAAAAATTATTCACGTTATGACAATCTGCAAAACTGAAAAATACGTTGATCAAGGAACTCAAGATATGTTTATCTAAAAATGTCAAATTTTCAAGGGAGAGGTGTATGAGACAACCCTAACGAAATCCGAAAATTATTCATGTAATTTTGCCAGCTGAATCTGAATCTACCCTCAGAATTGAGCTAAAGTGTCAAAAATCGATTTTTGTAAAATTTTGGGTTTTAATGTGAAATTACTTTTTTTTCTTAAAATGGCTGTAACTTTTGACTTTCAAGTCCAAATTGACCTGTAAAAAAAAATCAATGTTCATTTTTCAGAGTGCCTCGAACCTCACTTTTCTCTCAAACATAACGATGAACTACTACGTTTAAAAAAAACTGATTTTCGAAGGTTTGCTCATCTTCTTTAAATTCGGTCGTAGAAGACGTTGATTGCGAGATACAATTTAAGTGTCTTCGACAAAGTTGCTTGGATTCACAAGCTCAAAAACTTTCTAAAAGACAAACAAAATTGAAAAATATTTCTCATATCCTTTTCCACTTAATTTTGCAAGCAAGATCAATGTGAGCAGTTCTCTAGGATTTCGGTCATTCGATTTTTTTGTATTTTTTAATCCTACTGAAACTTTTTTGGTGCCTTCGGTATGCCCAAAGAAGCCATTTTGCATCATTAGTTTGTCCATATAATTTTCCATACAAATTCGGCAGCTGTCCATACAAAAATGATGTATGAAAATTCAAAAATCTGTATCTTTTGAAGGAATTTTTTGATCGATTTGGTGTCTTCGGCAAAGTTGTAGGTATGGATACGGACTACACTGGAAAAAAATAATACACGGTAAAAAAAATTTGGTGATTTTTTTATTTAACTTTTTATCACTAAAACTTGATTTACAAAAAAACACTATTTTTAATTTTTTTTATTTTTTGATATGTTTTAGAAGGCATAAAATGCCAACTTTTCAGAAATTTCCAGGTTGTGCAAAAAATCACTGACCGAGTTATGAATTTTTTAATCAATACTGATTTTTTCAAAAAATCGAAATTTTGGTCGTAAAAATTTTTCAACTTCATTTTTCGATGTAAAATCAAATTTGCAATCAAAAAGTACTTTACTGAAATTTTGATAAAGTGCACCGTTTTCAAGTTATAGCCATATTTAAGTGACTTTTTTGAAAATAGTCGCAGTTTTTCATTTTTTTAAATTAGTGCACATGTTTGCCCAGTTTTGAAAAAAATATTTTTGAAAAGCTGAAAAAATTCTCTATATTTTGCTTATTTGGACTTTGTTGATACGACCTTTAGTTGCTGAGATATTGCAATGCAAAGGTTTAAAAACAGGAAAATTGATGTTTTCTAAGTTTCACCCAAACAACCCACCATTTTCTATCGTCAATATCTCAGCAACTAATGGTCCGATTTTCAATGTTAATATATGAAACATTTGTGAAATTTTCCGATCTTTTCGAAAAAAATATTTTTGGAATTTTCAAATCAAGACTAACATTTCACAAAGGCCAAACATTCAATATTACGCCCTTTTAAAATGTTTGTCTTGATTTGAAAATTCCAAAAATATTTTTTTCGAAAAGATCGGAAAATTTCACAATTGTTTCATATATTAACATTGAAAATCGGACCATTAGTTGCTGAGATATTGACGATAGAAAATGGTGGGTTGTTTGGGTGAAACTTAGAAAACATCAATTTTCCTGTTTTTAAACCTTTGCATTGCAATATCTCAGCAACTAAAGGTCGTATCAACATAGTCCGAATAAGCAAAATATAGAGAATTTTCTCAGCTTTTCAAAAATATTTTTTTCAAAACTGGGCAAACATGTGCACTAATTTAAAAAAATGAAAAACTGCGACTATTTTCAAAAAAGTCACTTAAATATGGCTATAACTTGAAAACGGTGCACTTTATCAAAATTTCAGTAAAGTACTTTTTGATTGCAAATTTGATTTTACATCGAAAAATGAAGTTGAAAAATTTTTACGACCAAAATTTCGATTTTTTGAAAAAATCAGTATTGATTAAAAAATTCATAACTCGGTCAGTGATTTTTTGCACAACCTGGAAATTTCTGAAAAGTTGGCATTTTATGCCTTCTAAAACATATCAAAAAATAAAAAAAATTAAAAATAGTGTTTTTTTGTAAATCAAGTTTTAGTGATAAAAAGTTAAATAAAAAAATCACCAAATTTTTTTTTACCGTGTATTATTTTTTCCAGTGTAGTCCGTATCCATACCTACAACTTTGCCGAAGACACCAAATCGATCAAAAAATTCCTTCAAAAGATACAGATTTTTGAATTTTCATACATCATTTTTGTATGGACAGCTGCCGAATTTGTATGGAAAATTATATGGACAAACTAATGATGCAAAATGGCTTCTTTGGGCATACCGAAGGCACCAAAAAAGTTTCAGCCGGATTAAAAAATACAAAAATTAAAATTGAAGAAAAAAGACCGATTTCGTAGAGAATTGCTCATGTGTAATCCTTTTAAAAACCAAAAATTGGCTTAAAAATTGATTTTTTGAATAGGCGTGAAGCCCGCCTAGAGGCTTAAATGACATTTGAGAAGGTCGTATGTAATTTAAATATTTTTGTATTTTGTAATTTAAAAATTACTGTAACACAAAGCGGTTGCATCAAATAAAAAAATATTTTCGAGACTGAAAAATTAAGTCTGTCATTTTGAAATTGCTTAAAACCACCAGAAAACATATTTTTTCCACATTTTTAATTTTATAAACGCCCTATCTTCACAAGGATTAGACTTAGGACAATGGTCAATATGGAGATTTTGATGTAAAATTGTCTAGGAAATCGATTCCCACTATCGGATGTTGAAAATTTTGAAATTTAGACCACCTTTCAAAAAAAAAAGTTTTAGTGAACGATTTTTTTTAAGGAGAGACATACCATCCTGCATTTTTCTTAGTCTTTTTGTAACATCTTAGGCTTTTTCCTCAAAAAATGTTGGACGAAAAAAAATCGTGACATCACCTTCAAATTAAACTTTTAAATTTAAAAATTGAAAAATCTCATGGAAGTGGCGTGTATTTATCTTTTAGCAAATTTTTTCCAGAAAGCCCGTTCAATTTCCTACAAGTTTGTCTTTGGCCACTTTTTGGGTGTTTTTAAAACCGCCTTGAGTCAGGAGTACCCAAAAAGCAAAAACTGAAAATTTGGTTTATTGGACCTTTTAAAAAAAACTCCAGAAATGTCCTAAGCCCTGATTGCTTAGATGTTGTATTAAATATAAGTGGTATTTAGAATCAAAATCAATTTAATTTTAAAGAATCTTTAAAAATCTCTTAAATCCTTAAATTTCAAAATTTCAACGGGTTTTCAAGTGCATCCATCTGAAAGCAATTTTAAACTCAATTAAAATTTTTTTTTTCGCAAAACTTTTTGTTTTTATTCATCTTTTTTTGTTTGACAACCATTCATTGCAAAACAACTAAGCCATATTGTTTGACGGATTTTGATCAACCGCGGTAGATTTTCTTGAAATAATTCATTGGCACCAAACTGTCAAAAGTTGATCGCGATAGATCGCGTTCGATACTTCTCTACCACAGTTTTTTATGTGAAAAAATGGTACACGGAAAAAATAAGTGATTTTCTATTGATTTTTTTCACAGAAATTTAATACAGTGGACTCTCTCGTAGTCGATACTGAAGGGACCGTTGAGAGCGGGAGTTATCAAATTATAGAATGAAAAATCAAAGCAATCTTTTTGAAGGGACTGAAAACTGTATTCACAGCTGGGGCAATATTGATATCGGGAAGATCGACAGTCCACTGTATCTCAAAATATGTACTTTTTAAATTTTTGAATATTTTTTATATGTTTTAGGGGACAAAAACTCGCAGCTTTTGAGCCAATTAAAAAAAAATTAGTATGAGTGACCATTGCTGAAATTATTTTTTTAAATACAGATTTGTAATAACAAACATTCAATATAGAGCAATTCTCTACGAAATCGATCATTTTTCTTCAATTTTAATTTTTGTTTTTTTTAAACCTACTGAAACTATTTTGGTGCCTTCGGTATGCCCAAAGAAGCCATCTTGCATCATTAGTTCGTTCATATAATTTTCCATACAAATTTGGCAGCTGTCCATACAAAAATGATGTATGAAAATTCAAAAATCTGTATCTTTTGAAGGAATTTTTTGATCGATTTGGTGTCTTCGGCAAAGATGTAGGTATGGATACGGACTACACTGGAAAAAATGATACACGGTAAAAAAAATTGGTGATTTTTTTATATAAATTTTTATCACTAAAACTTAATTTGCAAAAAACACTATTTTTAATTTTTTTTTATTTTTTGATATGTTTTGGGGACATAAAATGCCAACTTTACAGAAATTTCCAGATTGTGCCAAAAATCATTGAGCGAGTTATGATTTTTTGAATCAATACTGATTTTTTCAAATAATCGAAATATTGGTCGCAAAAATTTGTCAACTTTATTTTTCGATGTAAAATCAAATTTGCAATCAAAAAGTACTCTAGTGAAGTTTTGATAAAGTGCACCGTTTTCAAGATAAATCCATATTTAGGTGACTTTTTTTTGAAAATAGTCGCAGTTTTTCATTTTTTTCAAATCAGTGCACATGTTTGCCCACTTTTGAAAAAAAAAAATATTTTTGAAAAGCTGAGAAAATTCTCTATATTTTGCTTCTTTGGACTTTGTTGATACGACCTTTAGTTGCTGAGATATTGTAATGCAAAGGTTTAAAAACAGGAAAATTGATGTTTTCTTAGCCTCACCTAAACAGCCCACCTTTTTTCTCAGCAACGAATGGTTCGATATTCAATGTTAAAATATGAAACATTTGAGAAATTTTCCGATCTTTTCGAAAACAATATTTTCAAAATTTTCAAATCAAGACTAACATTTTAAAAGGGCGTAGTATTAAATTTTTGGCCCTTTTGAAATGTTTGTCTTGATTTGAAAATTATAAAAGTATACCTACATACCTACAACTTTGCCGAAGACACCAAATCGATTAAAAAAATCCTTCAAAAGACACAGATTTTTGAATTTTCATACATCATTTTTGTATGGACAGCTGCCAAATTTGTATGGAACGTTATATGGACAAACTAATGATGCAAAATGGCTTCTTTGGGCATACCGATGGCACACAGTTTCAGTCGGATTAAAAAATACAAAAAAAAATCGAATGACCGAAATCCTTGAGAACTCCTTTTGAAACGTTAGTTTGATTAAAAAAAAAATGAAAACAGTCTTTTTGAAGTGATTCGAAAGCTAAAATTTTCCAGTTTATTTTCTTTAAGCCGCATTATCTCAGCAACCAGGCGTCCAATCTTCAATGTTTCATAGACGAAATTGTAGAAAATTTTCATAAAAATATTTTCAGAAATGGACAATTATGGACACTTCTAAAAAAAGTAAAAAAAAAAACGGAATTTATCGGATGAAACTTAACATTTAATGGCTATATATTGAAAACGGTGCACTTAATCAAACAATTTGTTAAGTACTTTTCGATTGAAAATTCGATCTAACTTAAAAAAATGCGGTCAAACATTTTTAAATATAAGATTAAAATTAAAACCGTGGCAATACCAAGTTTTGGTATTCAAGCAATGTTCTAAAATCCAGAAGGTATTCCTGTGGTCTTCCACATACATGGTTTTGGTATGATTTGATGGTATTTTACCATCTATCAATGGTCAACCAAGATCACATTTTGGTCGCTGATATTTGCACAAGTAATACCAAAATTTGGTATTTTCATACCATTTTTAGTGCAGCAGTTGCAGTTAGTGGAAAAACGGAAATGATCCATATGCAACAGCCAAATCTACTCACCTGATGATTCCATATGGTTCTTAGTGATATTCTTCACCACACCGAATGCATTTGTCATTGATGAACGGCCTGTGCATGAAGTTCTTGAAGATTCTGAAAAATAACAAGATTGAAAAATAAGTGTTATTAAAATGAAACTGGATTGAAATTCACCAAAATTCAATAATCTTTCGATTGACTCGTTTTTCAAAGTAAATGGTTTTTTTTTTCAAGTAATTTTAGCGCAAAATTTATTATCTTGTCCAAATTGGTAAAAAAAATCCCATAGTTCCAGAGAAAATTGATGAAACCTTTCAATACCAAAATAATACCAAAATGTGCTATCCTGACTTGGAAAATTTTCCACAATTTTAAGCCATTTCTGTAGGGGGTATATCAAAAATGTTTAAAATCAAGTTTGAAATTTTCGGTTTTCAATGAAAGCATCCGCTTTGAGACATCATTTTAGCACAAAATTAATTATTTTGTCAAAATTGGACAAAATTTTCCCATAGTCTCAGAGGAATTTAATAAAACACTGTAATACCAAAAGAATACCAATATGTGGTGTTCGACCATTGACAAATTCTGCAATTTTGCAATATTTAAGCAATACCTTAAATTGGTATGATACCACATTTTGCTCTTGCATAATCCTTAAGACAAATTTTAAAGGGTCCAGGAATACCAAAATTTGGTATTGATACCAGAGAAAGGTATTATTACGCATTTCTCTTGTTAATTACCCATGCTCGGGCTGCGGTAATAGGAAAGGCTCCCACAAATGTTGAGCCAAATAAATAAAATACAAAAAATATAAAAATGGTTGAATTCGACAGATTTCGTAGAGAACTGTTCACCAGCTACCACTTCAAACATGCATCTTAAGCCCTTTCTGAAGCCAAAAAGTGGCCCCTCGGGACCAACTCCTGGCGCAAGTTTTCGCCCAAGTTCTGTGGCTATGATGCCATCCTTCTACCTTTACACTTTTCGTCGCTAAATATAATACCCCGGTGCACTTGATGAGGAACTTTAAGCTAATAATCTCCACCCCGTTTCATCGCGCAAAAGGTGAAGCTCTTTCTACTGCGATTTTCACCGTCCCCCACACAATAAGTTGTTTACATCGCCGTTGTGCGCCAGCAGGGTTGACAGCGCGGGTGCATTTTCTTCAAAAAGCTCCGCCCGTAAAGTTCACGCTCCAAAGTTTCAAACGGTGGAAGAAATTGAAGCAGCAGCAGCAGCAGCAAGTGATTGAAAAAGGAAGTGCCCCCGACGAAAGCCTCTTATTTTAATCCGATTAGAAGGTGAGTCCCGGGGTCCCGAAAACTGCACAACTCAGAAAGCGCGAGTGGAGGTTTTGGTGCACGGTGGCGGGCGGTGGGGCAGAGTCAGCGCAAACTTTGCACTGTAAATAATTCAGTAATTGATTATTAAATGGAAACTAGCGTCGACAGGTGCCACGGAATTTAGGCCAGGGGTGCGGATTGTTGAAGGGGGGGTCATTTCGATGCAAAGCTGTTATTTGGACAGGGTGTTTCTGGAATTGTGTGTGTATGTGATTAGCAGCAAATTGGACCAAATCTGTGCTGTTTACATTATGCAATGCACCACGGGTTTGAATAGACCCTTCAGAGTGATTATTGCATTCTGTGAGAATAATATATTTTCCCGCTAATTGAATTTATAATGAGCAAACTATCGAACTATTATTTGTCGATTCGGATGGGTCAAATAAATAGTATCGTGTTTGAATCAAAGGAAATGTTGGTTAAATTATTTGTTTACAATGCAAGCATCATAGTTTGGATTTTTAATAAAATATTGGAAATTGTTTTCCAATATAAATTGAAACAGATTATAAGTCCTTCAGAAATTCAAAAATTGCACGAAAATGCATCCAAGTAGAGAAGCTCGACTGAGAACATCAGTAAGTGATGAACATTTTTAATTTATGATTTAATCAAATTTCGTCATTAATTCGTTCATACAAGTTTCCATGCAAATACAATGGTTTGACTTTTTAATACAAACTGATTCACCTTTTTTGAAAAGCCAAACAAAATTTTCTTAATTTTAATATATTGTTATGAGATAGACGAGTAAATTCCACGAATGTTTCATTTTTTTAAGTTCAAAAATTGCTACTGATCAAATCTCTTCCATATCGATCTAATTTTTAATTTTAGATTTTGTATTATTCAATCCGGCTGAAACTTTTTTGGCGCCTTTTCTGGGCATACAGAAAAACCATTTTGCATCAATAGTTTGTCCATATAATTTTCCATACAAATTTGGTAGCTGTCCATGCAAAAATGATACATGACAATTCAAAAATCTGTATCTTTGAAGGAATTTTTTGATCGATTTGGTGTCTTCGGCAAAGTTGTTGGTATGGATAAGGACTACACTGAAAAAAAATGATAGACGGTAAAAAAAATTTGGTGATTTTTTATTTAACTTTTTGTCACTAAAACTTGATTTGCAAAAAACACTTTTTTAATTTTTTTTTATTTTCTTAAATGTTTTGGGGTACATCAAATGTCAACTTTTCAGAAATTTCCGGAAAGGGCAAACAATATTTGACCGAGTTATGATTTTTTGAATCAATGCTGATTTTTTTCAAAAAATCGAAATATCAGCCGCAAAAATTTTTCAACGTGATTTTTTGATGTAAAATTGAATTTGCAATCAAAAACTACTTAAGTGAAATTTGAGTACAGTGAATCGATTTCAAGTTTTAGCCATTTTTAGGAGACTTTTCTAAAAATAGTCGCAGTTATATTTTTTTTTTGAATAAGTTTAATATTGAAAATCGGACAATTAGTTGCTGAGATATCCACATAAGATAATGTTGGGTTGATTTGGTGAGACTTAGAAAACATCAATTTACCTGCTTTTTAAACCTTTGTCATTATTGTCATTGGGTAATTCTCCGCCAACTCACACAGCAGTTGCCCCGACCTCTTCGATTTGCGTGAAACTTTGTCTTAAGGGGTAACTTTTGTCCCTGATCACGAATCCGAGGTCCATTTTTTGATATCTCGTGACGGAGGGGCGGTACGACCCCTTCCATTTTTGAAAATACGAAAAAAGAGGTGTTTTCAATAATTTGCAGCCTGAAACGGTAATGAGATAGAAATTTGGTGTCAAAGGGACTTTTATGACGCCCGATTTGATGGCGTACTCAGAATTCCGAAAAAACGTATTTTTCATCGAACAAAAACACAAAAAAAGTTTTAAAAATTTTCTCATTTTCCGTTACTTGACTGTAAATTTTTTTGGAGCATGTCATTTTATGGGAAATTTAATGTTCTGGCCCGCGAGGTGATTTTTTGTGGCCCGCGGACCTTTTTTGAAAGATCATGTAAAATGGCCCTTTGACCCATCTGTTAGTTGATTTTATAATTCTTTAAAATTTAGTTTTAGTTTAAGCATTTCCATGCTTTTATCCGAAAGTTTGAATGTGATTGAAAATTGTTATTTCATCAAAATTTTCTTCAAAGATTTTTGGAAATGAGTTATAAAACATTCAAATTTGACTAAAGTAGGAAACTGTAAAAATAGCAAAAACAGGTATTCCATAGTAATCTCTCAGGGGCTGGGTCAAAAACTTATTTTGCACTTAGAAAATGTTCACCTCGGGATACGAACTCATGAAATTAGGATTAATGGAAATGAAATGGACTAATTGATTAAAGTCTTATTCAGGCAGAAAATATTTATTTTTTATTGAAATCAGAGGAATACTTGTTGAAAAATCTTTTTGCAACGATTTATCATTATATTATACCTTGTTTGAAAATAAAATTAAACATTTTATACAAACCCCTTCTTAAAATATTTTATTTCAGATTTCAATGTTTATTGAGGTACCGTCAGTGGGGGTGAAATTGGGTCTGGGGGGTGAGATTGAGTCAAAGTGATTTTTACGGATTTTACCATTTCTAAGGTTATTCTCAATGAAACTGAATTCTGTTAAAGGGGTTGTGTGTCCCCTACACCCCCCTCTTAAGATGACTCCGATGAAAAAATCTCGTTCCTAGAACAAATCCTGTTATTTTGGCAGATGTCTAAAGCTGGGGTACATTTTTGGCCAAAAATGACCTCTCGAAAAATCATTTCTCTAATATTTTTGTTAGAATTGCTCGAAAACTACCCAAATGTTTGAAAATCTCCACTTCAAACATTGTAGCGTGTCAATACGATTCCCTCGAACAAGAAACGCTGTTGGATGACTTGTTTTTACCATATCGTTGTATTTGAGCATCATTTTAGTTTCATTTGACCCAATGTCACCCCCTCTAAGGGGTGAGATTGGGTCAATTTTCAAACTATTGGCATTTAAGGTAGTGTTCATCAAAATCCACCATATTTGGGAAAATAATAGTAAACTATCTAAAAACAAATCAACGTTGAAAGATTTTTGATGTTATTTAAATTGTTTATGTTATTAAGAAATTTCGAGAGGTGTATCGTTTTTTGACCCATAGTCACCCCCACTGACGGTATGCCAATTGCAATGCAAATCTTATGGATATTTTGTGTTGGCCATTTTTTGGTTTTATTGATTTTAATAAATTTAAACCAATTAATTCGAAGCTTTTTTGAACAAAACTTCTGTAAAAATATCATTTTTTTGTCCTCGAAAATATTGTAAAACACATAAAATTAAAAAAATCTGCTGATGAATCACGGGTTAGTTTTCATAAGGTTCTAAGCGCGAAGTGTAAAGCCGTTTTCGATCGATTCTCGATCAATTTACGAATTATCAAATTCAATAATATTTTGAGTTGTTCATCTGCACGTCCTTTTAATGCTCTTTACTGAAAAATGTGAAATTTTGATTTGTTTTGAACAAAAAAAAAAACAATTAAGTGTCGGACGCCACGACGGTTGTTAAAACGTAATTTTTCACATTTGGCCCGCAAGCTCATGTGAGTTCTAAATTTGGCCCGCCATTCAAAAACTTTGAGCACCCCTGCATTAGGGGTTTGCTAATCAACATCACGAGTTATCGCGATTTTACGAAACAAAGTTTTGAAAAAGTTACTCTTTGCTTTTCTCTCTGTTTAATGAAGATTCGAAAAGTACATTAAATTTCCCATAAAATGACATGTTCCAAAAAATTTTACAGTCGAGTAACGGAAAATGAGAGAATTTTAAAAAATTTTTTGTGTTTTTTTCGATGAAAAATACGTTTCTTCGGAATTCTGAGTACGCCATCAAATCGGGCGTCTAATTTTACATAAAAGTCCCTGTGACACCCAATTTCCATCTCATCACCGTTTCAGGCTGCAAATTATTGAAAAATACCTCTTTTTTCGCATGTTCAAAAATGGAAGGGGTCGTACCGCCCCTCCGTCACGAGATATCAAAAAACGGACCTCGGATTCGTAATCAGGGACAAAAGTTACCCCTTAGGACATAGTTTCACGCAAATCGAAGAGGGGTCGGGGCAACTTTTCCCGATTTCGTGTGCGTTGGTAGAGAATTACCCCATTATCTCAGTAACTAAGGATCGTATCAACAAGGTTTAAAAATGCAAAATATAGAGAGTTTTCTCAGCTTTTAAAATTTTTTTCAAGAGTGGGCAAACATTGGCACAATTTTTAAGAATGAATAACTACAACTATTTTCAAAAAACTTACCTAAAAATTGCTAGAGATACAGATTTTTTAATTTTCCTGTATCATTTTTGTATGGAAAGTTTTATGAACAAACTTATGAACTATTTGATTGAAAATTCGATTTTGCATCGAAAAACGAAGTTGAAAATTTTTTGCGACTAATATTTTGGTTAATTAAAAAAATCAGTATTGATTCAAAAATTCATAACTCGGTCAAAATGTTTTTGCTCTTTCTTGAAATTCCTGAAAAGTTGGTTTTTATGTCTTCTCAAACATATCATAAATGAAAAAAAGGTTTTTTTTTGCAAATCAGGTGAATTTAAAAATCACCAGAAAAATTCACCGTGTATCTTTTTTTCAGTGCTGTATTTATCCATACCTACAACTTTGTGCAAGACCTCAAATCGATCAAAAAATTCTTTCAAAAGATAAAGATTTTTGAATTTTCCTGTATCATTTTTGTATGGAAAGTTATGTGAACAAACTTATGATGCAAAATGGCTTCTTTGGCATCAAAAACAGTATTAGATAGATTACTTTATACCAAAATTAAAATAAAAAAAAAGACTTATTTTGTAAAGATTTGCTCTAATGTAAATTTCCTGTTTTTGATAAAAAAAAATATCAAGCAAAGTGAAATTACTCAAAATTTATTTTTTTATTTTTGATATTGTTTGGACATTTTTAAGGAGACTAAAACAGACATATTTTGAGCAATTCAGTTTTTCTTTGACAAATATCAAAAAATCTGAACAAAACATTTTGTATACTTGAAAGTGAGTTTACCTAAAATATCTAGATTTATAAAGCTTTCATTTGTCGTCTCCTGAGTTTTTAAATGATTGTTATACATAGTTTCCAAGAATTTTGTCTAAATTTGATAATATTTTTATGTTTCATCATAAGATTTTCATCCCTAAAATTATCTTAGTGAGTGATGTTGGATATTTGAAAGTTAATTAAATCCAGAATTTTGAAGAAAGTCGCTTTTATTTTTACGAAATTATCTCGGCCTGTATTGAACCAAAACATATACTTTATTTAAGAGCGAGTCCACGACTAGGGCATACCCCTTTGTATGGGACGTCGTTTGGACCTCACCAATCGGCCTGAAATTTTCAGGAGTTGTTTGTACATATAAAACTAGCATCTGGCCAAAATATGAGCACTCTAGGTCAACGGGAATTGGGGCAAATCGGGACACAAAGTTTTAAGGTTCAGAAACGTAAAAAATCTTAAAATTGCTATAACTTAGGCAAAATTCAATTTATTTTCAAAATTCAAAATGCATCTGAAAGGGCTTAAAAAATGCAACAAAATGCAGGGTAGAGCATCCCAATTGGTTAAATCTAAAGGGAGTTATTGGCATTTTAGTGAAAAAATAGCATAATTTTCAAACTCAAATAAAAAAGTGTTCCATCCAGATATCAACTCGGTTCGACCTGCAGCTTGTAGGGGACATCTGGGACTACCATCCGAGACTGAGAACACTTTGGGTAAGGCAGTTTAACATATTAAATAAACACTTTTACTTTTAGTGATTTTTTTGGTTGTAAATTTTTGCTCGGGGGACCCCTTAGATCCCATTTTCTGGTGATAATTTTATCATATTCGTGTTTCTGAGACATTTTCACAATAGAAACATGCATAAAAATGTTTATTTTGATCCATTTAAACCCTTTAAATATAAAAGTGAAAAAAAAATTCGATTCACATTTATTGAAAATTAAGCTCGTTTCCAAGGATACTAGATGACACCAGAAAAAAGCAGCTTAATAATTTTTTTTAACTTTTATTTTTTAAAGGGTTAAAATGGATCAAAATAAACATTTTTATGCATGTTTCTATTGTGAAATTGTCTCAGGAACACGAATATGATAAAATTATCACCAGAAAATGGGATCTAAGGGGTCCCCCGAGCAAAAATTTACAACCAAAAAAATCACTAAAAGTAAAAGTGTTTATTTAATATGTTAAACTGCCTTACCCACAGTGTTCTCAGTCTCGAATTGTAGTCCCAGATGTCCCCTACAAGCTGCAGGTCGAACCGAGTTGATATCTGGATGGAACACTTTTTTATTTGAGTTTGAAAATTATGCTATTTTTTCACTAAAATGCCAATAACTCCCTTTAAATTTAACCAATAAGGATGCTCTACCCTGCATTTTGTTGCATTTTTCAAGCCCTTTCAGATGCATTTTGAATTTTGAAATTAAATTGAATTTTGCCTAAGTTATAGCAATTTTAAGATTTTTTACGTTTCTGAACCTTAAAACTTTGTGTCCCGATTTGCCCCACTTCCCGTTGACCTAGAGTGCTCATATTTTGGCCAGATGCTAGTTTTATATGTACAAACAACCCCTGAAAATTTCAGGCAGATTGGTGAGGTCGATGCGAGATGGGTATGCTTTGCTCGTGGACTCGCTCTTAAGCAACTACCGAGGGGCAATTTGTGTGTTACAGTCTAACAATACATATTCATAAAAAAATGGATGGATAACATGGACAACATAAATCGTTTTTTAGGATGGATTTCGAAAAAATATACCATAAAATCTTGAAAAAATGATTTGGATCCTCGACGAAAGATTTCGGTAAACCCCAAAAAATTTCAAGAAAGAGCCCTTATTTCACGGTGTACCGTTAATTTTTGTTTACATGTAGATAAATTTTTACCGTATTCAAATTACAGTTTCTTCTAGGGATTTTAAAAATATTTCTAGAAAAAAGGCCCCCCTACAGTATTTAAATAATTCTCCCAGATACAGCCTCACAAAAAGTTCGAATAAATAAAAATGTTTTGTTTTTGTCTAAGTGTCACCTAAAATGCCTGTAATTTTAAAATTACTTGGGCTCATTTTCGATATTAAAAATTCAACTCTTGAGAATTTTTTTAATCTCTTAAAATGAATAATTTAATTACTTCAATTATAAGCTTTAAGAGGCAGTATTTGTAAATATTGCTCGGTTTGTCCTAGAGGTCGTATCGAGGTGCTCCGATTTGGAAACTCTCAGCATTTGTTTGTCTATACATGAGATTAACTCATGCCAAATATAAGCCCTCTACGACAAAGGGAAGTGGGGTAAAACGGGCATTGAAATTTGAGGTCCAAAAACATAAAAATTCTTAAAATTGCTAGCATTTCAGTAAAACTCCATCATTTCCAGCTATCTTAGATGCATTCGAAAGGTCTTATACGCACTTCAAAATGAGCCATAGACATCCAGGATTGGTTTGATTTTTTCTCATAGTTTTTGCAAATTACTGTTAAAAATTCATTTTTTTAAAACTTTAATATCTTTTTGCAACAGCCTTCAACACCCATACTCCCATAGGTCAAAAGATAGGAAATTTAATGGACTATAAGCCTACGGTATTAACTTTTTGACCAATCGCAGTTTTTCTCATAGTTTTCCGATTTTTCTATAACAAACTTTTTACAACGTTAGTTTTTGCCCTGTAGGCTCCCATTGCGGCACTTTTTGGTCTCAATTTTGTCATACTCGGAATCCTCGGAAAATTTCACGGTAGTTAGAAGTATTGGAGTTGTAAATTTGATTGAAAAAATGCCATTTAGAATGTATAAAATATGTTGGATTAGGGGTAAAACAGGTTTTCGCCTACTTGATACAGCATTTGACGTATTGACCACAGAGTAAATAAGATCTATTTCTTTTTTCAAAAATGTTTTATATAATTATTTTTTAAATCAAATTTGCAACTTCAATACTTCTAACTAACGTGAAATTTTCCGAGGATTGTAAAAACGTTGTAAAAAGTTTGTTATAGAAAAATCAAAAACTATGAGAAAAACTGCGATTGGCAAAAAAGTTATTACCGTAGGCTTATAGTCCATGAAATTCCCTTACTTTTGACCTATTGGAGTATGGGTGTTGGAAGCTGTTGCAAAAAGATATTAAAGTTTAAAAAAAAATCAATTTTTAACAGTAATTTGCAAAAACTATGAGAAAAAGTTAAACCAATCCTGGATGTCTATGGCACATTTTGAAGTGCTTCAAAAGACCTTTCGAATGCATTTAAGATAGTTGGAATTGATGGAGTTTTACTGAAATGCGAGCAATTTTAAGATTTCTTATGTTTTTTGGCCCGTTTTACTCCACTTCCCTTTGTCGTAGAGGGCTCATATTTGGCATGAGTTCATCTCATGTATAGACAAACAAATGCTGAAAGGTTCATCCAAATCGGAGCACCTCGATACAACCTGTTACACATTGGTGAAAAACTCGCTCTTAAGGTTAAAGTTTACAAATACGTAGTTTTCTCAATTTCATAGTTTAAACCAATTTTAATAATAAATTCTTATTGCAAGCAATTGATATACTGAAAAATTAGTTATTTTTTATTTTCTAAATAGTGGGACTGTGTTTTGATGTTGAAAAGTGAAGTTCCTAATTTCTCAAGCATTTGAAATAATATATGCAGTTTTTTTTTAATTACGACTTTATGGCTTTATTGGACCTGAAGAAAATTCCATCGAAATAAAAATTTCATTAATTATAAACAGATTGACGTTTGGGAAATTCTGGAGAACTGCTTGGACTTGTACCCTTATCAGAAAAAAAATGGCAAATTATTATGTTTTTTACCTCTAATATCCATATTTTTCCCATGTTCAGCGAGTTATTTTGAGCAGCTGTTATGTTTATGGTTTCTTATTGCATTTTTGTATTTTAGGTTGCATTTTTAGATTTATTTTTGAATAGGTCCTTTAACGGAATCGACGTAACACCTTATAATGTGGCCCTCTTAAACCTTGCGGTTTCGTCAACGGATCCACAGGCGTGTATCGTTCTTTTTGCGACAAGACTCCGCCTCCCGGGTCTCCTAAGTGTGAAGGTATGGGCACGGGGAGAGGGCACCGAATACCTATATTTACACTTAGAATTTTTTGCGTCCGCCCCGGGATTCGAACCGGCGACCTCTGGATTGTGAGTCCAGTGCGCGGTCCGATTGATCCACACAGGCAGACAGGTCCTTTAAACTCTTGTCTATTATTTGTAGATAGGACTTTTTAGCAAAAATCTAGATTTATTTGTTTGCTTAACAAAGTCTTTTAAATTAATCAAACCCTAACTCAGAAATGATTTTAAATTATTCCTTATAAAGTCTTTTAAGATAAATGCAATCGACTGGTTAGTTCCAACTTAAATAAACTCAAAAATAATTAAGTAAAACGAGCTTTAAAATTTTGCTGAAAATCTCAAATTAAAGCAAAAGTGAAAAGTTAAAAAGCAGAAACTCCATCAGACGTGCACAATTAACTTAGTCACAAGCTTTTTGCGCCCTTCCAAAAAAAGGAACCCTCTTTTCCCCGTAATAAAGGGCTCCATTTACCGAGTCCCTTCCCCAAAAATAGCGATAATTTTAATCCAAACAGCAACTCCGGTGTATGCGACCGGTCACAGCCAAGTGCCGACTCCGAGCTTTACAATCAGTGAGCCGATTGTGAGCCGGGTCCTTCCCGAAAGATTCGAATTCTGATGCGACGTTTGGTCAAATTGATCCCCCGGATTCGGATGCGAGAGAGGAAAAGTTTTTTCCACTTTCACGCTTTTCCCACCCCCGCACAAAACGAGTTCGAGTTTGGCAGGAATTCCTGGCCACAAGTTGGAACTCCCATGGTCGAATGGGGAGCGAGCGAGAAAGTTTCGAAAAGAATTTTTGATTTGGGGAGGGGAAATAAAACTTGGAGAAAGAAGTGACCATGTTTTACAATCCCAATCAGGAAGCACACAATCAAATCGAGCGGACAAAGTTTAGCTTCGAAAATTCCATTCTGTTTTCGTGGGAAACTTAAGATTATATCACATTAATGTAACTTCAACAATCACGATTGTTCAAAAAACATTTCGAAGCCCATATCCAACAGAGTATAAAAAAATATGTTTTGTTGGTCATTTTATCAAATCAAATAATATTTGACACAAAAGGCTTTTGTAAATTACAACATATTTTATCAAAAATCATCAAATTTTCCTCTGAAAAAAACTGCTTGCCTTCTGAGGATGATTTTTTTTGCATTCTGAAAACAGCATCAAACAAAAACAAAAAAAGTGCAGACATGTATCCTTTCATCGGTCTTACCATGTTTACACGGAATCTAATTTCGTCGTCGCCGGAAACGCCTCTCTTCTGTTGTTACCTGACCGGTGGTGTGTGTGTGAATCACAAAATTTGCCTTCGTCAGAAGCAGCAACAGCAACTTCATCAAAAACCTCTTTTATTGCATGCTTGTTAGGACACACACACGCAGACGCACTGGCGCACACACACATACAAAATCATAATCCTTTGGCGAGGCACGAGGCCGAGCTGCTGGCGTTTCTGGCTGTCTGTCCCGGTGTATCGTTTTTGAGATTCTTTCCGGAGTTTTATTTCTGGCTGGAATCGTGTGTGGGCTGTGTTTTAACTTCACTGAAAGAAAACACTTGAAACTAAAAACTAAAAAAAGTATATAAATTGTAAATTGTAAATTGTAAATTGTAAATTGTAAATTGTAAATTGTAAATTGTAAATTGTAAATTGTAAATTGTAAATTGTAAATTGTAAATTGTAAATTGTAAATTGTAAATTGTAAATTGTAAATTGTAAATTGTAAATTGTAAATTGTAAATTGTAAATTGTAAATTGTAAATTGTAAATTGTAAATTGTAAATTGTAAATTGTAAATTGTAAATTGTAAATTGTAAATTGTAAATTGTAAATTGTAAATTGTAAATTGTAAATTGTAAATTGTAAATTGTAAATTGTAAATTGTAAATTGTAAATTGTAAATTGTAAATTGTAAATTGTAAATTGTAAATTGTAAATTGTAAATTGTAAATTGTAAATTGTAAATTGTAAATTGTAAATTGTAAATTGTAAATTGTAAATTGTAAATTGTAAATTGTAAATTGTAAATTGTAAATTGTAAATTGTAAATTGTAAATTGTAAATTGTAAATTGTAAATTGTAAATTGTAAATTGTAAATTGTAAATTGTAAATTGTAAATTGTAAATTGTAAATTGTAAATTGTAAATTGTAAATTGTAAATTGTAAATTGTAAATTGTAAATTGTAAATTGTAAATTGTAAATTGTAAATTGTAAATTGTAAATTGTAAATTGTAAATTGTAAATTGTAAATTGTAAATTGTAAATTGTAAATTGTAAATTGTAAATTGTAAATTGTAAATTGTAAATTGTAAATTGTAAATTGTAAATTGTAAATTGTAAATTGTAAATTGTAAATTGTAAATTGTAAATTGTAAATTGTAAATTGTAAATTGTAAATTGTAAATTGTAAATTGTGTAAATTGTAAATTGTAAATTGTAAATTGTAAATTGTAAATTGTAAATTGTAAATTGTAAATTGTAAATTGTAAATTGTAAATTGTAAATTGTAAATTGTAAATTGTAAATTGTAAATTGTAAATTGTAAATTGTAAATTGTAAATTGTAAATTGTAAATTGTAAATTGTAAATTGTAAATTGTAAATTGTAAATTGTAAATTGTAAATTGTAAATTGTAAATTGTAAATTGTAAATTGTAAATTGTAAATTGTAAATTGTAAATTGTAAATTGTAAATTGTAAATTGTAAATTGTAAATTGTAAATTGTAAATTGTAAATTGTAAATTGTAAATTGTAAATTGTAAATGGTTAAAAACAGTAAACAATGAACAGAGAACACTGAACAATTTACTCTAAACTGTGATGCTATGAGCGATTCGAAGTTAATTTTAAATATGTTTTTATGCACAAAAAACAATAAATGATTAAAAATTAAACAAGCAAAAGCATAAAAATATATTTTCCAGTGTAACAATAAATGATTGAAAATTAAACAAGCAAAAGCATAAAAATATATTTTCCAGTGTAGCAATACTCTCCCGAGCCTACCTGTTCCTCCAAATCCGTTGACCGCCGACCGGCCGGAAGTGAAACCCTCGAGTCCAGCAAGCAACCAAACAGACCGGAGAAAATATATTGCCTCTGGCAGGCAGGTTGGCTGACTGGAGCTTTTTTCCAGCAATTCGTCGGACATAGACGTACAGCTTCTCTCTTCTTACGGTTGGAAAAAAGGTTTCTTCGTTCGTTTTGCTTCCTCCTTTTTTTTTTGCTTTGGCATCAACTATCGGAATTTCCACGCAAGGTTACGCGCGCCTATTGCGGGTTTTTCCACTTTGAATCCTTGGTGGTTTTATTCTTGCCGTCTTGATGTCCTGCTTTCGTTTTTTTGTCCCTCACGTGTGCTGTCATTAATGATTCATTGTCCTGTCGCATGACGACTACAGATCAATATTCCATGGGAATGAAACGTGACTTTTGGTGGTAGAATGAATTTTCTTTTTTCCTGCACAATAAAAATGATTGATCTTGAGATATTATCTAAATCATTTTTTTTGCAATTTTTATTGCTTCAACTCCTTGTAGTTAACAAAAAAATTGTCCCATTGACCCACTAAAAAGTACTGAGCAAAGAGTGTAACAAGTTTTTTCTCTACTCTCTACCCCTTTTGCCAAAGTGTTGTTCTACCAGAAGAGTAGATCAACGTGAAAAACATTGAGAGAATTTGTCTCTTTTCGGGGGAGCAAAATGCTGTTTTTTCTTGTTCTCGCATTATTTGCTCGGGAAATTCCTCTAAATTTTCAAGTTCACTCAATTTCCCAACCATGTCATGCTGGAACCACGTTTCACCGACCTCACACAACAAGTTAGGATCAAAAAGAGAGTGAGTAAGTACCCCAATGTTCTCTTGTTTCCTCTCCACAAAAGCCTCCCTCTCAATCCTGCGATGTTGCGATGTTTTCTCTTCGCCAGAGTGTCGATGAAGAGAGAGCACGCGTCTCGGAAAATGAGAATTCGAAACGAAGAGATGGTTGACACATCGGCTCCGGGTGAAAGCTCGGTTTTCCAAGAATTTCGGAGACGTCAACGTACACACGTCAATCGGCGGGGTCAACGACGTGATGGATGCAAATACGCTGGAAGCTGGATTGAAATGGAAAGTTTAAACAAATCATTTCCCATTAATTTGAAGTATGCAACTGAAAACCATTTTACAATTCATATAAAAAACAACGGAAATGCAAATACACTCCTTCGAAATGTTCATCCTCATTTACTCGCGTGTCAACATTAACTCCGTGACAAGCGAAAAACAAAAGAAAACAGACTCGTGTGCAAATCACGTCACCGTTGATGGGCTGTTTCGTGTCAACAGGACGACGTCGTCGTGCTATCTTGTCGCACCCGCCATTTTGACGTTCCGAGAAAAACGCGTTTTAATGTTTGACCTTGAATATTCAAAAACGAGAGCACGCAATGTAAACAATAACAAACACGTTTTGTTTGGCTCACCATTCTGTGCATTGTCCCAAAGTTTGGTTGAAGTTGGTTGCTGGAGTCCCGAGTTATAATTACAAATGTTTACGGTAGTCTAGCTTGTACGTGCGACAAACGCATCCTGACTTTCCTGGCCTGAAATCCCTTTGGCCTTTTGTCGCACTTACATCAATTTTCATGGAGTGACAAGATAGCACGACAAGATTGAAATTACTTTCATATGTGAAGTGACAAAAATGCACGGAGTTTTTTCGGTTTTTGTTGAATATCTCAGGATTGAAATCGAATTTTGGGGATCTGTGAAGGTCAAAAGGTGAGGCATTGTGAGCTGCACAAAATGGCGTTCTTAACTTAATTTGGCCCAAAATGCACGTACGACAAGTTAGCACGATGGCGACGAGGAGCGAGAAAAAGAGAAATGTCAACTTTACCCGTTTGGTCGTCCGAAATAAATATAAAATATAAAAAAAATATTTAAAACATTGAGTTTGTTGACTCGACTTGTGTGAGCTTTCTCGAAAAAATCTAGCAAGTCACTCGATTGATTGTTGACATTGGCACATTTATTGCAGTGTGTGTATTTGTGTGTGTGAAAGTAAACATCTCGCTTGCTTCACATGCAAAATGTAAGGGAGAGCCTCGTTGCTTCTTGGAACACGGAAGAAAGCCGGTTTGACAAGGAAAAGACATTTAATATTAATTCAATCTCTTTCTTGTTGACGAGGACTTTTTAGAAGTTAAATATATTTATTGGATATTTTTAACTTAAAGTTTTCATTCAAAAAGCGTTGAAGCTTTTTGTATGAATTCTAGATTACTTTTTCAAAACAACCAATGCGCCATGGGTTTCCTATGTACATAGGACCTTTTGAAAAAGTAAGCGAGAATTCCACTAGACACTACAATCGATTTTTAATGAACATCTTCCAAGTTTTAAAATCTTAAGTAACAATATTGCCGTAAAAAAAAATGAACTAGACGACTCCATCAGTAGAAGATTTTTTTCAGAGAAAGGTTTTTTCTTCGCTTGAATTTATTTTTTCCTCAACGTTTAACAACATAGAACAAGTGTCTAACTCCAAAACAGTATCGAGTAGTAAGAAGTTACACAACGGAATGCGAATATAATGTTATTATATTCTTTACCATTAACATTTTCGCCATTCTTACAAGTGCCCTTACAAAGTGCGTACAAGGTACACAAATGCGCTTGCCGGTGGGTTAAGCAGGATTTAAAAATCATGTTTTGTAATGTAGAAGAGATTTGCCTTAAGAATCTATGTCTTAGTCCTGAGACATCATTTAAAATTACTTTAGAAATCCAATTTTTTTCACGAATTAAAGATCTATTTCTGGATATCTTGTGACGGTGTGGTGGTACGACCCCTTTATTTAGTCTGAATTTTAGCTAAGACAAGTTTTTCAATGATTTGTTGTTCAAAACTGTAAAGAGATAGAAATTTGGTGTCAAAGAGACCTTTGTGTAGAATTGGATGCCCGATATTATAACGAACTCAAAATTTAAAAAAAAACATATTTTTTCAAGAAATTGTGAGATAATTATAAAATTGCTGCCATTTTCCGTCTTTAGTAGGATGTTTTTTCTTTCCGAACATTTTTTTAATTTTCGAATTACTTGTTTTTGAAACTATGCTATGGTTAGTTTTAGAGTGTTCTGCAAAGTTGAAGAACAGAAATAAAACAAACATTTTGATGTACAACTCAAACCCCGATGGTTTGACACCAACTGTTGTCAAACGAACGGGGTCACTTTTTAGCTTGACACCCCTTTTACACGGCGTTCACACACACTACCAAACGTTTGTTTTGATAGTGTGCGTGAGTGCCGTGTAAAAAGTGACAGTTCTTCATTTTTTAGTTTGACTTTGACCAACCAACGGAGTGTCAAACAAAAAATTGTTGATTGTATTAACATAAGAGGATTCTGCAAAAAAATACTAAAAATGTGGTGTCTTCGGGAAAGTTGTTCAAAATTTAATATAGGTTCTACATCTGAGAATAGATAGAGATTGTACGAATATTGCACTCTCCACAGGTAAAAACCTGAGACAGTTGCTTTTCTCAATACATTTTGAAGATTTTCTCCACACAAACTTCAAGCGTGGTCAGAATGAGCTCAAATTTGGAATTAAGCCTAGTGATGGGTCAATCTATGATTTCAGTGGGTAGTCCCGAAAATGCCCAGATTTGGACTATCCTATTGCATATGCTCTCCACATGTCATCGGAAATTTTCGAAAAAGTTTTGAAATGTGGATTTGGACCGATTTGACCAGTTTTTCGAACCCTGAAAACTTAATCGTGTGCTTTTGAAATTTAGACTGCAAAAGTTACATTACACATTTTTAGAGGTTAAATTACACCTTTATTCTGACTTAAAAGATGTACTCATTCCCAGATGTAATATTACCATGTTGTTTTACCTGTGTAGTGCACTAGTAGACTTCGGATTCGAGATCAGGTTTCAAAATCCGATGTAATGTGAGTTGGAGGAGATCAAGATCAAACTGGCAAACGTGAGTTCTACAAATATCATTTATTTTTTAATACAGCTTTGGTCGAAGTCGCGAAAGGGCAATTTATTTTAATCAATTTCCAGCAATTAATATTTGTTGGCCTCAGAGATGTACCTTGCATTAGCAATAAATTTTTCTGGATTCGTAAAATATTTGGCTGATTTAGCGATGCTTTTCGAAATTTAAAACATTATATGTCGTTGCAGAGCAGAAAGCTTCACTTACTTTTTTAATTAGTCTTATTTTTTTAATTCAATGTTATCAATATTTATTTCAATAGTTTCCAACCCTTCCTCACCTTACTGAGGAAAGGCTATAAAATCAAATGAAAAATTAACTTCCTAATACGACCTTTCAAGTATACCTATCGACTCAGAATCAAATTCTGAATAAATGTCTTTGCGTGGTATGTCAGTAAGGCTGTGCACTGAAAAATATGCACTCGATATCTCCAGACTGGCTGAACCGATTTGGACCGATCTGATCTCATTCGATCCATCTCGGGTTTCCACAAGACCCTAGATAACATAATGAAGTTTTATAAAGCACTTCAAAAGTTAAGCTTAAAAAACTATTTTAGAAAAGTCCGGAAGAGGGTGGGTTTTGTAAGAAAACCCGTGTTATACATTTTTAGAAATGAGCCTTAAACATGGAAGATCTGACAAACCTATCAAAAGTTATAAGCACTTAAGTTTTATTCATACACTCGGCCGGATCTCAGATATTTCGATGAAAATGATGTCCGGGTCGTTAGTTAGATAATTGAAAGACCTTTCAAATGAACCCAAAACAAAGAAGATCTGATATCAAAAAGTTATGGGCACTTAAGTGTTTTAATACACTCTATGAAGACGGATTCAAGATATTTCGATGGAAACGATGCCCGGATGAATCATGCGACCTATCGTTGAATGCGTAATTCAAAGACCACTCCAACGAGTTTAAAATATTAATGATCTGACAACCCTATCGAGTTATGAGTATTTCAAGTTTTATTTAGAAAGCATTTGAAGGTTAGACATTTTTATATTACCAAAAAAGACTTTATTTATGTGAGGAAGGTATCAACCAGCTATGGGTGAATTTATCAACGTTTTTTGATTTATATTCAATTTGACAACTCATGATATATTATTAAACATATTTTTTTTCATTTTAACTTTAAACTTTTTTAAAAATGGTGATTATTCATTTATATTCATATGTAGCTTACGCCGTTTTAAAAATAGAGTAATTCTCTAAAAAACCGGAATTTCTTTAATTTTAATTTTGTATTTTTAAATTCAGCTGAAATTTTTTTGGTGCCTATGGAATGCCCAAAGAAGCCATTTTTCATAATAAGTTTTCCCATATCTGCCCACCATTGAAAAAACGGCTAATATCCACTTTTGGCAAAAACGAGATATTAGCACCAGGTGATAGAGGATGTTCCAACGCATCTTCTGGAACTTGAATTTTACTGAAATAGTGTTTAGACTTGGCTGCCGATGCGAAAAACCAAACGGCTAATATGCCACTCTTATGGGAAATTGCCTTGACGGAGATTTTGTGACAAACACTAAAACGCGTTTTTCTCGGAATACTTGATTTGGCATAATAGCCGAATTTTCAATTATGGGCAGATATAATTTCCATATAAATTTGGCAGCTGTCCATACAAAAATGATGTATGAAAATTCAAAAATCTGTATCTTTCGAAGGATTTTTTTGATCGATTTGGTGTTGTCGGCTAAGTTGTAGGTATGGATAAGGACTACACGTTAATTTTTTTGGTGATTTTTAAATTGACTTTTTGTTACTAAAACTGGATTCGAATAAAAAAACTGTTTTTATTTTTTAATTTTTTTATAGGGTAGAGTAGTCATCAATGAGACACGGGGAACAATGATAAAATGGCTCTCACAAGTCGTAGTTTCAACCAATCAGGCTCATATTTGGGGGAAAGGTGTGTCTACTGGATACACGTCTGCCATTATAGTGGCTTTGGTTATGGACGCTTCCTTGAAAAGTTATTCATAAATGTTTGATTCTGGGATGTAAAAGTAAATTATGGACAAAAATTACTTTTTCGCTCGTAGGCTACCATTTACACCAAAACTAATATTTCTTCAAATTTCTTTCGACGTTCCATAGGGATTGAGTTGGACTACAATGTCCTTTCATTAGGTTTGGCCAAAATTTAGAATATACCCAGTATCCAGGACTGTCTCATTGTTCCCCTCTCATTTCAGCTCATGGGTAACAATGAGACACTTTGATTTTTCTTCATTAAACTTTTCAAAATCTATGGAAATCTTTCAAAACATGAATTAAAAGTGATTTTTGGCATATTTATTGAGTTTAAACTTCATTTAACCAAAAATACAAAGTTATTTGGTATAAATATACGGATTTTACAAAATTTAAATACTTTTTAGTATAACTTTTGTTAATTAAAGTTTCATGTTGGAAAAATTCCTCTAAAATGTTCAAGGCAAGTTACCTGCAATGGAACAATACAAAAACATGATGTTTTACTAGAAAAATCTTGATTTTCGTAGTGTGTCTCATTGTTCCCCAGCTGTCTCATTGTTCCTACCAAGTGCGTCTACAATGAGACAGTTGAATAACTCTGGCTGTAGATGTCGGATCGATCTCATATTTTGGTCAATGTTAGAACACATTGATAGAAAGAAAATGCAACAAAAAGCTCATTAAAACATGCTGATGAAAAAATGAGAAAAACCTTTGAAAGTTGAAAACCAAAAGTGTCTCATTGATGACTACCCTACCCTATGGGTAATTCTCCGCCAACTCACACAGCAGTTGCCCCGACCCCTCTTCGATTTGCGTGAAACTTTGTCCTAAGGGGTAACTTTTGTCCCTGATCACGAATCCGAGGTCCGTTTTTTGATATCTCGTGACGGAGGGGCGGTACAACCCCTTCCATTTTTGAACATGCGAAAAAAGAGGTGTTTTTTAATAATTTGCAGCCTGAAACAGTGATGAGATAGAAATTTCGTGTTAAAAGGACTTTTATGTAAAATTAGACGCCCGATTTGATGGCGTACTCAGAATTCCAAAAATACGTATTTTTCATCGAAAAAAACACTAAAAAAGTTTTAAAAATTCTCCCATTTTCCGTTACTCGACTGTAAAAAAAATTGGAACATGTCATTTTATGGGAAATTTAATGTGCTTTTCGAATCTACATTGACCCAGAAGGGTCATTTTTTCATTTAGAACAAAATTTTTCATTTTAAAATTTCGTGTTTTTTCTAACTTTGCAGGGTTATTTTTTAGAGTGTAACAATGTTCTACAAAGTTGTAGAGCAGACAATTTTGATATACAGTCATAAGGGGTTTGCTTATAAACATCACGAGTTATCGTGATTTTACGAAAAAAAGTTTTGAAAAAGTTGGTCGTCATCGATCATGGCCGTTCATGGTCACCCGCGACAGACACGGACGATGAAACAAAGAGAAACGCAAAAAGTAACTTTTTCAAAACTTTTTTTCGTGACCCTTCTGGGTCAATGTATAATCGAAAAGCACATTAAATTTCCCATAAAATGACATGTTCCAAAACTTTTTACAGTCGAGTAACGGAAAATGGGAGAATTTTTCAAACGTTTTTAGTGTTTGTTTCGATGAAAAATATTTTTTTCGGAATTCTGAGTACGCCATCAAATTGGGCGTCTTCAAAAATTGAAGGGGTCGTACTGCCCCTCCGTCACGAGATATCGAAAAACGGACCTCGGATTCGTGATCAGGGACAAAAGATACCCTTTAGAACAAAGTTTCACGCAAACCGAAGAGGGGTCAGGGCAACTTTTCCCGATTTCGTGTGAGTTGGTAGAGAATTACCCATATGTTTTAGGAGGAATCAAATGCCAACTTTTCAGAAATTTCCTAAATGTGCAAACAATCTTTGACTGAGTTATGAAGTTTTCAATCAATGCTGTTTTTTTTTTAAATAAGAGTATTGAAATTGGTACCCATGTTTGCATACTTTTGGAAAAACAATGAAAAGCTGAGAATCTTTTTTTCTTTTTAAACTTTATTGATACGACCGTTAATTGCTGAGATATTTTCATGCAAATGTTTAGAAACAGGAAAATTGATGTTTTCTAAGTCTCCTCCAAACAACCCACCATTTTCTAATGTCGATATCTCAGCAACTAATGGTCCGATTTTCAATGTTAAAATATGAAACATTCGTGATATTTTCGATCTTTTCAAATGTTTCAATCTTTCTAAATAAAGACTAACATTTCAAAAGGGCGTAATATTGAATGTTTAGCCTTTTAAAAATGAAAAAATATAATATTAGATCTATAGATTCCTTCAATTTCTTGACCAGAGCCAGTTTTTTTTTGAAAAAAAAACTTTGAATAAAATTTGGATTTGTTCATTTATGAACGAAATGTTGATTCCATGGCTTGCATTTAATTTTTCATGTTTATAACTATTTTCATGTTTGATTATTTAGAATCACAAAAAAATATGAAAACGAATTCTAGTTTCAGCAAATTTACAACGTTGCCTTTCAAGGTTTCCAGAAATCCATTATTCTGCCACGATTCACTAACTTTCCATCAGCAAAACCCCATCGGCTACTTCCTGCTCTAGTTCCCACCTCCCCCCTCACCGCAAGAGCATTTTCCTCCACGCTTGGGCGCCACTTCCTAATGAGTTACACACCACAATAAATCCTGTTTCCCCACGCGGCAAATATTTACTTTTCGAACTGCGGGAATCTACGGTGTACTCCACTCACCCTCCCTAATGCATTCGCCGAAAATTTTCCGGCTTTTCCCAACCCTTTCCACATTAAATCAAAAGGGTGGGTGAGGGGCCGACCACCCCTAACCCAACAAGAACAAGAAGAATTCCGCCAACCTTCACCTAGGAATTTCTCTCCCCGCACAAACTCGCTCGCCTCACGACTAGGTCAGGGAAAAACAGCTGTTCCTCCCCCGCGCTCGCACTACCACGGGGAACCGTGAGCCGTGAGTCGTGAGAAAAACACGCGCAGACTCAGACAACAACCACTCTCTCTCTCGCACTCTCTCGCGGGCGTTTTCCCTCCTCACGACGGGAAACTGCTGGCGACCGAGGCAGGACCTTCGACTCTCTCCCGTGTGTGACGCGGCCCTCAGTTCGGTGGAAGGTGCTTTCGGAAAATCATCTCGTCCGCCGCGCTTTTGGGACGTTTCGCCCTGTGTATTGTGGGGGAAAAAAACGCGGAAAAGTCGGGAAAAAAGTGGAAAATCTTTTTCGGAGGTGGAAAAGTGAGGATTTTTGTGGATTTTTGGAGGAGATTCTGGAAAGCCGATCGGGAAAGGATATTCCCCTGTCGAAAATTTGGAGGAAAATTGTGCAGCAAAAGTGCGTGGGAAATTCCGGCACACAACTGTTAAGAAAATAAAAGGGAAAAATCTCCCCCGAAAAGAAGGAAAAAAAGTGTGAGTGCTCGCGGAGAGGACACGAAGGAGTGTGAAAATCGATTTCGTCCTGGCAGCTTCAGCGTGTGTGAGTGTGAGAATGTTTTGAAGTTTATTCGCCAACCACGAAAGGACGAAAGGATTTCGCGTGCTCGCACCTGGCGGGGCACACCACGGTGAAAAACGGTGAATTTCCCCCACAGTCTGGATACCGCGGAGAATCAGAACGTGACCACCGCAAATCGACCTGCGAAACCGGTTTGGGGCACAAAATTACTCGCAAAAAAAAACACCGACTACATGTTTACAGTTTGTTGTTTTAGCTGCGCGAGGAAAATTGCACTCACGTGCAGCCCCAATCGGTGAATCGTGACCTCCCGGGGTTGTCGGAAAATTCGTCGAATCGCACACTGACCACAAGTGTGAAAATTTACACCACCCCCAGAAAAAAAGCACGTAAATTTTAAGCAAAACCCTTAAATTATTCAGCGCAAATAATTCGCACCAAACAAAAAAGAAAAAAAAAGGTTCCAACTTGGTGGAGATGTCCTGACTCAGCTGATTTTGGAGCCGTTTTCCACGACGACAGCATTTTTCAGTGTAACGAGAGTGAAAGGCGCGCATAATAAATTGATGCTGTTTAGTGCGGTGGAATTTCCAATTTTATGACCCGGCGGTGCGGGTTTTGGGGAAGTTCGTGCTTGTGTGTTTTAGGGGGAAAAAATTTGGGTGTTGAGCAGTGAGCAAAAAAAAAAAAAAAGTTAAAAGCCGGGAAAACAACGTGGCACTGAAATTTGGGGAAGGTTTTGTGTTCCGGTGATGGTGGTCGTGAAATGAGAGGATAAATATCAATACTAAACTGCGTGGAAAACGAATCGAATCTGGAAAAAGGAAGGATTTTCCGGGGTTTAATGTTCAGCCTGGTCAGCAGCAGCAGCAGCAAGAAGGTGATGATTGTTTGATATTAAGGTGAGAGTGAATTTGATCCTAATAATCTGGATTTATGTGCGGTTTTAAGATAAGTAAGATGGAATAATTGGAAACACAACAAGTATGTTAATTTTATTAGGGAATTGATACGATCGTTCATCTTTCTATCCTTAATGTTGACAAATAGATCTATCAATCAATAACTGTTTGTCGATTTACCCAGCAACAAGGTAAATTGAAATGCAAATACACCTCAATCCATATAGTTATTAGTTAGAGGATGACGATTCTCGAGATTTACAATTTCCTGGTAATTGAGAGTTGAATTTTGCTATTTCCCGGGAATTCCTGGACCCGGGATATTTTTTTTTGTTCCAAATTATTGATTCCGAGTAGTGGTAAATAACACGGGAATAACAAATTTTGGTATTACTTGAGCAAATAACAGCCCGGGCAGACGGTAATAACGAAATTCATGCCATTTCAATAACAAATATTGTAAAAATAACAGAAAATGTTACGGAATCTTCTTGAAAAATCCATATTTGCATAAAAGTTTAATACCAGTTCATGTTCAAAATCAAATTATTCGCTCATGTTATCATCACAAAATTCGTTATTGGTCTGATATTGATTGAAAGCCAAAACAACTTTGGAATAACATTTTTTGTTATGGAAGAATACCGTCAATCGGATTAGTTGTTAAAATATCAAAAAATAATAACAAAGATGTTGTTCCAAGGGTAAAATAATACCAAAACATAAAACCATTTCAATGCCAAATTAAGCTATTGTTGATTTTGGAACATTGCTTGAGTACCAAAACTTTGTGGTTTGGTTGAGCGTTTTAGCAGAATGCATTACTGTGAATACAAAGAGACGAGTTGTTCCTTTTAATTCCGCTATATATTTTTAATATCTTGACAGATACGTATTTCGTCTACTACTTGCAGACTTCATCAGTGTTCTGTTCTCGATAGTCGAGAACAGAACACTGATGAAGTCTGCAAGTAGGGGAACAGCATCTAATTCCAGCGTGCCTCTAATGTTGGCAGGTCAGAACTTTGACATTCAATTAAAGCTAATTAAAAGCGTTTTCAACTGAAATCGAGTGATAAATAGTTCAATAAGAAGTGAGCAAGCAAGTTTCTATCAAAAGTTTTGCAAAATTAGTTGTTTAAATAGTGAAAATCAGCTAATTGGATGGAGTTAGGAGCGAGTGCTTAACCTGCCAAACATACGAGAATTTCCCCTAGCAGACGAAATACGTATCTGTCAAGATATTAAAAATATATAGCGGAATTAAAAGGAACAACTCGTCTCTTTGTATTCACAATACCAAAACTTGGTATTGTCATGGTTTTATTTTTTGTATGCGCCTTTGGGAAATCAGATTTTGGTATTCCTGTGGTCTTCCACAGACATGATTTTGGTATGATTTCATGGTATTTTACCATCTATTACTGGGCAACCAAGAGCACATTTTGGTCGCTGGTAACAAAATCTGGTATTTTCATGCCACTTTTTAGTGCAGCAGTTGCAGTTAGTGAAAAAACGGAAATGATCCATATGCAACAGCCAAATCCACTCACCTAATGATTCCATGTTGTTTTTAGTGATATTTTTGAAATTCATCAAAATTCAATAATCTGTCGATTGACTAGTTTTGCCTTCCTCACTGAGGTAAGGCTATAATCCTGTTCTAAAAATGAACTTTCTATTAAAAGCTCCTAGACCCACCTTCATGTATACATATCTACTCAGAATCGAAAAATGAACAAATGTCTGTGTGTGTGTATGTGTGTGTGTATGTGTGTGTGTATGTGTGTGTATGTATGTATGTGACCAAAATTCTCACTGAGTTTTCTCAGCACTGGCTGAACCGATTCTGATCGAACCAGTTGCATTCGACTTGGTTTAGGGTCCCATACATCGCTATTGAATTGTTTGAAGTTTCGATAAGTAGTTCAAAAGTTATGCATAAAAATGTGTTTTCACAAATACCCGGATCTCAATTATATGCATGTAAACGATGTCCGGATCCATCATCCGACCCATCGTTGATTAGGTAATTGAAAGGCCTTTCCAATGAGTCCAAGACATTGAAGATCTGGCAACCCTGTCTCGAGTTATGACTACTTAAGTGATATTTATGTACTTTTTTGAAGCCGGATCTCACTTAAATGTATGTAAACTATGTCCGGATCCATCATCCGACCCATCGTTGGTTAGGTAATTGAAAGGCTTTTCCAATGAGTCCAAAACATTGAAGATCTGGCAACCCTGTCTCGAGTTATGACCACTTAAGTGATATTTATGTACTTTTTTGAAGCCGGATCTCACTTAAATGTATGTAAACTATGTCCGGATCCATCATCCGACCCATCGTTGGTTAGGTAATTGAAAGGCCTTTCCAATGAGTCCAAAACATTGAAGATCTGGCAACCCTGTCTCGAGTTATGACCACTTAAGTGATATTTATGTACTTTTTTGAAGCCGGATCTCACTTAAATGTATGTAAACTATGTCCGGATCCATCATCCGACCCATCATTGGTAAGGTAAATGAAAGGCCTTTCCAATGAGTCCAAACATTGAAGATCTGGCAACCCTGTCTCGAGTTATGACCACTTAAGTGATATTTATGTACTTTTTTGAAGCCGGATCTCACTTAAATGTATGTAAACTATGTCCGGATCCATCATCCGACCCATCGTTGGTTAGGTAATTGAAAGGCTTTTCCAATGAGTCCAAAACATTGAAGATCTGGCAACCCTGTCTCGAGTTATGACCACTTAAGTGATATTTATGTACTTTTTTGAAGCCGGATCTCACTTAAATGTATGTAAACTATGTCCGGATCCATCATCCGACCCATCATTGGTAAGGTAATTGAAAGGCCTTTCCAATGAGTCCAAACATTGAAGATCTGGCAACCCTGTCTCGAGTTATGACCACTTAAGTGATATTTATGTACTTTTTTGAAGCCGGATCTCCCTTAAATGTATGTAAACTATGTCCGGATCCATCATCCGACCCATCGTTGGTTAGGTAATTGAAAGGCCTTTCCAATGAGTCCAAAACATTGAAGATCTGGCAACCCTGTCTCGAGTTATGACCACTTAAGTGATATTTATGTACTTTTTTGAAGCCGGATCTCACTTAAATGTATGTAAACTATGTCCGGATCCATCATCCGACCCATCGTTGGTTAGGTAATTGAAAGGCTTTTCCAATGAGTCCAAAACATTGAAGATCTGGCAACCCTGTCTCGAGTTATGACCACTTAAGTGATATTTATGTACTTTTTTGAAGCCGGATCTCACTTAAATGTATGTAAACTATGTCCGGATCCATCATCCGACCCATCGTTGGTTAGGTAATTGAAAGGCCTTTCCAATGAGTCCAAAACATTGAAGATCTGGCAACCCTGTCTCGAGTTATGACCACTTAAGTGATATTTATGTACTTTTTTGAAGCCGGATCTCACTTAAATGTATGTAAACTATGTCCGGATCCATCATCCGACCCATCATTGGTAAGGTAAATGAAAGGCCTTTCCAATGAGTCCAAACATTGAAGATCTGGCAACCCTGTCTCGAGTTATGACCACTTAAGTGATATTTATGTACTTTTTTGAAGCCGGATCTCACTTAAATGTATGTAAACTATGTCCGGATCCATCATCCGACCCATCGTTGGTTAGGTAATTGAAAGGCTTTTCCAATGAGTCCAAAACATTGAAGATCTGGCAACCCTGTCTCGAGTTATGACCACTTAAGTGATATTTATGTACTTTTTTGAAGCCGGATCTCACTTAAATGTATGTAAACTATGTCCGGATCCATCATCCGACCCATCATTGGTAAGGTAATTGAAAGGCCTTTCCAATGAGTCCAAACATTGAAGATCTGGCAACCCTGTCTCGAGTTATGACCACTTAAGTGATATTTATGTACTTTTTTGAAGCCGGATCTCACTTAAATGTATGTAAACTATGTCCGGATCCATCATCCGACCCATCGTTGGTTAGGTAATTGAAAGGCTTTTCCAATGAGTCCAAAACATTGAAGATCTGGGAACCCTGTCTCGAGTTATGACCACTTAAGTGATATTTATGTACTTTTTTGAAGCCGGATCTCACTTAAATGTATGTAAACTATGTCCGGATCCATCATCCGACCCATCGTTGGTTAGGTAATTGAAAGGCCTTTCCAATGAGTCCAAAACATTGAAGATCTGGCAACCCTGTCTCGAGTTATGACCACTTAAGTGATATTTATGTACTTTTTTGAAGCCGGATCTCACTTAAATGTATGTAAACTATGTCCGGATCCATCATCCGACCCATCATTGGTAAGGTAATTGAAAGGCCTTTCCAATGAGTCCAAACATTGAAGATCTGGCCACCCTGTCTCGAGTTATGACCACTTAAGTGATATTTATGTACTTTTTTGAAGCCGAATCTCACTTAAATGTATGTAAACTATGTCCGGATCCATCATCCGACCCATCGTTGGTTAGGTAATTGATAGGCCTTTCCAAAGAGTTCAAAACATTGACGTTCTGGCAGCCCTGTCTCGAGTTATGACCACTTAAGTGATATTTATGTACTTTTTTGAAGCCGGATCTCCCTTAAATGTATGTAAACTATGTCCGGATCCATCATCCGACCCATCGTTGGTTAGGTAATTGATAGGACTTTCCAATGAGTCCAAAACATTGAAGATCTGGCCACCCTGTCTCGAGTTATGACCACATAAGTTATACACTGTGTTCTTTTTTTCTGGATCTAAAAAAATTATGAAACCACTCATATACCAATTTTTGGTAAAAAGTGAGGAAGGCATCAACCACATAGGTGAATTAAGTTAGTTTTTTCAAAGTAATTGGTCATCCCGACTCAGAGAAATTTCAACGATTGAAAAAAAATCTTAGTGGGTATATAAAAAAAAATAAAATCATCTTTAACATTTTTGGGTTTCAAGTCGTTTTAGTGCAAAATTATTTATCTTGTCAAAATTGGTTGAAAATTTCCAATACTTTCGAGGGATTAAAATTAATTCCAAAATCAGAGCCGTACCTTGGGTCTTCGGCATCCTTGGCGAAGCATCAATTCAACGCCCCTCCCAAATTTATGAGCATTTTGATAAATTGATGTTAATTATCAAAAATTGCTTCAATATGAGTTTTGCTTCATAATTACAATTGGAGACCTTAATATGTGAAATTCAGAAACACACTTTTTTATGTTTTTTTATTAGATACACAGAAAAAAAAATCATGGTAATATTACATCTGGGAAGGGGTACATCTTTTATGTCAGAAAAAAGGTGTAATTTTACCTCTGGAAATGTGTAATTTTACCACTTTTCCGGTGTAATGTCACTTTTTCAGTCTAAATTGAGGTAAAATTACATCATAAAAGAGGTAATATTCAACCTTCCAAAATTACAGCTTCCAAATTTACATTATTTTTTTCTGTGTAGGTTGAATTGAAAACATATTATAAGAGTTAAGTTGGCAACATATTTTCTAAGATTCATTAAATCGATAGATATAGTACATTTTTTTTTATTTTATTTTTTTCAGATGAATGCACAGAATTTAATTTTCAATCATGATAAATTTTGCTTTAATTTGTTAGCAAATTTTATGATATAAAGCCTGCATTATTTGATCTGATCTAGTCATAATTTGATTGTATAAGCAAAGAACTTTCCCGAATTCGTAAAATAATTTACTCATTTGGCTTTATATTTTATTTTGTTAATCACATCGAAAAAAGAAAAAAAAAACTTTTTCAAAATTGTAAAAATCACAGCCCTCGGTTAAAACACTTGGATGAAAAAAGTGTTTCAAAATGCATCATACACCTGTCCAGTTGTTTCGCAATCATAAGTTTTAAAAATTCCTAAGAATTGACATAAATTTCATTTTTGTGACAAAAAAAGTTTTAGCGGTGCTGAACCTTGTAATTTCATAAAAGTTCAAAATATTTTTAAACGAGCCCAAACAAGATTAAAATGAGTGTTTTGAGTTGATTAGTTTCTATTTCCATAGAAATTTTCCAGTTTTATGAAAATATTTTTTATTGAAAACTGATTTTTTGAACCAATTCTTAAATGGGAAGGGGGCGACATAAACTTTGAAAATTTATTCCAAAGGCCTAAAGATCATTCAAAATCCAGCGCAATTCATGATGAAACTTATTTTAATAATAATAATAATAATAAGAGCATTATTTTTGGTAAAAAAATATGAAGATAAGAAATTTTTATTCATTTTGAGTGATTCGCCCATACGATGCTTTAGAATATTTTTCAAAATTTATTTTTTTAAATTTTGTTTTGATTGATTTTTATTTCTTATCGGTATTTTAACTTTAAATTTTATTTTCTGAAAATTATTTTATATACTGTATAAGTTTTTTGAGCAAAATAAGGTTGAAAAAATATAAAATTATTAAACAAACACTGATCAAAAAGAATAAATTGATCAAAATCGTTAAAATTAAAATTCTATTTGAAATTCCTATCTTTATCTGATTTGATTTGATTAATTTTTTTAAGCTTTTCCCAAATGTTTATTCAAGACCAAATGTTTTATTTAGCGCTCAGTTTATTACTTGTACTCTTTGTTATTCCTTCTTCTTATAAATGATCAAAAGTGCATTAAATGAATGAAATTGGTTATCTCTTGCGTTGATTAAGAAAATCGGCAAATTGCAAGGAAATTTTCAAATTTCACGTATTGTACGCAATCTACGAATCAGTGAAAATTCAGTTTGATTTATAATCATCCAGAAAATCTTCAATCTATTTAAAAAAAATATAAGGCTTTTTTTTGTTGCAGTTAATTTGTAACATTCCAAAAATGTGTAGCGATATTCATTAGGTTTTTCATTTATTCTAAAAATATGTTAAAAAATTGCTCATAATGTTTGCTTACACCATTGTGGAATTATTTTCACATAACACGTGCAATAATGTTTGGTGTTTTACAATTATATCATCATTAGGCTTAGTGATTTTTCACGCTAAAAATTACAATTTTCACGGGAACCATAATTCCAAAACACCATTTGACGGAAATTTCACGGAACGTAAAGAATGATGAAATAACCATGAAAACCTTTTGTTAAAATCACGGTAAGTGCTTTTTAACTATTATTAATTTGAAGTATTTTCAATTAGCTATAAATTTTCTTCTACAATCTTTTCTCTATTTAGAAGTACTTTTTTTGAAAATCTTATAAAATTCAGGGTTTTCAGGGTAAACGACTTTCAACGATTTTGGCCAAACTTGGAGTAAACGTTAATCTATGGATATTTAAGGGGATACATACATGTATATCAGCAAAAAACTCAGCGGTCAGTATGAGCACATACTTCAACTTATTTTTTCAGGGCATTAAAATTTCGCCTACTAACAAAACAAATTTGAAGATATTTGGTTGCATCATTGCCGAGTTATAGCAATTTCAAGTTAGCAGTTTCAAAAACGGGTGCCACGATATCTTAACACTGTTTTGACCAAATCGGCTCAAAATTTTGGTGAAGACTCGTTAAGCCGATTTCGTGTGCATGACGAAAGCCTTGAACATCGGCTGGTTGGTTATGGTTATTTAAAAAAAGATAAAAATATTTCTGTGTTTTTCAAATAAAAAAAACCGTAAGTTTTTGATTTTTGTATTTTTTTAAAAGCAATTTTAATAAATGGGCTTTGTTATGCAGCCAATTTGGTCCATTCCATCTCGAGATATCGTGGCACCCGTGAATCAACGCTTTTTGCATGGCAACATTTAGAACTTAAATCGTCTTTTACTCAGTTTGATCATGAAATATCTTCATGAAACTTTCAGGAGTGATTAATAATCATCTTTTGAGTAGATTTAAAAAAATGTTCTGTAATATACAATTTTGTGACTTTCTACATTATGTAACCCCTTCAGAGGCAGTATTTGTAAATTTTGCTCGGTTTGTTCTAGAGGTCGTATCGAGGTACTCCGATTTGGATGAAACTTTCAGCGTTTGTTTGTCTATACATGAGAGGAAATCATGCCAAATATGAGCCCTCTACGACAAAGGGAAGTGGGGTAAAACGAACATTAAAGTTTGAGGTCCAAAAACATGAAAAATGCATTTTTTTTCAATCAAATCAAAAACTTTTTAACTTCAAACTTACTTGAAATTTCCCGAGGAATCCGAATATATAAAAAAAAATGTCCAAAAAGTGCCGTCTTCTTGGGCTACAGGGCAAAAGTTAACGTTGTAACAGGTCGATACGATCTGTTACACACTGGTGAAAAACTCACTCTTAACAGAAATTCAATTTTTGTTGCCGATTGGACCATTCCTTTCTCTTTGGCAGCACCCTCTTTTTGACGATTTTCTAAAAACATTTTATTCTTTTACTCGTAACATTACAACTTACGAGATATTCCAGGTATATATAAAAACTGTGCCAATTTTGAGTCAAATTTTTTCAGGTTTATTTATCGTTGAAATGTGTGAGGAAAAATTCGCAAAATTGAATGGGAAAAAGCAAAACAAATATTAATTAAATGTAAAATGTTTCGAATTATTGTTAAATGTGAGAATCTCACGTAAAATTTTATGACAAAAACATTATTCAAGACCGCAAAACGATCCGAGTTAATCCTGACGTTTATCTATTGTCAATTTAAAGAAGACGTTTTTGTATGAAAAGTTTCATTCCACCAAATTAAACGATCTGTAGCGTCCCGTAACCCTTATTCGATTTGGCTTGAAGTTGGCACAGTTACTTATTTTTATCCAAACATTGTTTGTTAATTATTTTGTGATCCTTTAGGGAATGAAATAAAAATTATATCGAAAGTTCACATAGCTTTAAAAATACTAAAATGAGAATCTTTTTTGCCTTCCTCACTGAGGTAAGGCTATAATCTTGCTCTAAAATTGGAATTTGTATAAAAACGTCGTAGACCCACCTTCATGTATACATATCGACTCAGAAACGAAAACTGAACAAATGTCTGTGTGTGTGTATGTGTATGTATGTAAGTGACCAACAAACTAGCTCATGTTTCTCGGCACTGGCTGAACCGTTTTGACCCGAACCTGTTGCATTCGACTTAGTTTAGGGTCCCATAGATCGAGTTTTATACAGATTGAAGTTTCGATAAGTAGTTCAAAAGTTATGTATAAAAATGTGTTTCCACATATATCCGGATCTCAATTAAATGTATGTAAACTATGTCCGGAATTACCATCTGACCCATCGTTGGTTAGGTTATCAGAAGAGCAATTCTCTGAGATTTCGGTCATTCGATTTTTTTTGTATTTTTTAATCCGGCTGAAACTTTTTTGGTGCCTTCGGTATGCCCAAAGAAGCCATTTTGCATCATTAGTTTGTCCATATAATTTTCCATACAAATTTGGCAGCTGTCCATACAAAAATGATATGTGAAAATTCAAAAATCTGTATCTTTTGAAGGAATTTTTTGATCGATTTGGTGTCTTCGGCAAAGTTGTAGGTATGAATATGGACTACACTGAAAAAAATTGATACACGATAAAAAAAAATTTGGTGATTTTTAATTTAACTTTTTGTCACTAAAACTTGATTTGCAAAAAAACACTATTTTTAATTTTTTTCATTTTTTGATATGTTTTAGAGGACATAAAATGCCAACTTTTCAGAAATTTCCAGAATGGGCAAAAAATCTTTGACCGAGTTATGATTTTTTGAATCAATACAGATTTTTTTCAAAAAATCGAAATATTGGTCGCAAAAATTTTTCAACTTTATTTTCCGATGTAAAATCGAATTTGCAATCAAAAAGTACTTTAGTGAATTTTTGAAAAAGTGCACCATTTTCAAGTTATAACCTTTTTTAGGTAACTTTTTTGAAAATAGTCGCAGTTTTTCATTTTTTAAAAATAGTGCCCATGTTTGCCCACTATTGAAAAAAATATTTTTGAAAAGCTGAGAAAATTCTCTATATTTTGCTTCTTCGGACTTTGTTGATACGACCCTTAGTTGCTGAGATATTGCCATGCAAAGGTTAAAAAACATGAAAATTGATGTTTTCTAAGTCTCACCCAAACAACCCACTATTTTCTAATGTCGATATCTCAGCAACTATAGGTCCGATTCACAATGTTAATATATGAAACATTTGTGAAATTTTCCGATCTTTTCGAAAAAAATACTTTCAAAAATTCAAAATCAAGACTAACATTTCAAACAGGCCAAACATTCAATATTACGCCCATTTGAAATGTTAGACTTGATTTAAAATTTTTGAAAGTATTTTTTTCGAAAAGATCGGAAAATTTCACGAATGTTTCATATATTAACATTGAAAATCGGACCTATAGTTGCTGAGATATCGACATTAGAAAATGGTGGGTTGTTTGGGTGAGACTTAGAAAACATCAATTTTCCTGTTTTTTAACATTTGCATGGCAATATCTCAGCAACTAAGGGTCGTATCAACAAAGTCCGAAAAAGCAAAATATAGAGAATTTTCTCAACTTTCCAAAAATATTTTTTCCAAAAGTGGGCAAACATGGGCACTATTTTTAAAAAATGAAAAACTGCGACTATTTTCAAAAAAGTTACTTAAAAATGGCTATAACTTAAAAACGGTACACTTTATCAAAATTTCACTAAAGTACTTTTTGATTGCAAATTCGATTTTACATCGAAAAATGAAGTTGAAAAATTTTTGCGACCAATATTTCGATTTTTTTTTAAAATCTGTATTGATTCAAAAAATCATAACTCGGTCAAAGATTTTTTGCCCATTCTGGAAATTTCTGAAAAGTTGGCATTTTATGTCCTCTAAAACATATCAAAAAATGAAAAAAATTAAAAATAGTGTTTTTTTGCAAATCAAGTTTTAGTGACAAAAAGTTAAATTAAAAATCACCAAATTTTTTTTTACCGTGTATCAATTTTTTTCAGTGTAGTCCATATCCATACCTACAACTTTGCCGAAGACACCAAATCGATCAAAAAATTCCTTCAAAAGATACAGATTTTTGAATTTTCACATATCATTTTTGTATGGACAGCTGCCAAATTTGTATGGAAAATTATATGGACAAACTAATGATGCAAAATGGCTTCTTTGGGCATACCGAAGGCACCAAAAAAGTTTCAGCCGGATTAAAAAATACAAAAATTAAAATTAAAGAAAAAAGACCGATTCCGTAGAGAACTGCTCAGAAGACCTTTCCAACGAGTTCAAAACATTGAATATCTGGCAACCCTGTTTCGAGATATGTCCACTTAAATGATAGTTATGTACTTTTTTATTCCGGATCTAAAAATAGATGAAATTTTTGTACAATTCCATCATATCAGCCGTTGTTGGTAATAAGTGAGGAAGGCTTCAACCACATAGGTGGATTAAGTTAGTTTTTTTGCATAAATTGATCTGCTGAAAATAAAAAAAAAAACAAAAGATTTGGTTGCAAAAAAAAAAACAGAAATTAAAGAAAATTGGTTTCGCTGAAATTTTTTATTGGTTTTATTTTATTTTACTTTAAAAGTTGAATTTTCATTCAAAGAAGAAATCAAATTTCGCAAACATCTAGTAAGGATAGTAAAACTATTATGGGCTTAAAAAAAATTTCCCCTGGCACAATCTAATGAAACTTATCAAATTCAAGATAATGAAATTTAATGCTTTCTGATTCACTGGATAAATGATTCCTGCAGACGACAGGTTTCATTGATCGATGAAATGCGTTTTAAAATCGTTTGAAGTGATTTTAATTAAAATCATGAAGATGTGACATATGCTTATTTTTTCTTTGTTCAGGTTTAATTGGATCCTGTCTAAATGATCGATGAAGTTATTTGCAAATGAGAATAAATCACATCAGATTATTAGAATGAAAAATATGCTTTCATATTCAACACGTGCTTCTAATTCATAAACCAGCCAACACATTGTCCAACCAAAAACCCCAAAACTCAAACACCACCAACTGGTGTCTGTTTGCCCTGGTCCCTCCTTTTTCCACAGCAAACTCCCAAGAAGTCCAGCAGTCCATTCCGGGCGCCCCAAATTGGGTGTGCAAAATCTGCTTGCTCATCGACTTCCCTCCCAAGTGCACTTAACGGGGTTTGATTTACAGCTGGAAATATCCAGACTCCAATTTTGAGGATTCGAGGATGGGCACCAACTGTTGGTAATTGGTTTGGTTTCTGGATTTAAGGTGAGATGATGTTCGTTTGGGAGAATCTATTTTTTCTTGAAGGTTTTTAATTTAATTTATTTCAACTAGCTATTTGAAACAATTTTGAAAATCAAGCAAACGTTCAAAATCGCTCCCTCAACCCTAACGCACGCACCGTTGACCTCAGCCCCCTCCTGGAAAGAGACTTTCCACAAAACCAACCAACTTTTCTCCGAGATGATGGCCTTTCGCCGGAACGATTTTGTGTAAATTTAACGACCCTTTGCGCAAACATCACCACCAAAGTAACAGCGGCAGACTTTTCGCAGCCACCACACCGAGGGGGGAAAGTTGTGTGGACGTTGCAGATTTTCGGCCGGGGGGTTGCGATGCTTGCAAAATTAGGGATTTGCCTCGGTGGCCAACTTTTACTTTTAAGGGAGGAGCAGGGAAGGGATTCCGGAAGCATATGTTTTGAGTGCTGTGGAGAAGGGTGGAGGGCGATGCGGTTTTATGTAAAGAGGATACGGGATTCTTTAAAATTGTATTTATTTTGCATTAAGGGGACCTTTTTGAAAGTTGAGAAGAGGGTTCCAATGGGTTTGGGAGACTTAAAAATATAACAAGATGTTGCTGATGAAGATTTTTTTTTTTCGTAAATGTAATAATGCCAAAAACTATTATTTCTTAAAATATTTATTGAATAAACATTTTAAAAACGTTTTGTATATTTTTTGTTTTCATCTATGCAGTAAAGTGTTTTTTAACTTTTTAAACGATTTTTTTTAGCAAAACTGAAATATAAAAAAATGGTGACATTAATTGCTAAAAAATTTAATAAATACGGCCTGATAAATACTTTAAGTGAGGGGAAAAATAGCCATTTTTATCACTCTAAGCCGTTCGACCTATTCTCATCACAATGGAGAGTTGCTTGCTCACTTTCATTTGAGCTTTTTGTTACTTTCGAACAGTCAAAACACTTCATAAAAACTGTAACTCATGATCAAAGTGCTGATAGGCCGACAATAAAAAATAGGCTGATAAATGGTATATTTCCCCTAATTGATTTATTCCTATTCAGTAAAATTGAGTTTGAATCATTTCCTGGATCAACCACGTTGAGTACAAATTACGAAATTCTCGCAACAAGCACTTTGATTTCATGGAGAAACGTTTAATTTAAAAATAATTCATATCTGCTAATGAAATTGTACGTCGAATTGGAACATTACATTATACTCCTAAAGCACGGAGTTGGCGTAGTGTTAATGTTACAATAGGATTTTCTCAAAAATTTAAAAATAATTGAACAAACAATGTTTAACTTTCGGAACAGCATGTAATTCATTCGAGCCACTAACGTTCACCAATTTTTTCCTTAATTGATCAAATGATAAACTCGAATATTTCAAAAGGATTTATATAAAATGTTATTTCGATGCACTTTTTCACCATACTACCAAGAAACCATAATAAAAAAAATTAATTCATGTTTTGCTCGGACCTATTTAAAATGATGTTACTGTTTTGTCTATTTAACCCAAGCTCTTAATTAGAAGTATAATCTTTTCCAGCAGCCTCTTTTTATGAAAAATATTTTTGTGTAAAAAGTTGCTAAATCGAATGCCAAGGGTGCCGAAAACATGATGGGGTCATCACAAGAAGGTTTTGTTCAGATTTTTTAAGTGATATGTCCAAAAATAAAAAGCAAAGCAAACAATAGTAATGAGTACTGACTTTTCAACCAAATTTTCTAATTTGATTGTTTACTCTCTTTGACAAAACTGAAGACAAAAATTTCAGCAAAAAAAAAATTAATCCAAAAATAATTTTGAACAACTTTTGTTAGACGAAAAACATCACTTGTCTTGTTAAGGAGCGGCCGTGGCTGACTGGTTACGGTGTTCGCTTTCTAAGCGAATGGTCCTGGGTTCGATTCCCATCTGCTCCCAACGAGAAAGTATAGGAAATATTAATCTTGAAACTCTGAACATGAACGAAAAATCAAAGTCGCCCGAGTCGGGGTTCGATCCCCCGTCCTTTGGATTGGCAAGCAAAAATGCTAACCACTACGCCATCACAGCTTGGTGAGCGATGACTGGAATCAGGAATACTGTTACTATCAACTTAACTATATACGCGCTGGGTCCTTGTCCATTTGACAAGGGTTCGGAAGTTCTAAATAACGTTTGAACCCGATTGGTGCAAACGTTCTTCAGGGCGGGGCTTGTCGATAAAGCTGAAGTACCTCGCGCTCGGCTAGCCAGCGTAGAAATGGGTCACCGAAGCTCGGCAGAGCTAACACCTTCCAAATGCCTATGCGAGTTATTTGCATGTATAGAATGAAGATCTAAAAATACATGGAAACAACTCAATTTGTAAGAAGCGACCGCGTGGTCCCGTTTGGTTGGTTGCACACACACACACACACACACGAAAAACATCACTTGTCTTGTTTTATGTTTTTTGAGTTTCATGTTAATATTTGGTTTTGCATTTATTTTGTTTCCCGGGCAGACGATAATAACAAAATTCATGGCATTTCAATAACAAATATTGTTAAAATAACAGAAAGTGTTATGGAATGTTCTTGAAAAATCAATTTTTGCATAAGGATTTAATAAAAGCCAAAACAACTTTGGAAAAACATTTTTTGTTATGGAAGTATATCGGATTAGTTGTTAAAATAATAAAAAATAATAACAAAGATTTGTTCGAAGAATAACTTAAAATGTTATTAGTCTGTTATTACAATAACAATCCAATTTAAAAAAAATCATAACGTCGAATTACGAATCTTGTTATAAATAACTTAAAGTGTTATTGGCCTAGTATTTTCAAATATTAAAAAATGTTATTCTCAAGTTATTTCCGTCAGCTCGGGTTAGTTTTCGTTTCTTTTTGATAGTATTTGATTAACCCTAACACCTCCTTTTTCAGTTCATTTCTTGTTTTTCCCATTTTCTACTGTAGAATGATACTATTATCATTTGAATTTTAGTTAAATGTATAGTCTGAGACAATACAAAAACGACTGCATACTTAATTTAAAATAAATCGAAACATGTTAGCAAAACACACAGAAAAAGTTGAGCCCAGAAAAAATACATTTCCTTAAACATTGCCAAAGTCACATATAATAAATCAAACTCCCGACCCAAAATTTATTTGAAGTAAATTTTAAGAGTTCTTCTTACCAATGCTTTTTAATGATCCAAAATTGGATGAACTATGGGTTTTTGGCGAATTTTCAGATCGAAGTCCGCCTAAAGGCGCCAACAGATTTCACGTGCTTTTTATGTCCTTGCAAATGATTTACAAAATATCTATTATGCAATATTTATATTAATTACTTACTTTTCCTGTCATTCTCGAACGAAAAAATGCCTACTTTTTTGAAATCGCTGAACTTTTTAGCACTAAAAATATCCAAATATTGTGCAGTAACAAGGCTACAACAGGTGTCCCAGTTCGCCCCATTTGTCTTGTTTTACCGCAGATTACTTTAATGTAAAGAATATTCCCTTTAAATAGTAGCTTGAATATTCTCCTGAAGTAGTAATTGGTTGAATTTACCCATTAATACTTAAGAATAAAGGGGGCTATAAAAAAAATGATGTTATTGAATTGTCGGCCGGTAGCGCAAATTCATCTCAAGTTATTCCAAAAGTGGGACCCTTTATCCTGAAAATTTTAAGCGATTTGAAATAAAATGTATTTTTTGCATGAAAATCAGAAAAAAGTAAATGAGTGGTAAAGAATCTGTTTGAGATCAAACCATTCCTCAAATTCTTTTAAATTTAGTTTATTTTTTGTGAGCGTTTTCAATGATTGCCCAAGTAACATTTTCAGTTTTGTACCTATCTCGAGGAGAGATTCAAGTTATCTTAGCTAAAAATGATCATAAAGCCATTTTATCTCCAAGACAACAATACATCAGCATAAAACCTGAGTTAAGAGCAAAGTGGACCATATTAGGAGGTTATCAAGACCTTTTATTAGGAGTCATCTAAAACTCATCAGCTTTGACATTGATTTTTTTTCTGCAAGTGTATTTAATTGCTAAAATAAAACTTACGCTCAAGCTTCTTAAATTTATAACCGCACAGAAGAGATCTTCAAGACTGAAATAAACTTTCATTAAAGATGTTTTCCCTCGTTGAAGATAAAATTGATTTGTCGAAGGAAAATCAGTTCTAATTATAATATCGTTAAATTCAATAATTCTTTGTGAAATAAATCACAAATGGCCAATGAAAAAAGATAACATTATATTGATAACTATAAAATAATATCAAAATAATAAATTACTGTGACTTTACGCAGCCGATCTAACCAAAAAATTCCTGCCATCAAATTTCACTGGTCAGTTTTCTTAGATACCTCGAAAAAATATGCATCGAAGGCATGAATCGTTCAAAATTGCATCGATTTTTTATTTTGATGGACCGATTAATTATTTTTTTTCTAAAAAATCAACATGGCTTTCATTTTTGGCCGTTGCTTTTTCGTGTTAATATGGCTGATCTCATAAAAACTATTCTCTCTTACTCAAAGCAGTTATTAGGGCCATTTTTCTTAAGAAGCTCTTGTATAAGAAACTTTTAGAGCTATGTTTCTTGCGAACCTCTTGTTCAAGATTAAGCAAGAACATGTAGACTGCAGTGAGCTTTAAGGCAATTTTAACCAAGAGCAAAAGGCGTAGTACTACGACCGTAGCGCATGCGAATTTTAGTTAGCAGGAGGAAGATCCAAAACGTGTTTATGGTTATTTTGTCATCGTTGGATAAAAACAAAATTTCAATATTTTTTCATATTGTTTATTCATTTATTCGATTGGGATCATCATAAGTTTTCCCCGCATGAAGGAATTTACCGTCGACACAACAACACTGGTTTTAATAAACAACACTAGACCAACGTTAAAACACTAGTACTCCGCGACGAATTTATCCGCTTCTCGGAACGCCTTATCCAGCTTGTCCTCGAAAGGCTCTGACGGACAAACGGATGGCCTAACTGATAATTTGTAGCTTGTCGATTCTGCGCGTCGGAGAGAGCTTCACGGTAGCTACGGAATCGGCGCCCATGATGATTCTCGAGTTACTCGATCAGCACGTGACGAAAAAAAAACATCTACTGCCCATGCATGCCAATGGACCAAATCGGCATGTACTCGATCACCCTCGGATACACAGAAAAAAATAATGTAAATTTGGAAGCTTTAATTTTTGAAGGTTGAATATTACCTCTTTTATTATGTAATTTTACCTCAATTTAGACTGAAAAAGTGACATTACACCAAAAAAGTGGTAAAATTACACATTTATAGAGGTAAAATTACACCTTTTTTCTGACATAAAAGATGTACCCCTTCCCAGATGTAATATTACCATGATTTTTTTTTCTGTGTAGGTGTACCCCGTTACATCCGCGCTGGAGCCGAAAATGGACGAAAAGTATCACTTGTTTACCGGGATTACATATTTTAGTAAAAGTTTCTTTGACACTGAACCGACTGACTGTACTAAAAAAATGTGATTTGACAGATCAAGTTCAAATAATCTGGAAATATGCTTTGATAGAACAGAGTAGTTTTAATTTAGTTTCGAAGCAGCTTGACAATGCTTAAAAGTCTTATAAATAACCTCTCTGGGATAGCTTTAAGAGAAACAATGAAGTGTGATATAAAACTATGTTCCATGCTCTTAAAGTATTCTTAAAGATGTTTTTAAAACTTTCCTATAATAAACCCTGAAAGTTTTGATCAATGTTTTCATAAAACAGATAAGCAAATTTCAAACCTTTTATAAAACCTGTTAAGAAGTAAAGGCATTTTGCTTGTTACTTCGGTGGTTAAATGGTTTAAATGAGAACCCAAAATATGCCAAAAATCGATTTGTTGACATTTTGGCTCAATTCTGAGGGCAGATTCAGATTCAGCGGGCAAAATTACTTGGAAAAATATATATTTGAACAATTTTCGAATTTCGTTTGGGTGGTCCCATATGGTTTTCCCTTGAAAATATGACTTTTTCAAATGAAGATATCTCGAGTTTAAAGAAAAACAGCCCTGAGTTTTTTTTCAGTGTTTGTGGTGCAATATCTCCTCTTTCAAATGCAATCTGGTGCTTAAAATTTGGCTTGCGCCTTTTCGAGATATTAAAACTTTAAATTTGCATCTTTTTTACCTTAAAATGGCTGTAACTTTTGACCCTGAAGTCCAAATTGACATGTCAAAAAATTAAAATGTTCGTTTTCTAGAGTTCTAAAAGTATAACTTTTCTCTAAAAGTTAACCCTGAATTGCCACGTTCAAAAAACTAATTTTTGAAGATTTGCTCTGGAGTTTTCTATAAATTTGGTCATAGAAGGCGTAGATTACGAGATAAAATTTTAGTGTCTTGCACAAAGTTGCTTGAATTGGCCATCCCAACAACTTTCTAGAAGACAAAAAAATTCCCAACAATATTCCTGTAAAGTTATATTTTCAAAATCACCCTAATCGTGAACCACCCTAATTTTCAACCAAACCAAAAGTTGTCCCTTTTTATTTGCAACAACTCTTTTTAAAACTTCAAAGCTCCAAAACGTCACCATTTTTCGGAAAATCCATTTTCCACCTAATTTTGCGATCTGGACCACTGTGCAGTGTATTGAAAAAAAAAAATATTTATGGACAAAATGTTAAATAATTCATAACCTTTCACGTTTCCATACATTAATTAAAATTTCATAAGTCTTGTTTTAGTGTATGATTTCTTACTAAAGAAAAGTATAGGTTTGAGCAGAAGTTTTTATTGGAAACCACCTTGAAAAAATAAAAAAAACGATTTCATAAATTATTTGTCTAACTCAGCAATTCTCAACGGGGGTACCGGGCCTACTTGATTTACATGGTAGGGGGTACCAGCCTAGAAGAAGGTTGAGAATCGCTGGTCTAACTGATCTAACAAAAACCGAACTGTATCAGAGCAGTTGGACACCAATCAATTCTTAATTCAACACTGACCTTGGCTTTGATGTCTTCCAGGGACCTGACACAAATTTTCCCATTCCGAGTGAGAAACAGAGCAAGGAAAAACACCTCCACACTTATTCCTCCCACACTCAGCCAATGCTTTTTTCCCTTGGGAACCCCGCCGAAAACCGAGACAAAACAAATCGCAAGAAGACTGCTGATTGCAATGATGTTTTCCTCCGAAACTTTCCAACCCAGACTCATTTTCATCGGCTGAGGGCTTCCACCCCTCCCACCTGCCTCTCCAAAAACCAAGACCAGAGCCGACGTCACGTTGACCTCGAAGCAAATTGAAACGTTTTTCGCGGAGAAATCCTTGAGTTGTGTGTGTGTGCGTAATTTTCGTGGCCTTGTCGGAAAACGTCGCGACTCCACGATGGAGGGTGTTTCTTGGTGAAAAGTAAGAGAAAAGAAAAACCCTCAAGTTTAAAATCAAAGACGCTGGTTCAAGATTGCTTCGCTCTGCTTTTCCCCCGTCTGCTGTCTAATTAACAAACAGAGGGAAAAGTCGGAAAATTTTACTACTTCGGAGAGGGGGGGGGGATCTGAAGTGGCTGAGGGTGCGAAAAGAAGAAACCTATTAAAAAGTTGTTTGGTATAAGAAATGTGCCTTCCAAACCAAGGCCGATTGATTATTTTTTTTTGTTTCTTTCGTCCTCTGCCAGCCAACAACAATTTCCCACGTGGGGTGTGAAGAAAAAACACCCCCACCCCGACTAGTGAGTTTTGTTTTTTATTTTCCCCTCTCTCTCTTCTGCTTGTGTGGTGTGGTAATTTGAGAGCGAGAGCTATTTAATTAGGATAATCCATTTCGAGCCCCGTAGACTTTTAATTTAACTGCCACCACCACCTCCACGCGATGGAAGGACACGTGCCAGTCCGACTGAACCGGTCATCCCTGGGAGGAAGAAGTCGAGAGTCGTTGAAGTTTTTTTGGAATGGAAATTTAATTTTCGAGCGCCAGTGAGAGGAATTCAATTATCCGGATTGCGATCTCCGATAGTCGAAGAGGGAGAGTTTCGAGCGGGGGAAGGAAAATCACAGCTTCTCCGCACTGGCTGGCTTGTTGAAATGGGCTTTAAATTAAATGTATGGGTGTGAATATTTCTGCGAATTTAATGCATTTAAACAATGAAATTGTGTTAAACATTGAAATAATTTTTTTCTCTTCATTAATTATTTCGACGAAATTTTAACAATCGTTGCACAATAAATTGTATGGAAAATATGCAAAGTGTTCGATTAATTATATATTTTTTTATTTGAATTCATGTTGACGGTGTATTGGAATTCGTACATCATGCTTTCCAAGAACATTAAAAAACCATGTAATAATATAGTTTATTGCCTATACATTGGTTTAAAATAATAATGCTTAAACAGTACCCGAGCAGGCGGATATAACTTGAAAATAACATTTTTTGATATTTGAATATACTAGGCCAATAACATTTTGTGTTATTTATAACAAGATTTGGTATTCGTCGTTTTGAATTTGTTGTTATTGGATTGTTACTGTAATAATAGATTGATAACATTTATAGTTATTTTTCGAACAAATCATTGTTATTTTAACAACTAATCCAATCATCCCAATAACAATTGAAGTTATACTTCCATAACAAAAAATGTTATTCCAAAGTTGTTTTGGCTTTTAACGAATATCAAACCAATAACAATTATTATTATGATAACATAAACTGTTATTAAACCCTTATGCAAAAATGGATTTTCCAAGAAGATTCCAAAACACTTTCTGTTATTTTAACAGTATATGTTTTGTATAATTTTGTTATTATCTTCTGCCCGGGTAGGATGACAATAAAAAAATCGACATCAGGGATACCCTCTGATTCGATTCTTCAGGAAATAATCAGTAACTGTGCCAATGCCAATCGTTGAAGTTTATATGGAAAAAATTGCAAAAATGTATGCAGAAAAACATCGTTTTAAAAAAGTTACCTAAACATGGCTATAACTTGAAAACGGTGTACTTTTGCAAAATTTCTGTGAAGTACTTTTTGAATGCAAATTTGATTTTACATCGAAAAATCTAATTAAAAAATGTGAGCGATCAGCATTCCGATTTTTGATTCTAAAAATCATAACTCGGTCGAAGATTTTTTGCACACTTTGGAAATTTCTGTAAAGTTGGCATTTGATGTCCCATATATAAAAAAATATAAAAATAGTGTTTTTTGCAAATAAAGTTTAATTGACAAAAAGTGAAATTAAAAATCATCATTTTTTTTACCGTGTATCATTTTTCTCAGTATAATCCTTCTCCATACCTTAAAATTTGCCAAAGACACCAAATCGATTAAAAAATTCCTTCAAAAGACTGATTTTTGAATCTTCATAAAAAACTTTTGTATGGGCAGCTGCCGAATTTGTACGAAAAATTATAATGACAAACTAATGATGCTAAATGGCTTCTTTAGACATACTGAAGGCATCAAAAAAGTTTCAGTCGGATTAAAAAGTACAAACAAATCGAATCATCAAAATCTCAGAGAATTGCTCATTATTAAACATGCAAGATTCCCAAACTTAAGCAAAATTAGACCAATCCTTTTTTGGTACCGCCTTAAATATTTTGATTTTGTACAAGTTTTCCAAAAACTGTTTTCAGATGAACATCGTCAGATTTTTTATTGGAATCACCCTTTAGTACATTTTGCGCATTTGAAAACATTACAAGCGATTTTCTCAATATTATTTGATTCAATTTGAAATCAAACGTCACCATCGCTCATTGGGCAAAATTGGACCCAAAATCGTGCCTTCCCGGCAACTCTCGGCTTATGGGATTTTGGCTATTTGGGAGACATTGACTATAATCAAATGGAAAATCATGCAAACTTCAAAACATTAGTTACATGAAAATTTTCACAAAAATACGTTTTTTCCAGTATTTTGAAAATGCATTTTTTTACTCTAAAAAAAACCTTAAAATATTTGTGTTTGCAATATGGGTATCAAATGATCGTATTTTTGTCATACATTTAGTTTTTTTTTTTTTGAAAATGCTGGAAATTTTCACCGAACTCCGGACTTTTGAAAAAATACTCAGAATTTCAGTTATTTGTTTCAAATGATGGGGATTATTTCATAAATTTCAATTGTAATAACAACATATTTTTGAAATACTCCAAATTTTCACGAAACTACGTATTTTAAAAATTTTAGTTTTTCACAATAAAAAAAGCAAAGCAATCCACTTCAACGACCCCTGGGTTTTTTTGTGGGCTCTGTTGCAAGTTTCTGCTCATTTCTAGGCGTCCGAAGGTTATGTGTGGTGAGTCACCCAAAACCTCTTTTACGCAAATGGACCGATGTTTTACTTCCCCATCCGATAGAAGGCCAAGAGGATAAGGCGTGAATCGAACCCGCGTCCCATAGCAACTTAGGGATCGGCACAAATGTTTCATGTATTAAAATTGAAAATCAGACCATTAGTTGCTGAGATATCGTCATTAGAAAATGGTGTGTTTTTTTTGGTGATATTAAGAAAACTTCAATTTTCGTGTTTCTTTTTCTTAAAGCAGCTCTATCTCAGCAACCCGAGGTCTAATCTTCAATGTCTCTTAGACAATTTTATACCAAATTTTCTGAGGTTTTAAAAAAATATTTTTAGAAGTGGTCACTCATAGTCACTATTTTTAAAAATTGAAAAACTGCAAATATTTCGCTAAAATCAAACTTTCAGTGGCTATATATTTAAAACGGAGCCCTTTATCAAAAAATCTGTAGAGTACTTTTCGATTGCAAATTCAATTTTGCATTAAAAAATAATGTCAAACTTGTTTTTGCATAAAACTTTGATTTTTTCCAAAAATCACTATTTTTTCAAAAATTTGTAACTTAGCGGCAGATTTTTTGACCATGTTTCTCTCTGGCTCAAAAGTTGCGGATTTTTGTCCTCTAAAACATATAAAAAAATCGAAAATCAAAAAATACGTATTTTGGGAAATTGAGTTTTAGTGAAAAAAAAGTTGATTAAAATATCTGCAATTTTTTTTCCGTGTACCTATTTTTTTCTCAAAAGTCCTTAACAATACCTACAACTTTGCCGAAGACACCAAATTGATCAGAAAATTCACTCAAAAGTTACAGCTGTTTGAATATTTACATTCCATTTTTGTATGGACAGCAGCCAAAATTGTATGGAGACTTGTATGGGTGAACCAATGACGCAAAATAGCATATTTGGTCATAGGGAAGGCCCCCGCAAAGTTTGAGTCAAATAAAAAAACACAAAAAATAAAAATGGTCGAAATCGGCCGATTTCGTAGAGAGTTGCTCAATTGCAAAAAATGAAATTTTGAGCATTTTTTCAAAAAAATCCGTAGTTCTGTGAAAATTTTGAGTACTTAAAAAAATGATACTTTATTCTAAATGCATAAAAAATCGCAATCATTGATATATATTTTGGAAAAACTGAAATGTTGAGTATTTTTTCGAAAATACGTTTTAGTATTTTGAAAGAATGTTTTAATTACATTCGAAATGTTTAAAAAATATCCTATCAGTTGATACCCATATTTAAAAAAAAAACTAAAATTTTGAGTACTTTTTTCGAAAATGCGTAGTTTTGTGAAAATTTTAAGTATTTAAAAAAACTTATAACTATCGAAATGTTTGAAAAATTCCGGTCATTTGATACACTTATTGTAAAAAACTAAAATTATGAGTACTTTTTCAAAAATACGTAGTTTTGTGATTTTTTTTTGTTTTTTAAAAATAAAAGTTATTACTTTCGAAATGTTTGAAAAATTCCCAATCATTTGATAGCCATATTGCAATAACAATGAGTATTTTTTCGAGAATATTGCATTTTAAAAATACTGGAAAAATACACACTTAAGGAACTGCAATGGATATCTGACATCATCCCGATTCCAAAACATTATTATTTTTGAAGTATGGATGATTTTTCATAGGATTATAGCCTATGTTTCCCATATAGCCAAAATTCCATTAGCTCTTTGTTTCAGTTAAGCATTGGGCCGTGCTTAACCGAGGCAGCTGTACGAATCAAAACCGGGGCATGACTGCATAAACATCAGAGGTTTGCTCACAAACACCACAAGTTATCGCGATTTTACAAAAAAAAAAAAATGTTCCAAAACTTTTTACGGTTGAGTTGGAAATGGCAGAGTTTTTAATACTTTTGAAATGTTTTTTTTTTCGGAATTTTGAGTATGCCATCAAATCGGGCGTCCAATTTTACATAAAAATCCCTTTGAAACCAAATTTCTGTCTCATCACCCTGTTCAGGCTGCAAATTATTGAAAAACACCTCTTTTTTCGCATGTTCAAAAATGGAAGGGGTCGTATCGCTCCTCCGTCACGAGATATCGAAAAAACGGACGTTGGATTCGTGATCAGGGACAAAAGTTACCCTTTAGGACAAAGTTTCACGCAAATCGAAGAGGGGTCGGGGCAACTGCTGTGTGAGTTGGCAGAGAATTTCCCATATGTTTTGAGATGTTCCGAAGAAAGTTCATTTGCCTTGAACAGGCTGAATGCTGATTACGTTATTGTTTCCACCATCAACTGCATAGCAAAAATTGAAGGTTGATTTGCAATAGGTCATATCGGCCATCACAAGTTTTATCACTTATAGGCACTTTTCTCTTTAACTAACTGAAACTTCATTCTTGATTGTAGAGCAAAATTCGTGAAAACAAATCAATTTGTAGAAAAACTGCTATGCTAACAAATTGCACCCTGATCCTCATTCCAATCCGAACAAGAAGCACCATTCCAATTTTCACAGCCAATTTTCTCCTCCAAAAATTCAAATCCAATCTCCACGAACTGCCCAAATCGCCAACAAAGGCGTCGTCAAGGATGTCCCATAAAACCAACAACTCAGCTCTCAATTTCCGGACTTTCTTCTCGGAATGACACGGCAAATCCACGTCACTTGACCAACTGCAGCGGATTTGTAGTCGTGTCTGGCTCAAAACGAGCTTTTTATGGTGCCCTAATGTCAACGACTTTGCAATTTGCCAAACACCGCCGACGACGATGACGCGCAGTGGAACGCACTCCAATCAGTCGGCCACTTCCTCCACACCCACCCAGCTAAAAGTAATCCAATTTTAATCTTCCGCGAGGACGGAGAGGAGCTTGGGAACTTTATTTTCTCGCGCGAGAGCTCCGTTCGTTTGTTGTTGGTGGGTGCTCTTTGAGTTTTCTTTTATCTCGGGGAAAAGCTTTTCTTGATTTTCCGAGTGGAAGAATGTATCAAACCTCGGAAATCTATTTGGAAGCATTTATTGTAAATAAACAAAAACGCATTTTAAGGTGCAGCACACCCAATAAACTGGCAACCATGTGACTTGACGTTGCTGTCCAAATTTGCCGTCCCATCCTGGTTTTTGCTTTCCACAGTCGATGCAACTTGTCCTAAAACAAAGTATGAGATTTTAAAATTTCTTCAATAATTCATCCAACGCTTTCCTCAAACCTGCTGGACCGGTTGAAATCTCCCGGTGATCCCCATGTGCACTGGACGCGATCGCGTGATCAAGGTTGGTGGGTTTAGCGGAGGCCAACGCAGCGCAGGCCACGGCCACGATCAGCAACAGTGTAAGGTGACGGGTCATCTTGGTTGAGATTGAAGGGCGATTGCACTATGATTTGCCTCGAGGTGCAATGGAATGAGGTGCTTGAGAAACTGTACTGCTACTTGATGCAACGGCTTTCATAGTGTTGCAATTGAGTTGACTGACTGAGCTGTTTATTTAAATCAACTTCTGATAAGAGCAGCCATCAATCATCCGAATGGCAGTTTCTAAAGCAAGGTTATTCACATGTTTTGATGATTTAGTACACAGTAAAAAAAGACGTCTTTTATGTCAGAAAATATGTGTAATTTAACCACTTTTCTGGTGTAACGAAACTTTTTCAGTCAAATTTGAGGTAAAATTACATCGTGAAAGAGGAAATATTCAACATTCTAAAATAACACCTTCCAAATTTACACAATTTTTTACTGTGTACATAACCGTGATCGTGTTTATATTTTAACTACAAAAGTGATGAAAATATATTTTTTGCAATTCCGTCGTGAAACTACTTACTTTTCCTGTCATTCTTGAACGACAAAATAGCCTACTTTTCTGTACCAAAAATAACAGAATCGAATAGCAACACTTTTCAAAATAAATGCTGAAAAGTTCTACTTTTCAGCACTCAAATGGGTGCTGAAAAGTTGAACTTTTCAGCACTTGTTTCGAAATAGTAGTTTATGCAACAAGTTGCAAAAAGAGGATTTTTTCAGCACGAGTCGTACATCCAACGAGGTTCACCGAGTTGGATAAATACGACGAGTGCTGAAAAAATCAAGTTTTGCAACGAGTTCCATAAAACATTGCAATTCCAAAAAAACACACACTGAGTGAAATTTTATGTCAAATTTTCATGTATTTTGTCAATAAATCGTTTGAATCAAAAAAAAATTTGAAAAGTGTTACTTTTCGAAACAAGTGCTGAAAAGTTCAACTTTTCAGCACCCATTTGAGTGCTGAAAAGTAGAACTTTACAGCATTTATTTTGAAAAGTGTTGCTATTCGATTCTGTTATTTTTGGTACAGAAAAGTAGGCTCGGTGAACCTCGTTGGATAAATGTACGACTCGTGCTGAAAAAATCCTCTTTTTGCAACTTGTTGCATAAACTACTATTTTGTGTTTCTCTGTTTCGTCGTCCGTGTTTGTCGCGGGTGACCATGAACGGCCATGATCAACGGCGACCAACTTTTTCAGAACTTTTTTTTCGTAAAATTGCGATAACTCGTGATGTTTATAAGCAAACCCCTTAAGTCTATATCAAAATTTTTGTTATTGTCTGTTCTATAATTTTGTAGAACATTGTTACACTCTAAAAAATAACCCTGCAAAGTTAAAGAAAACACGAAATTTTAAAATGAAAAATTTTGTTCTAAATGAAAAAATGACCCTTCTGGGTCAATGTTGATTCGAAAAGAACATAAAATTTCCTATAAAATGATATGTTCCAAATTTTTTTTACAGTCGAGTAACGGAAAATGGGAGGGTTTTTAAAACTTTTTTAGTGTTTTTTTCGATGAAAAATACGTTTTTTCGGAATTCTGAGTACGCCATCAAATCAAGCGTCTTATTTTACATAAAAGTCCCTTTGACACCAAATTTCTATCTCATCACCGTTTCAGGCTGCAAATTGTTGAAAACACTTCTTTTTTCGCATGTTCAAAAATGGAAGAGGTCGTACCGCCCCTCCGTCACAAGATATCAAAAAACGGACCTCGGATTCGTGATCAGGGACAAAAGTTACCCCTTCGGACAAAGTTTCACGTAAACCGAAGAGGGGTCGGGGCAACTTTTCCCGATTTCGTGTGAGTTGGTAGAGAATTACCCAAATATAAAAAATACTCTTAATTTTATGTGGAATAAAACAAAGCATGATTCTTTTAATTTCTATGGGCTAAATGGGCTCGAAGAACTCGAATTTGATGTTTAAAACAAGAAAAAGATAAAAAAAGAATAAAAATTTTACTCGTGATTGCTTCGGATAATCGAGGCTTCGGATAATTGAGTCTGGACTGTACAGCGAATGAAAATATTACTAAATTTAGTTAATATCTAAAAAAAACAAAAATCTGAACATTTATTCAAATGGTTCATATCAACTTGACAAACGTATATATTCAAGCTTTTTCATTCAAAACTTATAGAATTTAGTTAAGTAGAATCTATTGATGAAATTTTCATTAAGTTGTTTTATAAAAAAAAATATTTGAGAAAATTGATAAATTTCACGAATTTCACGCCGTCCACGAAATCGTCAAAAATAACTAACCCTATATTACCAGGGTATTCACTCGCTTAATTCTACAGCAGTTCATAAGATTATTTTTATTCTTTTTTGAGTTGGATAAATTATTTTGAGAAAAACCGTTACACTAATTTCGCGGTTTTCACGCTGACCGTGAAATCGTGGATACCTTTTTTATAATGTCGATATCTCAGCAACTAATGGTCCGATTTACAATGTGAAAATATACATTCAATTTTCCTATCTTTTCGACAAAAATACAGCAATTCCCAACGAAAACAGCATGATTCGAAAAAAAGTTCTCCGATCGGACTCCAATATTTTGTGGGGGTTCCTTGGTCGAAATGATTAGACCCGTATTTTTTGTTTGACTATTAGGGCGACCTGCGTCTTGTTAAAAAACGAAACTATTGGCACTACGCCCCCCGGGGCATGGCCTTCCTCTAACGTGGGATTTCTGCTCCAGCGCCTCTGACGAGACAGGAGAAACCGGGACCGACGTTTTACTTCACCATCCGATAGAAGCTCTTGTTACTGTGGTCCAATAATTCGTATTTTTTTGCAAAAAAAAATATTCAAAAAATCATAACTCCGCACCATTTCTACCGATTTAAGCTATCTTGAGCGCAAACGAAAGGGTATTAGATAGGCTTTTAAGGAAAAATAGTTAAAAGTTTCAAATATCTAGCCTTATATTTGAAATGGTCCAATAAAAACTTAAAATGCTCTTTTGAAGGTATCGGGACCAAAGAGTCTGAAAATATTATTATCAGATTCCTCAGAAAATTTTAAATAACGTATCAAAAAATGGTGAAGTTATGTTTTTAATATTCCGAGACACGACTTTTTTTATTAAACCATCAGTCCCAGTTTTGCGCGTGGCGCGTCAAAAAACACAGTTTTTATTTTGAAAATGTCGTATCAAACTTTAAAAGCCTATCTAATACCTTTTCGATTGCGCTTAAGTCAGCTAAAATCGGTTGAAAAGAAGCGGAGTTATGATTACAGACGTGCCTCGGTTTAGCACCGCATATGGGGGATGCAAAACCGAGGCGTGCATAACCGAGACACAGAGCTTATGGGATTTTGGCTATATGGGAGACATTGGCTTTAATCGTACGAAAAATCATGCAAACATCAAAAATTATAGTGTTTTGGAATCGGGATGATGTTAGCAATCCATTAAAATTATTATTTCATGAAAGTTTTCACAAAAATACGTATTTTTCCTGTATTTCGAAAATGCATTTTTTTTCTTAAAGAAACCAACAATAAATTGTAATTGCAATATGGGTATCAAATGATCAGGGTTTTTTCATACATTTTGGATGTAACAATAACATTTTTAGAAAATACTCAAAATTTTCACAAAACTACGTATTTTCGAAAAAAATACTCAAAATTTCAATTTTTCACAATATGGGTATCAAACGATCGGAATTTTTTCATACATTTCGAATGTAATAACAACATTTTTAGAAAATACTCAAAATTTTCACAAAACTACGAATTTTTGAAAAAAAGTACTCAAAATTTCCTGTTTTACAATGTGGGTATCAAACAATCGGGATTTTTTCATACATTTCGAATGTAATAACAACATTTTTAGAAAATACTAAAAAATTTCACAAAACTACGTATTTTCGAAAAAATACTTGAAATTTCCGTTGACGATACAAAGAAACAATTAATGAAAAAATCTCAACCATGTTATACTCATATTGTAAAAAACTGAAATTTGGGGTATTTTTTTTAAAAAAACGTAGTTTTGTGAAAATTTGGATATTTTCACAAATTTGTGTTAAAACTTTTGAAATGTATAAAAAAATCCCGAACATTTGATACCTCTTGTGAAAACCGGAAATTTTGATTATTTTTTTTTTCAAAAATATGTAATTTTGTGAAAACATTGAGCATTTTAATTTTTTTACTTTCGAAATGTATGAAAAAATCCCGATTGTTTGATACCCATATTGCAAATATTGAAATTTCGAGTATTTTTTTTTTTGAAAATACGTAGTTTTGTGAAAATTTTAAGTATTTTCTAAAAATGTTGTTATTACATTCGAAATGTATGAAAAAATCCCGATCGTTTGATACCCACATTGTAAATATTGAAATTTTTAGTATTTTTTTTGAAAATACGTAGTTTTGTGAAAATTATGAGTATTTAAAAAAAATGCTGTTATTAAATTCGAATTGTATGAAAACATCAAGATTGTTTGATACCCACATTGTAAAAACGGAAATTTTGAGTACCTTTTTTCAAAAATGCATAGTTTTGTGAAAATTTTGAGTATTTTCTAAAAATGTTGTTAATACATTCGAAATGTATGAAAAAATCCCGATCGTTTGATACCCATATTGTAAAAATTAAAATTTTGAGTATTTTTTCGAAAATACGTAGTTTTGTGTTAATTTTCAGTATTTTCTAAAAATGTTGCTATTACATTCGAAATGTATGAAAAAATCTCGATCGTTTGATAACAATATTGTAAAAATTGAAATTTTGAGTATTTTTTTCGAAAATACGTAGTTTTGTGAAAGTTTTGAGTATTTTCTAAAAATGTTATTGTTACATCCAAAATGTATGAAAAAAAACCTGATCATTTGATACCCATATTGCAATATCAATATATTTTTGGTTACCTTCGAGAAAAAATATGCATTTTCAAAATACAGGAAAAATACGTATTTTTGTAAAAATTTTCATGAAATTATAATTTTAATGGATAGCTGATATCATCCCGATTCCAAAACACTATAATTTTTGATGTTTGCATGAATATTCATAGAATTATAGCCAATGTCTCCCATATAGCCAAAATCCCATAAGCTCTGTGCTTCAGTTAAGCACTGGGCCGTGCTTAACCGAGGCAGCTGAACGGTGCAAAACCGGGGCAGTGCAAAACCGAGGCGTGCAAAACCGAGGCATGACTGTATATGAATAAATTTTTTGGCAAAAAGTGACAAAAAATGCCATTTTCGGACCACCCTAGCACGGTGTAGGTCACCATAATGACCAAACAAAAAATATGGGTCTGATTATTCCGGCCAAGGAACCCCTAGAAAAAATTGGTAACCGATCGGAGAATAACACTTCAAATGGGCAAAACATTAAATATTACGACCTTTTGAAATGTTTAAAAATTTAAAAGATCGATTTAGTAAAGAATTGGTTTGCAATTTTAACTGCAAAAAAATAACATTTGTGAAATTTTCTTATTTTATTGAAGAAAATATTTTGAAAATATTCAATTTCAGTCACCTTTTTTTTTCTTTTGACGAATTTGTAGGAACACTTTCCAAACTTTTCGAAAAAAAAAATAAAATTTTCCAGAATTTGTAACACCGCCGCTGAAAACATCAACTTTTTCTACACTCTCTTCTGGCAGCACCATCAGCTTGCTTGGTGCATGGGCGTCACGACGCCTGCCTCAATCTTTTTTGCAGGAGCAGCAAGTGCTGCCAGAAGAGAGTGTAGAAAAAGTAAATGTTTTCAGCGGCGATGTTACAAATTCCGGAACATTTTAAATACTGGACAAATCATTTCGCACTCTTCGGCAAAGTTGTTCCCTGGAACACGGACTATGAGCTCATGAGGTTTTTGAATAATGTAAATATCGTTAAGGGGCTCAAAACTGGCAAAAAATCAAAACGCACAGATTTTACGGGTTTAATCTCGATTAAAAATTCAAAGTCAAAGTGCCAGGTCCTGTCGCAACCAATCAAGCTCATATTTTCGATGCGGGCTTAGTACATCTAGAGGACTATGCAAAAATGACCCATTTTGTTACATTCTAATGTCTATACCAAAATTTGCGAAAACAGCTGGCCACCCCGATAGTGAACTTGGCGAAAGTGCCTTAAAAATCGACACTTTTGAAAAATTTTCTTTTCACGGGTTAAATCAAATTTTAAGCCAGTGGCGTGACCAGGCTCAGACAGAAGGCACGCATGGTAAATTTTTTGATTACGGTGTTTGTGAATGACCCCTCGGACAAATCTAGAACAAATTTCTGCCGATGGTAGCTCTGTGTTCGAAATAAATTTGATATCCACAACCCACTCTCCAAATTTTGTTCAAATTTTACAATCTTCCACCACTCGACTCCCCAACAGTTGCCGGAAACCAAAGGTGCCACGAGGAATTTCTTATAGTCAGTAATAACTTGACTTCCTGATCGTCCTCTGATCGACTCCCAAGGCCATCTCCTCCCCAAGGGGGAGGAAGTCGTCGCGCAATCGTTTATCAGTTCCCCGGCTATTGAGGACCATCCTCGCTAGCGAAAAAAAAGCTTCCTCAATTTTTTCCCCACTCTTGCTCATCGTAAACCTAAAAGTTATGAAAAAAGTGCCGTAAAAAGTCCGGATTCTTCCGCACTTGGGCATTCCGAGGGATGCTTCCTTCATGAACTGTCCCAAACAGGAGGGAAGCGAGCATTTCGAGCGCGAAAGAAGAAAATGCCAAACTTTCCGCGAGGAGGCGGAGAAAAAGTTGGAAAAAACAACAAATATTCTGAAAAGGAAGGCGAAAGAAGAAAAATTTGAGCAAAAATTGCCCCAAGAAGAAAGTCGGGGCCGGTTCACATCCGTCTCGCTCGTTTCATGTTACGATATTATAAATTTTTCATTAGCTGCTGCCGACGACGCAGAAGGAGGTCGACCGACCTGTTGGGTTTTACGGTCGAGTTCAGGGGAACGGAGAGCAGCAACAAAAAAAAAATAAGGTAAAGGCTCAGGACGAAAATAACGGAAAACTTATGCTTGCTGCAGTTGGGCGAGGAAAGTGCCGATTCCGGCAGTCACTGCCGCCTTCAAGATTAATTTTAATATTTGATTGCACACTCTGGGCTGTGCGATTTTGGGGGAACTCTTTGGGGATGAAAGAGATAGACATTTAAAGATCATTAAAACAACCTTTAGATTGTTAAACTAATTGCTCTTGCGTGTTTGAATATGTTTGAGCAAATTAAACTTCAAGAAGTGTGAAAAGTTTTAGAAAATTTAAACTATTAACTTAAAAAAAATGAATAAGGATGTTTCACCCTCTTCTGAGATTTTCCAAAATTTTTAACTTTTCATATCACCCTAACTTACATGCTATTCAACCGCCTTAAACTAAACTAAACAAATTTCAAACAAAAAAGTAAAAAAATAGTTTTGGAAAGCTGAAAATCGTTTTTTGTCCATAACATCTGATAGAATCGACCAAAATTCGCTTTTCAAGAAATTAAAATGTTCAATTTACCAAGATTTACAATTTTCTAGAAGGGACAATTGTACAAAATGATGGTTGTAAATAAAGAAACAAGTTTTAGCTGAAATATTTCAGGAATAAATATGACTAGTTTTGAAGTTTCTTATATTTGTTTTTGATTATCGAGCAATTCCTGCTCAAATCACGATTTTTTCTGGTACTTTTGTACCCGACCCTCTTTGTTTTCAATGAAACTTTGTAGACATGTTATCCTAGGCCTATATAAGCCATTTTTGTGCATATGGAGCAAATAGTACTCGAAAATAACATTTGAGAAGGGCGTAAGGTATTTAAATATATTTGTATTTTGTAATTTAAAAATTACTGTATCTCGAAGCCGTTGCGTCGTATCAAAAAGTGGTCAAAGACAAACTTGTAGGAAATTGGACGGGCTTTCTGAAAAAAATACACTGAAACAAAAATACACGCCACATCTTTGAGATTTTTTTATTTTTAAGTCTAAAACTTGAATTTAAAGGTGATGTCACGATTTTTTTTCGTTCAAAATTTTTGAGGAAATAGCCTAAAATATACCCAAAAGGCTGACAAAAATGTCTCTCCTAAAAAAATAAAAATAACATTTACTCAAACTGTATTTTTGAAAAGTGGTTTAAATGTCAAAATTTTTAAAAACCGGTAGTGGGAATCGATTCTCCAGACAATTTTACATAAAAGTCTCCACATTGTCCATTGTCCTATGTCCAATCCTTGGGAAGATACAGCGGTTTTAAAAATGAAAATGTAGAAAAAACGGGTTTTTTGTGGTTTTTGGCAATTTCTTTATGACAGACTAGGTTTTTCAGTCTCGTTATGATTTTTACCGGAAAGCTCGTCCAATTTCCCATAAGTCTGCCTTTGACATCTTTTTGATTAATATCGTTTTTATATTTACGTAATCAAATTTACTATCTTGGTTTCTACCACACTGAAAAAAATATTCTATTTTCAGTTATAAGCAATGTAATTAAGCTTATATCCGTTAGCCCTTACATCACATTGAAATGCTGTCAAAGGCAAACTTATGGGAAATTGGACGAGCTTTCCGGTAAAAATATTTACGAGACTGAAAAACCATGTCTGTCATTTAGAAATTGCCAAAAACCACAAAAAACTCGGTTTTTCAACATTTTGATTTTTAAAACCGCTGTATCTTCCTAAGGATTGGACAATGGTCAATATGGAGACTTTTATGTAAAATTGTCTGGAAAATCGATTTCCACTACCGGTTTTCAAAAATTTTGACATTTAGACCACTTTAAAAAAAAACAGTTTTAGTAAATGATTTTTGTATTTTTTAAAGAGAGACATACCTTTCTGCATTTTTTGTCAGTTTTTTTTTGTCAAATTTTAGACTCTTTGCACAAAAATTTTGAACGAAAAAAAAATCGTGACATCGCCTTAAAATTTAACTTTTAAACTTAAAAATTGAAAATTCACATAAAATTGGCTTGCATTTTTCTTTCAGTGTATTTTTTCAGAAAGCCCGTCCAATTTCCTACAATTTTGTCTTTGACCACTTTTTGCTACGACTCAACGGCTTCGAGATACAGTAATCTTTAAATTACAAAATACAAATATATTTAAATACCTTACGCCCTTCATTTGACATTTGATATTTTCGAGTACTATTTGCTCCATATGCACAAAAATGGCTTATATAGGCCTAGGATAACATGTCTACAAAGTTTCATTGAAATCGGAGAGGGTCGGGTACAAAAGTACCAGAAAAATTTCTAATTTGAGCTGGAATTGCTCTATCACAGCAAAAAAAAAAGTTTAATTTTGGAAGGTTGAAAATTTGGAAGGTTAAATATTTACTCTTTTTTGAGTAATATTACATAAAAAAACGTTTCAAAATGTGAACCTGATGAATATTCATCAAAAACTAATGAATATTCATCCATTCCCGATGTAATATTACACTTTTTTTTCGACACAAAATTTGTCACCATTTCCTGATGAATACTACCATTATTTTTGTCTGTTTTGATCATTCTGTACCATTTTGGGCCCGTCTATAAAATTGTAGATCTTGGCAAAATAAGCATCTTTTTGAGTTACTCAAATTTAAAAATGCCACTAGAATAAGACGAGGCTATAACTTTCGTTTAAATGGTCAGATTTTCGTTTTTCTGGAAGATAAATGTGTGTTTTGATAGATCTTCAAACGTCTAGGAAACACCAACTCGCTACGACATAAGCCTGAGTTGATAAATTTCAAAAAACTCGTTTTTGCGTGATTTCAGGCCTTTGGTTCCGAACGATTTTGATTTCACATCACATTTTTCGTGGAAAACTACATATTTGCCCTATAGTAACAGGATTTATGAAGGTCCAGAATACCTCCTAAAAAAGATTTTATGACCTGCTCAAACCCAACAATGTTACTAAATCTGATCATCAAATAATGCCATAAAGTTAACTGTGAGCCTTAAGTTGAGTAAAATAAAATCAGCAAAAAAAATGTGCCGAAATTCGAATAAACACTGTCCTGATAGTCCTGCCAAATATCAAACCATCGTTAAACAGGTAATAAAAAATACTCTTCCAATAATTCCTGGCAACACTGCCACTAGTAATGACCACTTAATTTCTATTTATTCTCATTTTTAAGCTAGATCTTTCTTTAGAACTATGTCCAGATCAGTTATCTGACTAATTGGCGGAATTATGATCGAAAGACCTTCCTAGTTTGGAACATAAAGATTTGGCAACTATGTTTCAATTTATGACCACTTGAGTGATTTTTATGTTCTACTTTGAAGCAGAATTTTGTAAAACATGAAAAAATGAGGTCAAGATCTGTCTTCGTATACTTCATGGCTTAGATAATTGAAGGACCTCCTCTAATTATCAATGATCTTTGAAGGTCTAGGAACCCTGTCTTAAGTTAAAACTAAATAAATATATTAAGGGGTTACATACATGTTATTCGGCAAAAAAGGTCCGAGGTTGTTTTGAGCACACACTTTAACTTAAAAAAAACTGTTTTCAGGGAATTAAAATGAATATTTCCATTTATTAATAAAACAAATTTGAAGACATTTGGTTGTATAATTGCTAAGATGTATGTATTTGAAGTAAGCAGTATAAAAACACGAGTTCCACGACATCTCAACACTGCTTTAACCAAATCGGCTTAAAATTTTGGTGAAAACTCGTTGAAGTGGTTCCGTGTGCATGACGAAAGCCGATTTTCAAAAAGTTGGTTTGAAAAATAGATATGAATTTTTTTAATGTTTTTCATATAAAAAATTGTCAGTTTTAGATTTTAGCATTTTTTTGCAAAGCTAAATTTGCAAATCGGGTTTCATCATGCACACGGGATATATCTTGAGAGTCTTCACAAAATACTCCCGGAAGTTATGGCCTGGATATCTACCTGATCAACTGGAGTCTATATGACTATATTATCCATCGGTATAGCTTCAGGTAGCTTCAGTGGACCACGATGGACATTCCGTGGAATGTTGGAATGTTTTGGGTCATCCAGGAACTCCCGGAAGTCATGGCCAGGATATCTACCTGTTCAACGGGGGTCTATATGGGTGAATTAACCATCGGTATAGCTTCAGATAGCTTCGGTGGACCACGATGGACACTTTGCGGCATGTTGGATTCTTTTGGGTCACGGGCTATATCTTGAGAGTCTTCACAAAATACTCCCGGAAGTTATGGCCTGGATATCTACCTGATCAACTGGAGTCTATATGACTATATTATCCATCGGTATAGCTTCAGGTAGCTTCAGTGGACCACGATGGACATTCCGTGGAATGTTGGAATGTTTTGGGTCATCCAGGAACTCCCGGAAGTCATGGCCAGGATATCTACCTGTTCAACGGGGGTCTATATGGGTGAATTAACCATCGGTATAGCTTCAGATAGCTTCGGTGGACCACGATGGACACTTTGCGGCATGTTGGATTCTTTTGGGTCACGGGCTATATCTTGAGAGTCTTCACAAAATACTCCCGGAAGTTATGGCCTGGATATCTACCTGATCAACTGGAGTCTATATGACTATATTATCCATCGGTATAGCTTCAGGTAGCTTCAGTGGACCACGATGGACATTCCGTGGAATGTTGGAATGTTTTGGGTCATCCAGGAACTCCCAGATGTCATGGCCTGGATATCTACCGGATCAACGGGGGTCTGTATGGCTATATGAACCATCGGTTTATCTTCAGGTAGATTCCGTGGACCACGATGGACAATCTATGGCATGTTTGATTGTTTTGGGTCATCCAGAAACTCCCGGAAGCTATGACCTGGATTGTTTTGGGTCATCCAGGAACTCCCGGAAGTCATGGCCAGGATATCTACCTGTTCAACGGGGGTCTATATGGGTGAATTAACCATCGGTATAGCTTCAGATAGCTTCGGTGGACAACGGTAGACACTCTGTCGCATGTTGGACTTCCGGGAGTTCCTGGATGACCCAAAACAATCCAACGGTCCATCGTAGTCCACTAAAGCTACCTGAAGCTATACCGATGGATAATATAGTCATACAGACCCCCGTTGATCAGGTAGATATCGAGGTCATGACTTCCGGGAGTTCCTGTATGATCCAAAACAATCCAACATGCCGCAGAGTGTCCATCGTGGTCTACTGAAGCTACCTGAAGTTATACCGATGGTTAATATAGCCATATAGACTCCCGTTGATCAGGTATATATCCAGGCCATGACTTCCGGGAGCTCCTGGATTACCTCGTACATTCTAACAGATCGCACACCCAAAGGAAAAATATATCTCAAAATCTGCAACATTGGATTTGCTGCAGAAAATGTCATATTTTATAACATTTTTTGCAGCAAGCCCGTAGATCATTTTTGCCCGCGTGTAAAAATTTCAGCGATCTGCAGCAACACTCCAAAGAGAAGCATATGTTGGTGCTCTTTCACTCACTTTTCATCAAGCGTCCATGGCGCGGTGGTAGCGTGTCGGATCAATAACCAAGAAGTTGGTGGTTCAATCCTCGTTCTGCTAAGTGTTTTTTTTTTTGTGAAATACAACCAAAAAGCCGTCGGTTATGTCGATAATTGTCGGTAACGGGCAAAAATGTCATACTCCTATATCGCAAAAAATGCATGAGGACAGATTTCATGCAGATTCTGATATACTTTCATGCCGCCATGCATCACAATCATGCGACTGCCAGTTGGGTGCAGAGAGTCCATCGTGGTCCACTGAAGCTACCTGAAGCTATATCGATGGTGAATACACCGGTACAAACACCCGTTGAACAGATAGATATTCTATTCGTGACTTCCGGATGTTCTTAGTTGTCCAGAACATCCCAATATGATGCAGAGGATCCGTAGGTCACCCAAGCTACTGATGGTAAAAACCCTGATTGTGGTCCACGTTGATTAGGAAGATATGACCATAAAGGTTAAGACTTCCGACAGTTTTAAATCGGACCGCGTTATTTTGAATTTTTCGCGTAAATTGAGTTCGCGTTATTTTGAATTCTACGCGTAAAAAAACCGCGTAAAAAAAATTTCGCGCGAAAGGAGTTCGCGTAAAAATAGGTTTGACTGTAGCTGGATTAAGTTAGGCTATAAAATTGACCTTAATCAGTGCTGAATTTAGATAACCAACAACCATCCCAAGGACAAGCTTATCTCCAAAAACTCGTCCAAATTGCTACAGTTGTTTCCCGCTAACTTAATTTAAATCGACCCTCAAAGTGAACCCTTACAAGTAACTTCCCCAAGCAACCCTTCTCGTTGAATTTTAAAACACTCAATTACGTTTTAATCAAAATCGATACCATCCCCGAGACGGTGGAAAAATTCGTAGAAGGCGACCCCGGGAGGGAGTATCTTATCTTCGCTTGATTACAAAATCAATTTCTGGAGGGCACCTGGCCCCAGCTGATTAAAAACTTCAACGCAAAAAAAAAAAAATGTCGGTGAAAAAAAGAGCGTTCTCGCAATTCCATCACACCGCTGGTAACTGGTACTGACGGAGTCATCCGGTTGGAAATTCCAGATTTTTTTCAACTCCCCGCCCCTTCTAGGTACTGGGTTTGGTTGGGACTTTCAATTTTCCGAATCCACCCTCCTCCTCCTGCTGCGCCCTAATTATGTCATCGACCGCGCGGGTGAAACTGAAACCCTTTCATCCTTGATGGAGGACGACGACGACGATGTGGCCGCAACCAACCGGTTCTAATTAAGGGTTTCGGGGGGAGAAATTTCGCTATCCCGGGCAGACGGTAGTAACAAAATTCATGCCATTTCAATAACAAATACTGTTAAAATAACAGAAAGTGAAATGGAATATTCTTGCAAAATCCATTTTTGCATAAGAGTTAAATAACAGTTTTTGTTATCATAACAACATTTGTAATTGGTCTGATATTGGTTGAAAGCCAAAACAACTTTGGAATAACATTTTTTGTTATGGAAAAATAACTCCAAGTGTTATTGAGATGATCGGATTAGTTGTTAAAATAACAAAAAATAATAACAAAGATTTGTTCGAAGAATAACTAAAAGTGTTATTAGTCTGTTATTACAATAACAATCCAATAACAAAAAAATCATAACGACGAATAACAAATCGTCGCCATCGTGCTAACTTGTCGTACGTGCATTTTGGGCCAAACTGAGTTAAGAACGCCATTTTGTGCAGCTCACAATGCCTCATCTTTTGACCTTCACAGATCCCCAAAATTCGATTTCAATCCTGAGATATTCAATGAAAACCAAAAAAGCTCCGAAAATTTTTGTCACTCTACATATAAAAGAAGTTTCAATCCTGTCATGCTATCTTGTCACTCTCTGAAAATTGATGTAAGTGCGACAAAGGGCAAAGGGATTTCAGGTCAGGATGCGTTTGACGCACGTACAAGTTAGACTATCGTAAACATTTTTAATTATAACTCGGTTCTCCAGCAACCAACTTCAACCAAACTTCGGGACAATGCACAGAATGGTCAGCCAAACAAAACGTGTTTGTTATTGTTTACATTGCGTGCTTTCGTTTTTGTTTATTCAAGGTCAAACATTAAAACGCGTTTTTCTCGGAACGTCAAAATGGCGGGTGTGACAAGATAGCACGACGACGTCGAAATGTTGTTAAAAATAACATCAAATGTTTTGGCTTAGTATTTTCAAATATAAAAAAAAATATTCCTACGTTATTTCCGTCTGCTCGGGATGGGTTGCGTTAGAGGACTATTTTTTTTTTCTTTTTTCAAATTGATTAAAATTTAAATTTATATAGATTTTTACATAGTAAGATAGGGACCATCCATTAACCACGTGGACACTTTTTGGAAATCTCAACCCCCCCCTTCGTGGACAATTGTCCATACAAAAAAAATCTTTTTTGTATGGACCGTGGACAATCGCCATACCCCCCCCCCCCCCCCCTAAGGTGTCCACGTGGTTTATGGATGGTCCCATAACAAGAAATTCAATTCCTAAAAAGCTTTCATTTTGAATTTATTTTCATTAAAGAATGACATGGAACAAAATCTTGAAAACCCCTTTCCTCCATCGCGCTTCGCAAATGAATTCTAGTTCCATCTTTTTCGCTCCTCCCAACAACCCTTGCCATCCAATCTCACTTTCATCATCATCGCCGTTGCCTCATCGATTCATTCCAGCTCATTACGCGAAATGATTTTCTTCCGTTTTTCGCCAAATAACCGCCGGAAGAACCGCAGAACCCACCTCAAAACGAGGCCATCACCCCCCAATAGCGATAGCAGAGGGGAAATTTTTCACTTCTAACCAGACAGGATTTTCGAGCACGAGCTTGAAACTGGCAGACTCGTATTCATGCTTTGTGTTTTGATGGAAAATTTCATGGCTTGGTTTATTTTTTTAATTGTAGTACACCATATTCTTGATTTACACAACGAAATGGGGGTGTTTAAATCGAGAATCGTTTAAAAAAACAATGTCCATGACTTAAATTGAGAATATGACTTAAATTAAGACTATATGGGATTACGTAATTTTTCGGAAAATTTTCAAAATGTGTCAATTGTATTTTATTGAGAAATGTTATTGAAACATTTTATCATGGTTTTGGAACACCTGGGATGTTCTAGTCCATCCGAAACTTCCGGTAATGTTGTGCAACAGGCTTATCAAAGAAACAAGTCGAACTTCAAGATTTTGACAACGGATCCTACCCAGACTGCTTCAATGAGTGTAGTAAGCTACAGATCATTATTGTAACAACTTATTAGGATGATCTGGGTCATCCAAGAACTCCCTGGAGTTAAGATCTTTGGGTCTACCGCCGTAACAAGCAAGAGGTCGACGGTTTTTGACCCCGGAACATATCCGCATAGCTTCAGTGAGTATGGGGGACTATTTTGCTGGGGTGTTGGGATGTGTTGGGATGTTCTGGGTCATCCAAGGACTCCCTGGAGTTAAGATCTGTGAATCTACCGCCGTAACAAGCAAAAGGTCGACGGTTTTTGACCCCGGAACATATCCGCATAGCTTCAGTGAGTATGATGGACTACTTTGCTGATGTGTAGGGATATTCTGGGACATCTAAGGACTCCCTGGAGTTAAGATCTGTGGGTCTACCGCCGTAACAAGCCCGAGGTCGACGGTTTTTGACCGCGGAACATATCCGCATAGCTTCAGTGGATACGGTAGACTAGTTTTCTGATGTTTTGAGATGTTTTGAGACATCTAAGAACTCCTTGGAGTTAAGATCTGTGGGTCTACCGATTTAACAAACCAGAGGTCAACAGGTTTTGACCCCGCAACACATCCGCATAGCTTCAGTGAGTATGGTAGACTACTTTGCTGATATGATGGGATGTTCTGGGACATTCAAGGACTTCCTGGAGTTAAGATCTGTTGGTCAACTGACGTAAAACGCAAGAGGTCGACGTATTTGACCTAGGGAAATATCCGCAGAGCTTCAGTGAGTATGATAGACTTCTTTGCTGTTATGTTCCGTCCCAGAAAGTCCTTGTTACAGCCGTAGCCCCTCGTGTTATAACTCAATGGAGTTCTTGGATGACCCAAGACAGTCCAATACATTAGCAAAGTAGTCAACCGTACTCACTAAAGCTATGCGGGTCTGTCCCAAGGTCAAAAACCGTTGACCTCTTACTTGTTACGGCGGTAGACTCATAGATCTTAACTTCAGGGAGTCCTTGGATGTCGCAGAACATCCCAACACATCATCATAGTAGTCTACCATACTCACTGAAGCTATGCGGGTATGTCTCGTAGTCAATAACTATTGACCACTTGCTCGTTAAAGCGGTGAACCCATGGGTCTTAACTCCAGGGAGTCCTTGGATGTCCCAGAACATCCCAACACATCAGCAAACTAGTCTACCATACTCATTGAAGCTATGCGGATATGTTCCGGGGTCAAGAACCGTCGACTTCTTGCTTGTTACGGCGGTAGATTCACAGATCTTAACTCTAAAGAGTCCTTGGATGACCCAGGACATTCAAACACATCCCAACACCCCAGCAAACTAGTCTACCATACTCATTGAAGCTATGCGGATATGTTCCGGGGTCAAAAACCGTCGACTTCTTGCTTGTTACGGTGGTAGATTCACAGATCTTAACTCTAAAGAGTCCTTGGATGACCCAGGACATTCAAACACATCCCAACACCCCAGCAAACTAGTCTACCATACTCATTGAAGCTATGCGGATATGTTCCGGGGTCAAAAACCGTCGACTTCTTGCTTGTTACGGTGGTAGATTCACAGATCTTAACTCTAAAGAGTCCTTGGATGACCCAGGACATCCAAACACATCCCAACACCCCAGCAAAGTAGTCCACCATACTCACTGAAGCTATACAGGTATGTTACGGGTTCAAAAACCGTCGACTTCTTGCTTGTTACGGCGGTAGAGTCACAGATCTTAACTCTAAAGAGTCCTTGGATGACCCAGGACATTCAAACACATCCCAACACCCCAGCAAACTAGTCTACCATACTCATTGAAGCTATGCGGATATGTTCCGGGTTCAAAAACCGTCGACCTCTTGCTTGTTACGGCGGTAGATTCACAGATCTTAACTCCAGGGAGTCCTTAGATGACCCAGGACATCCAAGCATATCCCAACACTCCAGCAAAGTAGTCCACCATACTCACTGAAGCTATGCGGGTATGTTACGGGTTCAAAAACCGTCGACTTCTTGCTCGTTACGGCGGTAGAGTCACATATCTTAACTCTAGGGAGTCCTTGGATGACCCAGAACATCCAAACACATCCCAACACCCCAGCAAAGTAGCCTACCGTACTCACTGAAGCTATGCGGGTATGTTACGGGTTCAAAAACCGTCGACCTCTTGCTTGTTACGGCGGTAGATTCACAGATCTTAACTCCAAGGAGTCCTTGGATGACCCAGGACATCCCAATAAGTTCTTACAACAATGCACTGTAGCCTACCACACTGACTAAAGAAGTCTGGGTAGGATCCGTAGTTAATATCTTGAAGGTTCGACTTGTTTCTTTAGTAAATCTCTTGCTCAAAATTTCCGGAAGTTTCGGATGGACTAGAACATCCCAGATGTTCCAAAACTATGCTTACATGTTTCAATATCATAACTAAATAACATACAATTCATACATTTTGAAAACTCTCCGAAAAATTACGAATTCTCAAAGATTCTTAATTTAAGTAATATTCTCGATTTAAGTCATGGACATTCTTCTTTTAAGTCATGACTTAAAAAAAGTTGCGTAAATCGAGAATCGTTTAAAAAAAGGTGACTTAAAAAAAGAATAGGGTGTACAAAAATATAGAAATGCTGAACAATAAAAAAAAAACTTCTTTTGAAAATTCACATTGAAAAAGTTATTCAGAAAGCCTCTGATGAAATGTTGCCTCTGCTTTAAGACTGCTGGAACGAGTACTCGGAATGCCAGCGCACAAACCTGCACCAAACCAAGAAGAAGCGAAGAAAGCCGGCCCAACTCTACCCGAGGCACACCGGAACGTATCGCTTTGTTAAATACGGCAAATATCCTGCAGGCATACGCTCAAACTCTTCCTACCATCGTGCTGCTCCTTGTTTAAGGTGGATGATGATGACGACGAAAACGACCGACGTGACGGTTGTGGAAAACTTCATTTGGAATTGAAAGGGAAACTCCAGACGAGGACTGGGGATGCAATTCTGTGTTTTAAGGGGTTACGGTGGGGGTTTTTTCAACATAAATTTTCTTCAATTTTTAGCTTAAAGCTTTTGTAGTAGTAAAACATTATTTTAAATTGTAATAAAGTCATCGTAATCCAGCTGGTTCCTTTGAACAATCCTACCCAATTACATTGGGGTTTAAAAACTTGCAGCCCCAAAGAATTCTAACAAGTAGGATATACTTGTAGCTTGATAAACGATACTCGAAATTCCAGTAAATATTTATGTTTATAGGAGGAAAATTTTGAGCGAAATCGGTTAATGTTCAAGGGTCGCTATAGATTATTAATGTTGGTGGAAAAAAAATCAAACAAAATCGTCTTCTTTAAACCGCTAATAACTCGGTAAACTCGGATCGTTTTGAGATCTTGGACAATGCTGTTCGTCACTAAATTTTACATAAGATTGTCACATTTGATAATGATTCCACACATTTAACACATTTAGCCCCACCTTTTAGTGAGCCTTTAAAATTTTTGCTTTTTCTATTTGTTTTTTTTTTTGTTTTTCCCAAACAAACTTCAACTGTAGATAGCGACTCTAAACCAAATTGGCTCAAAATTGGCTCAATTGCTTATTTTTACCTAAAGAATTAAGCCAGGAGGTATCACTAAAGAATATTCAATTTTTATTTTTTTCTTGTCACCTAATGTAAAATTAATTAACATTTCTTTCATCAAAACTTTAAATTTTGGATTATGTTGCGCAGACATAAACGTGTTGCCTGGTTTTCACATTCAGTGAGTTCAGTGACATACGTGCGAGGACAAGCATGAAAAATTTTGTGAAGAAGACGATGATTAGTTTGAATCTTAAATTCAGTTATGAAATCAATTTTCTTTTGCACAACACACAATGAAATATTTTGTCAATCGATTCTAGGGCAAATTTCTTACAAAATGCATCTTTGATCGGTTCATATTTTGTAGTTCCTACGATATAATATTTTGTTTTGGTTCAACTTGGATGGAAATCATAAACCTTACCAGAGCAATTCTATACCAAAACCGGAAATGGATTTTATTTGTATTTTTTTATTTGGCTCAACTTTGTGGGGGCCTTCCCTATGACCAAATAAACTGTTTGAAGTGATTGGCTCATCCATACAAGTCTCCATACAATTTTTGGCTGCTGTCCATACAAAAATGGTATATAAATATTCAAACAGCTGTAACTTTTGAGTGAATTTTCTGATCAATTTGGTGTCTTCAGCAAAGTTGTAGGTATTGTTGAGGGCTCTTGAGAAAAAAAATAGGTACATGAAAAAAAAAATATCAACTTTTTTTTTACTAAAATTCAATTTCCCAAAATATGTATTTTTTGATTTTCGAGATTTTGTGATATGTTTTAGGCGACAAAAATCCGCAACTTTTGAGCCATAGAGAAACATGGTAAAAAAATCTGCCGCCGAGTTATGATTTTTTGAAAAAATATTGATTTTTGGAAAAAATCGAAGTTTCATGCAAAAACAAGTTTGACATTATTTTTTAATGCAAAATTGAATTTGCAATCGAAAAGTACTTTACAGATTTTTTGATAAAGGGCTCCGTTTTCAAGATAAAGCCACCAAAAGTTTGATTTTAGCGAAATATTTGCAGTTTTTCAATTTTTAAAAAAAGTGACCATTAGTGACCATTTAAAAATTTTTTTTTTGAAAAGTTCAGAAAATTTGCTATAAAATTGTCTAAGAGACTTTGAAGATTGGACCTCGGGTTGCTGAGATAGAGCCGCTTTAAGAAAAAGAAACACGACAATTGAAGTTTTCAAAATCTCACCAAAACAACTTACCATTTTCTAATGACCATATCTCAGGAAATAATGGTCCGATTTTCAATGTTAATACATGAAAAATTCGTGAAATTTTCCTCTTTAAAAAAAAATATTTTGAAAATTTTTAAATCAAGACTGGCATTTTAAATGGGCATAAAATTCAATGTTTGGCTCTTTTAAATGTTAGCCTTGATTTAAAAATTTTCAAATTTTTTTTTTTTGAGGAGATCGGAAAATTTCAAGAATGTTTCATGCATTAACATTGATAACAGGGTTGCGAATGAGCGAGCGCTCACGGAAAGCGTGCTCGCTCCAGCTGGAGCGTGAGTTTTTATCAGGTAGCTCGTGCTCGCTCACGCTCACCGGAGCGTTTTGCGCTCACGTGAGCTGGTGAGCCAAAGTAGGTAGTTGTTTTCCCTGTTGAAGCATCTGCCTGTTTGAAACGATGTTTCTAGAACTATCTCAGCACAGACAGCAAAAACAAACAAGAAAGTGGTCAAACAAACAAAAGTAAGCAATAAAATGGATGTAGTCGGCGAACCCAAATATACGTTCTATTTAAATTCAGAATTAGCCAAGGGGTAGAATGATTTACTCTTGAGTGTGCTAACAAAGAGCTAACTCATTCTTAATGTGAAAAATCATTGACGTGAAGAGATGCACTGATATGTATAAAAAATTGAATTAATTGACAAATGTTTATTTTAAGTTGTTAGAATCCGGAGTTTTGACTCAAGGTGGTTTTGAAAACACCAAAAAAATAAAATTTGTTTTATTGAACCTTTATAAAAAACAGCAGTGAGCTTTATAAAAGTAATAATCATCCCTCATATTCGGATCATTTTAGAGAATGTCCACATTCAAAAAATCATTAATTGAATCTGTAATTGAATATTTTCAGAGGCTTGGTAGCGGAAGTGTTAGATATAATTTTCTTGACGGAAGAGGAACCACCCTTTATGTGCTAAAACGTAACAATGACAATTTATATTATTTCATTCAAATGGGTTATTTCAAACACTAGCAATTTGGAGGCTTTTGTAAAAAGATAAATGTTTCAACAATTTTACCCTATTTTCTAGAATGAGAAAGATTAACTTAATAAAAATGATCATCCGTTTCCAAGCACTGAACGATTTATTAAATGGTATAACTTTTGTTTAATGGTTGCTCATTCTGATCCGCACGGTAGCCAACAAACTGTTTAGGTACATAAAACAGTTTAATTTTATATTTTGATCAACCAAGCATATAACATAGAATCAAACTTACCCCAGCATAAATCTTCTTGAATTATTTCATTGTTTTTTAAGTTTTTCTAAGGATTACAGTCCTTTTTGTTCACGCGCTCATACCCTTCCTTTGTTTCCACTGACATGCTGCGCCTTAAGTACAAAATCTAACTAAGATTGAAAAACAAAAAAACTGTCTCAAAAAGTAAAACGATTCGCGATACTTCCAAAGTGAGCGCTCCGTGAGCGAAAAATGAGGGGCAAACGCGAGCTGAAAAAATCGGAGCAAACGTGAGCGCGGGCAAACGTGAGCTAGCTCGCGCAGCGCTCCTCCTCACGAATGAGCGAAAAGTGAGTGCGTGAGCGCGTGAGGAACGCAACACTGATTGATAATTGGACCATTAGTTGCTGAGATATCGTCATTAGAAAATGGTGGGTTATTTTGGTGAGATTAAGAAAACTTCAATTTTCGTGTTTCTTTTTCTTAAAGCGGCTCTATCTCAGCAACCCGAGATCCAATCTTCAATGTCTCTTTGACAATTTTATAGCAATTTTTCTGAACTTCTAAAAAAAATATTTTTAGAAATGGTCACTTATGGTCACTATTTTTAAAAATTGAAAAACTGCAAATATTTCGCTAAAATCAAACTTTCAGTGGCTATATCTTGAAAACGGAGCCCTTGATCAAAAAATCTGTAAAGTACTTTTCGATTGCAAATTCAATTTTTTTTCCAAAAATCACTGTTTTTTCAAAAATTCATAACTTGGCGGCAGATTTTTTGACTATGTTTCTCTATGGCTCAAAAGCTGCGGATTTTTGTCCCCTAAAACATATCAAAAAATCTCGAAAATCAAAAAATACGTATTTTGGGAAATTGAGTTTCAGTGAAAAAAAAGTTGATAAAAAAATCTGCAATTTTTTTCCGTGTACCTATTTTTTCTCAAAAGTCCTAAACAATACCTACAATTTTGCCGAAGACACCAAATTGATCAGAAAATTCACTCGAAAGTTTCTGGTATCATTAGCCCCACCAAATTTATTATAGATCCGGGAAGGTCAATTTAAAAATCTGATTTGTTGTATGAGGAGTTAGCATATTTAGCTGAAGGAAAATAATTGTTAAAATAATCCAAAATCTTAAAGAAACAAATCTAAATTTTAAACAAAAATAACACATTCTAACATTTCAAAATTATATAAATGTTTTGTAATGATGTTATTTTTTTTAATATTTTTTTTTATTTTGATGATTCATGGCTAAATTTCATTATAAATATTTTTCAAAAGATTCCGAGAGAGGGACTCAAAATTAAATTTTCACTCAAAAGTTTGTATGATAAATTTAAAAAAAAACTAAGGATGTATTTCAAACCGAATTTTGCATTTTAAATCAACTGGGACAGCATTCAAATTTTTCATTTAATTTAAATTTGAAAGCAAAATATTGCTATAGAATGTTAATTTGTTTAATAAATTGTCTCATGAATTTTATGATATTTCCCTATTTTTTTAACAGTAATGTTGCTTGAAATCTCAAACTACAACTTTAAATGTTTTAAATTAGGTTCGCATATTTTCAAACCGATCCTGCAATAATCTGCATGTAAAAATTGTCAAACATTGATGAAAATTATGTAGTAGACAATACTTAAGGGGATAAATAAAAAAATCCATCAATAGTTCCCGTAGTTTTGAAATTGCTAAAATGTCTGGAACAAAAATCTTGGTGCAAAAGCTCTGCTTGATGTGTACCGTTAAGTTTTTGCCTTCCTCACTAAGCTCACTGAGGAATGGCTATAAAATCACTCAAAACATGAACTTCTTAACCCTTTAGAACCCAACCCCGCCTTTAGACGGGCTTTACTTAGAAATTCGTCAAAAATGGGTTTTCAACCAATTTTTGATTGACTTTACCATTTTTTTTTTAAAATGATTTTTTTTCAGGGGTAATCTTAGGCTGTGTTTTTTTTATAAACATTTTTTATATTTTGAGTAAAAAGAAGTGTGCAGTATTTTTTCTTATGTCCCAGATTATGCCTCTACGCATTTTTTTAACAATTTAAATGATAATGGTGCCATTTCATAGCAGAACATATAAAAAGCAAGCAACAAATTGAAAAAGTGACTGTAAAGACAAGAAAAAATTAGATAGGAAAAATGTAATGATAGGAGGTGGTAGAATAGGCCAAATACTACCAAAAACGAACATAAACTAAACAAGATTATCGCTAATTAAAATACTTACAATGAAACTAGCAAAACATAAAGCAAGAGCACTAATTTTTTTCGTAGAACAAAAGTTGTTCAAAATGACCTCCTGATCACGCGATAAATAAAAAAAATCGAAAAAAAATTTGGGCAGTTTGGACTTCCTCAACCCACTTTCACGGATATACTAAGCATATGTCTGTGTGTGTGTAGTGGGATATTGATCAAAATAATTGCACTTGTTTATCACAGCACTGGCTTTTTTCGTGTCAGATATTTTGCTGAAAATGAGGTATGGTACCCATCGTTGGATGAGTTATTCAAAATGTTAAAGTTCTTATATTAAAATAAACCAATGCTTTTTAAGAATAAAAAACTCCTTTAATGTTAGAAAGGCTCAAACCACCTTAACCATTCCTTCTTAAGGTGGATAAAGTTATGTGTTTTATATAACTTTTATTGTTTTAGGTAGTGAATATTTAGTTTTATATTTTGAGAAAAAAATAAGGCACTTGTGAAATGTAGTATAATTTTTTGGTATATTTTCATGTTTCCTTATTTCCTTTTTTCCTAATGAAAATGTTTTTGTAAATTCTTTTATTCATTATTTGACAAGATTTTCTTGTACAGTAAACAAAGTTACCTTATATGACTTTCATACTAAACCACTTTAACCATTCCTTCTTAAGGTGGATAAAGTTTGTGTTTTATATAACTTTTATTGTTTTAGGTAGTGAATATTTAGTTTTATATTTTGAGAAAAAAATAAGGCACTTGTGAAATGTAGTATAATTTTTTGGTATATTTTCATGTTTCCTTATTTCCTTTTTTCCTAATGAAAATGTTTTTGTAAATTCTTTTATTCATTATTTGACAAGATTTTCTTGTACAGTAAACAAAGTTACCTTATATGACTTTCATACTAAACCACTTTAACCATTCCTTCTTAAGGTGGATAAAGTTTGTGTTTTATATCATTTTTATTGTTTTAGGTAGTGAATATTTAGTTTCATATTTTGAGAAAAAAAATGAGTCACTTGTGAAATGTAGTATAATTTTTGGGTATATTTTCGTGATTTTATTTCCTTATTTTCTTATGAATATGTTTTTGTTAATTCATTTATTCATTATTTGGAATGATTTTCTTGCACAGTAAACAAAGTTGCCTTATATGCCTATCATACTAAATTTATTATAATGTTACCACAGTTTGTGTCTTGTTTGCTCAAAACAAGAGGTAGAATAAGATGAAACATTTCGGCTAGACTAACTCAAAAGTTACCAAAATCCAGGTGCGAAAAATATGCGCTTATAGGCTGTTCAGTTCAATCATACCTATTTGTAAATTAGTTTTATATTGTAAAAACATTCCTCCCAACGAGGTAACCCCTTGTCAACCCGCATCATCAGACGCCGTCTCTTCTATCGCCAACAACCAAGTGCAAATTTATTCTCAATTTGTAAAGTTTTTCCGCGTTTGCCCAGACACACTCACACACACACACACACATCCCGGCTCGCCTTTCTTGTCACCTCAGACAACCGCTTCGGGAAAATCTTTACCAGCAAACGCCCTCGCAGGGTAAATTGGAGATTGAGGAAGGAGGTAAACGCCCGGGAAGAAAATCTTTTGTCACTCTCTTCGGGAAGATTCGCAGAACAATGGCGACGCTTTTCAGGATCGGGACGTATCTGAAGAATCCGTTCCGGCTGGGAATGTGGAATTTCCCGCTCACAGGTTGTGAAGTGTTCCCGTTTTGCGGTGTGCCTTCAACGACCTGACCCGAAGCCATCGCAAGGTTGGTGCTGAATTTTGAATTAGGATGAGGATTTGTTCTGAGAGGGAAAGTTGGGACGAGGTTGATTTCGAGAATTGTTTGAAGTTTCTGGCCGGTTTGCATGCCTGATGAGTCTGAGTGGAGGTATTGCCTGGGGGATGAATATTTGATCAATTTTATTGGGAACTTTGAGTAAGTTTTGCGCTGAATAGCAGCTTAACAACTGTTTAAACTTTTTCGGCATAATGTTTAATTTTTACGGGGTTCTTAAAGTCTACAAAATACAAACGCTCTCCCATAAACTTTCCCCAAATGCTCACAAAAAGGCCAATTTACACCCAAATGCGTTTACTTTGAATCAATTTCTTCACAGCCGGTTGCTTCCGGATCGATTTTCCCTTTCCGCACACAATAATGGCTTGAGGCAGTAGGATTTTCCGAAAATATTTTTTTCTCTTCTTGCCCTTTCCAACATCGTTGTTGTTGCCGGGGAAAATCTCTGTACAACCAGCTGTTTCCGGAAAACAAGTAGATGCCACATATTGCCAAAAAAAACCTCAAACCCAATCTACGCTTGGCTTTCCCCCTTCCCCTTTCATTGTTAGTGTGATGTGTGAGTATTTGTGTCGGAGCTTTTTGTGTCTTTTTTTATCAGACTTTTCCGGTTGCATGAAACTTTACAAAAGCCCGCATTTTCCTGAACATGGAGGCAATGGGTTTTTTGTTTGCTGCCTAAATTAGATAAATTTTAAGCTTTTTCAAACATAATTCATTCCCGAAGCGACTTTGACTTGACTTTGACTTGACTTTGACTTGACTTTGACTTGACTTTGACTTGACTTTGACTTGACTTTGACTTGACTTTGACTTGACTTTGACTTGACTTTGACTTGACTTTGACTTGACTTTGACTTGACTTTGACTTGACTTTGACTTGACTTTGACTTGACTTTGACTTGACTTTGACTTGACTTTGACTTGACTTTGACTTGACTTTGACTTGACTTTGACTTGACTTTGACTTGACTTTGACTTGACTTTGACTTGACTTTGACTTGACTTTGACTTGACTTTGACTTGACTTTGACTTGACTTTGACTTGACTTTGACTTGACTTTGACTTGACTTTGACTTGACTTTGACTTGACTTTGACTTGACTTTGAGTTGACTTTGACTTGACTTTGAGTTGACTTTGACTTGACTTTGACTTGACTTTGACTTGACTTTGACTTGACTTTGACTTGACTTTGACTTGACTTTGAGTTGACTTTGACTTGACTTTGAGTTGACTTTGACTTGACTTTGACTTGACTTTGACTTGACTTTGACTTGACTTTGACTTGACTTTGACTTGACTTTGACTTGACTTTGACTTGACTTTGACTTGACTTTGACTTGACTTTGACTTGACTTTGACTTGACTTTGACTTGACTTTGACTTGACTTTGACTTGACTTTGACTTGACTTTGACTTGACTTTGACTTGACTTTGACTTGACTTTGAGTTGACTTTGACTTGACTTTGAGTTGACTTTGACTTGACTTTGACTTGACTTTGACTTGACTTTGACTTGACTTTGACTTGACTTTGACTTGACTTTGAGTTGACTTTGACTTGACTTTGAGTTGACTTTGACTTGACTTTGACTTGACTTTGACTTGACTTTGACTTGACTTTGACTTGACTTTGACTTGACTTTGACTTGACTTTGACTTGACTTTGACTTGACTTTGACTTGACTTTGACTTGACTTTGACTTGACTTTGACTTGACTTTGACTTGACTTTGACTTGACTTTGACTTGACTTTGACTTGACTTTGACTTGACTTTGACTTGACTTTGACTTGACTTTGACTTGACTTTGAGTTGACTTTGACTTGACTTTGAGTTGACTTTGACTTGACTTTGACTTGACTTTGACTTGACTTTGACTTGACTTTGACTTGACTTTGACTTGACTTTGACTTGACTTTGACTTGACTTTGACTTGACTTTGACTTGACTTTGACTTGACTTTGACTTGACTTTGACTTGACTTTGACTTGACTTTGACTTGACTTTGACTTGACTTTGACTTGACTTTGACTTGACTTTGACTTGACTTTGACTTGACTTTGACTTGACTTTGAGTTGACTTTGACTTGACTTTGAGTTGACTTTGACTTGACTTTGACTTGACTTTGACTTGACTTTGACTTGACTTTGACTTGACTTTGACTTGACTTTGACTTGACTTTGACTTGACTTTGACTTGACTTTGACTTGACTTTGACTTGACTTTGACTTGACTTTGACTTGACTTTGACTTGACTTTGACTTGACTTTGACTTGACTTTGACTTGACTTTGACTTGACTTTGACTTGACTTTGACTTGACTTTGACTTGACTTTGACTTGACTTTGACTTGACTTTGACTTGACTTTGACTTGACTTTGACTTGACTTTGACTTGACTTTGACTTGACTTTGACTTGACTTTGACTTGACTTTGACTTGACTTTGACTTGACTTTGACTTGACTTTGACTTGACTTTGACTTGACTTTGACTTGACTTTGATTTGAACACCACATCTTCGTTCGGGTTTTGAAGTCTGCCAGACTCAGTAAGGATTTTTGAAAGAATTGATTTCGTGTTTTGAACCAATCATTGCTAGTCTCTTTAAATCGGCTTAAAATGAAATCAAACTAGGGTAGTTCACACAGTACTTGATAATTTTCGTTTGTTAAAAATTTGCGTTGTATCCTGAATATAAAATAGATTTGTAAAGTTTTTTTTCTTTCTTAAATACTATAATTTCCAGGAAAGAAACTTAGAACTACAAATACCTGGAACGATTCTCCAACGTCCACTCTCATTCTTGGCAATTTCCTTCAGATGGAAGCATCATCTCCCCTACAAACCAGTGGAAACAACAAAAAACAACCCAATTGAAAAGTACCCCCCGCCAGGAAGTAAACGAGAAATAGTTCCCCGGGATGTGGAGCTAGTTTTCTCCTCGTCTTGCGATAAATCCTTCCAAGTTGGACAACTGCGGGAGGGAGGGGAAGGAAAAAAAACGATTTTCCAATTCCTACATGTCGATACTTGGGCAATCTCCGAGGAGATTCCATTCGCCAGAAGGCCTTTCTCGTTGCACAAGTGAAATATGTTGGCTGAGAGGGAAACCCTTAAATATTTGCGCCATTTTTGTTGTACCTGTAACACATTTTAAAAAATAAGCAAATTAAGTAAAAAAAAATCATGGACAAATTCGTTCTGAAATGGGTAGTTGGTGTAAACTATACTTTCCCATAATTTCACTGCCGGTCTTAAAAAAAATTACGCACACATACTCTGGCAAAATTAAGCAAGCTTGTGAAAGATTTGTGAAAAGATGATGTTGACTCAGTTGGTGTCATCAAACTAGGTATTTTTTTATGTAATGATCAGGAAAGTAAAAAAATCATTTTTTTTTTTCATTTGATCATTCGAGGGTTAACCCACCAGTGAAGTTCACGTCCCGTTCGAAAAATCCTGATGGAATGCAACATTGCTGGCGAAAGAACGCCTTCGGATGTGCTGATCCCCCTCCCACAAGTGCTGGTATGATTCCTGAAGTGTAGTTACCGTAATGAGCCTAAAAGAGTTTGTGACTCTCGTTTGCGAAAGGCAAACATTCCGAAACGTCAGTGCAATGTTTCGGTGGAGACTTGTGATGCTTTGTGACGATTCGATTGGCAGGAGCTTTTCGGTGGTGGTATGAAACTGATTATCGAACGAGAGAGTATGTGCTAATTGCGAAGAATACCAATGGGTCAAGGTGGTTGTTTGAGGTTTGATCGGATTTTGAGGTTGAGAGTTGAGGAAAGAGTTTGCTATTTTCACATCAAAAGCATGTTCATTTGGCAAAGAAGATCAGATGACAGAATAATTAAGCTTTCTTTCCCTTTCTTGAATATTAATTAACCAAAAAGTTACCATCAATCATATTGTTTTGCCATTTCTACTTAGGAAAGGCAAGCAGATTCTAACACTTAATCAAATGAATTTAAAACAAAAAAAAGTGCGTTGGAAGTTATTAAAAAAATAAAAATACAAAAATACAAAAATAGAAAAATACAAAAATACAAAAATACAAAAATACAAAAATACAAAAATACAAAAATACAAAAATACAAAAATACAAAAATACAAAAATACAAAAATACAAAAATACAAAAATAAAAAAATACAAAAATACAAAAATACAAAAATACAAAAATACAAAAATACAAAAATACAAAAATACAAAAATACAAAAATACAAAAATACAAAAATACAAAAATACAAAAATACAAAAATACAAAAATACAAAAATACAAAAATACAAAAATACAAAAATACAAAAATACAAAAATACAAAAATACAAAAATACAAAAATACAAAAATACAAAAATACAAAAATACAAAAATACAAAAATACAAAAATACAAAAATACAAAAATACAAAAATACAAAAATACAAAAATACAAAAATACAAAAATACAAAAATACAAAAATACAAAAATACAAAAATACAAAAATACAAAAATACAAAAATACAAAAATACAAAAATACAAAATACAAAAATACAAAAATACAAAAATACAAAAATACAAAAATACAAAAATACAAAAATACAAAAATACAAAAATACAAAAATACAAAAATACAAAAATACAAAAATACAAAAACAAATACAAAAATACAAAAATACAAAAATACAAAAATACAAAAATACAAAAATACAAAAATACAAAAATACAAAAATACAAAAATACAAAAATACAAAAATACAAAAATACAAAAATACAAAAATACAAAAATACAAAAATACAAAAATACAAAAATACAAAAATACAAAAATACAAAAATACAAAAATACAAAAATACAAAAATACAAAAATACAAAAATACAAAAATACAAAAATACAAAAATACAAAAATACAAAAATACAAAAATACAAAAATACAAAAATACAAAAATACAAAAATACAAAAATACAAAAATACAAAAATACAAAAATACAAAAATACAAAAATACAAAAATACAAAAATACAAAAATACAAAAATACAAAAATACAAAAATACAAAAATACAAAAATACAAAAATACAAAAATACAAAAATACAAAAATACAAAAATACAAAAATACAAAAATACAAAAATACAAAAATACAAAAATACAAAAATACAAAAATACAAAAATACAAAAATACAAAAATACAAAAATACAAAAATACAAAAATACAAAAATACAAAAATACAAAAATACAAAAATACAAAAATACAAAAATACAAAAATACAAAAATACAAAAATACAAAAATACAAAAATACAAAAATACAAAAATACAAAAATACAAAAATACAAAAATACAAAAATACAAAAATACAAAATACAAAAATACAAAAATACAAAAATACAAAAATACAAAAATACAAAAATACAAAAATACAAAAATACAAAAATACAAAAATACAAAAATACAAAAATACAAAAATACAAAAATACAAAAATACAAAAATACAAAAATACAAAAATACAAAAATACAAAAATACAAAAATACAAAAATACAAAAATACAAAATACAAAAATACAAAAATACAAAAATACAAAAATACAAAAATACAAAAATACAAAAATACAAAAATACAAAAATACAAAAATACAAAAATACAAAAATACAAAAATACAAAAATACAAAAATACAAAAATACAAAAATACAAAAATACAAAAATACAAAAATACAAAAATACAAAAATACAAAAATACAAAAATACAAAAATACAAAAATACAAAAATACAAAAATACAAAAATACAAAAATACAAAAATACAAAAATACAAAAATACAAAAATACAAAAATACAAAAATACAAAAATACAAAAATACAAAAATACAAAAATACAAAAATACAAAAATACAAAAATACAAAAATACAAAAATACAAAAATACAAAAATACAAAAATACAAAAATACAAAAATACAAAAATACAAAAATACAAAAATACAAAAATACAAAAATACAAAAATACAAAAATACAAAAATACAAAAATACAAAAATACAAAAATACAAAAATACAAAAATACAAAAATACAAAAATACAAAAATACAAAAATACAAAAATACAAAAATACAAAAATACAAAAATACAAAAATACAAAAATACAAAAATACAAAAATACAAAAATACAAAAAGTAAAATTTTGAATCTGAAATTACCATTAAAAATATGTTTACCATTTTTGTCCATATAATTTAACTTCTTGTATGTTCACATAAAGGTACTTGTTTATCCGCGTACTTAACCGATTAAGTAGCAAGAGTCCAACTTTTGCGCCGGAGATCTACTGCGGAAAAGTCAATCAAACAGTTTCCCGCGGAAAACTCGCAAACACGGATCGGGAAAAGTTTTGCGCGAAGAACCCCTCTTCCCCCATCACTGCTTTCCCCTCAAACCACACCCAAGTTAGCCGACTCGTTCGCTCACTCTGAAAGGTAAATATTAGTTTTCCTAAAGTTTTCATTCGCTACTTTGCAAACACCTCGCTGCAAACGTGGCACTATTTATCACGCTATCTTCCGCAACGTACGAATGTTTCGCTGATTTTCACGAAAGTCACACTGAGTTTCGTCTGAATTTTCTAGGTTACCTTCCGTCAACATTAGTTGCGTGGAAAACTTTTCGAGTTTTCGGGATTAGTTTCCAAAAGCTGATCACAAAGTTTATGTCGGGATCAGCGTCTGGAAAATCGGTTTACCTTTACGTGAGTCAAAGTTTGAGTAACCTTACTAGGGAACCAATATAAGTTATCTTTAATGGTTTTAATTTCAAGTTAAATTTACCAATTTTCATTATGCATAACACCTTTTTTTCAATTTGAACTATTCAAATGTCATTCGTTTCCCTTTATGCAACTCCACCTCACTTCATATGCATTTCCCAAAGGCAAGCACTCAAAAACTTTTCATTGAAATGCAAATGCATTCTCACCTCCCTACCTCAAGCATGTCCCACCCCTCCTCTAAAAAACTAGGTCAAAGTTCGTGCGAAGCACGTCTCGCGTTAGATAATGCCATTCATTAGGCGGTGTCAACTTATTCATTCAATTTGTAGGTGTTGCCCCTCTCGGCAAGAACAAGAGGGAAAAAAACATCATCTCTCCTTTACGTTTTTATCGCAAACCGGCCCACGAGCTCCAATTGGGAAATTATCATCATCATAAATCATAATTATCCCTGGCACCCCCCCGTTGGTCCCGCAAGTCGACTACGCGAAGGCACTTTCCAAGAACCCAGAGATATTGAAAAAGAGGCAGCCTCGTTTGGTCCTCTTTCCTCTAGCTGGAAAACTGAATCGAACATAATTTCCTAATGCGCTTCGGCGTCCTCTTTTTACTTTATTGTACGAGGGGTACGAAACTTTACGATATTATGCCTGAAGCGTTTTTAACCGGTCATTTCTTGAAAAGTTTTGTTCTGAAGAATTTCTTAACAATAATCTTGCTGAAAAAGTGCCAAATTCGATTGTTCTGTTTAATTTATTTACGACAAGTCCAAAACATGCACTGCTAGTGGAATTAATCCTTCTCATACATGTCCAGCTCGTGGGAGGAAAACTTTGTCCTTGCTGCAAGCTGTTTTTGTTTTATGTGAATCCACTGCAACCCGGCCAACCTCACCCTCAACTCAACTCATGTTAGGTGGTCATTTTGGGGAAAAAAAGGTCGTTCAGGAGGAACAAAAAACGGTCCGAAATTGGAATAGATTAAGGTGCACGGCCCGGGTCGGCAAACGAGACTGACATGAAACCTGATGATAATGTGGTGAATTTCGATAAATCATTTCGCTCGTAAGCTGGCGCAAGTAGACCAATGGAGCTGGGAGTTGGGAATTTTGGGTGATGTGGTGTTGAGAGTCTGAACTCTGCATCAGCCAGAGCTTTCAAAATGTCTTGATTTTCAAAATGAACTCGTTTAGCACAAACCAGAACATAAAAAATCTCAGCTTTAAGATCTCTAAAAAATTTGCAAACTCAGCTCTTTTTACTCTTTATTCTTTACTCTCTACGTTTTACTCTTTACTCTTTACTCTTTACTCTTTACTCTATACGTTTTACTCTTTACTCTTTACTCTATACGTTTTACTCTTTACTCTTTACTCTTTACTCTTTACTCTTTACGCTTTACTCTTTGCTCTTTACTCTTTACTCTTTACTCTTTACTCTTTACTCTTTACTCTTTACTCTTTACTCTTTACTCTTTACTCTTTACTCTTTACTCTTTACTCTTTACTCTTTACTCTTTACTCTTTACTCTTTACTCTTTACTCTTTACTCTTTACTCTTTACTCTTTACTCTTTACTCTTTACTCTTTACTCTTTACTCTTTACTCTTTACTCTTTACTCTTTACTCTTTACTCTTTACTCTTTACTCTTTACTCTTTACTCTTTACTCTTTACTCTTTACTCTTTACTCTTTACTCTTTACTCTTTACTCTTTACTCTTTACTCTTTACTCTTTACTCTTTACTCTTTACTCTTTACTCTTTACTCTTTACTCTTTACTCTTTACTCTTTACTCTTTACTCTTTACTCTTTACTCTTTACTCTTTACTCTTTACTCTTTACTCTTTACTCTTTACTCTTTACTCTTTACTCTTTACTCTTTACTCTTTACTCTTTACTCTTTACTCTTTACTCTTTACTCTTTACTCTTTACTCTTTACTCTTTACTCTTTACTCTTTACTCTTTACTCTTTACTCTTTACTCTTTACTCTTTACTCTTTACTCTTTACTCTTTACTCTTTACTCTTTACTCTTTACTCTTTACTCTTTACTTTTTACTCTTTACTCTTTACTCTTTACTAGACAATTTTTTCAATTATTTCTAACTTGAAAGTAAAAATAAAAATAAATAGAACTGGTAAAAAATCAACACTTTTTCATAATTTTATTTTTCGTACAATTCTGAAAATTTATGAAGATTGCAAGCATACTTATTTTTTCTGTTCTACAAAATATGTAGGAGTAAAAAACACGCTAAAAACACGTGAATATTTATTTGAATTTTTAAATCCGAAAAATTCTAAATAAATAAAATCGAAATAAAAAAAATAATTTGCAAAATTTTAAATTAAAAACTTTATTGCTCATAGAAGACATGTCTCTAGATTTTCATAACTACCCGAGCAGATATGATTAGTTATGATGATTATGAAAGCAGTTATGATTTTTTTTGTTATTCGATTGTTTTTGTTACAACAGACTAATAACATTTTTAGTTATTCTTCGAAAAAATCTTTGTTATTATTTTTTGTTATTTTAACAACTAATCCGATCATCCCAATAACAGTTGACGGTATGCTTCCATAACAAAAAATGTTATTCCAAAGTCGTTTTGGCTTTAAACCGATTTCAGACTTAAAACAAATTTTGTTATGATAACATAAACTGTTTTTAAAACCTTTTGCAAAAATTGATTTTCCAAGAAGATTCCAAAACATTTTTTGTTATTTTAACAATATTTGTTATTTTAACTATATTTGTTATTGAAATGGCATGAATTTACCGTCTACCCGGGCACCTAAGAGATTTAAATTTTGGAATGAATGAATACATTGTAATATTCTGAATCTGGTCTAACCGAAACCACTTCAAAAAAGCGAAATATTGGACTGCAACATTGCGAAAACTGTTGTCCCAATTCGCCTCAGATGACGGTATATTGACAAAATAATAAAAAAAAGAAAAGAAAATCTTGCGAATTCAAGAATTCAAATCTTGGAAAAAATATTTTTTTAAATATCTGATAATGTAAAAAAACGGAAAAAAATACAAAGAAAATAAAAAAACTAGTTAAGGCTAATATTTTTCAAAATTTATATCGCCCCCTCCCCCCCTCCCCCCATCCCACTCCATTCAATATTGATTCGAAAAATCAGGGGGGAAGGAGCAAAACTATTTTTTTTTTTCAAAAATCTTCAAAATTTTGTTAAAATTAGACGTGAAAACAACTGTAAACAATTTAAAAATCATTTCCTGCGTTGAAAATCACTTCGAGAATGTTTTAAATTTTAAAAAATATTTGAAGTTACGTAAAATTTCAATGTACCGTAGAAAAAAAAAACGTTTTGTTTTTCGCATCAAAAAAATATATTTCTGAAAACTTATGATTATAAAACAACTATACTGTTGCATAAGGAATTTGATAATATTATGTTGAAAAAACTAACTTAAAAAAAGTTTGAATGATAGTTTTTGCCAAAATTCTTTTTATCATTTTCAATTTCAAAGAACGGTAATTCCCCCAAAAATATAAATGAAGAAATAGATTAAGTCACAAAAATTTTCTAAAACCTGAATCTAATTGATTTTAAAATATATTTAAAAAACTTACTGAAAATTTAAAATAAAAATAAAACTTAGATTACTTTTTAAAAAACTTTTCATATTCGAAAGAATGACAAAACTAATTTCTAATCTAATCTAATCTAATCTAATCTAATCTAACCCTAGCGCAGCCAGTCTTTCGAAGGCATCCTGGAAAATGCTTTAGGTTGATTAACGCCTAGCATCCTCTTGTCATTATTAACAATTGCAGTGCCCCAATGCAATAAATTGCTTTGAAACATCACAAACGTTAAAGCGGCCAGGCCAACTGCGTAAAATTAACCGCAAAGATGATTCGTTGAATTGGATTGAGTTTGAATCCCCTGAATCTACAGGGGAGGAAGAAACGTGGGGATCCCCCGCTCACGTTCCTGTTTGTTTAGGCAATTTATCGTTGGGAGCCACCATGCTAAGAAGTTTTGGTGCTCCGGGACCCTCTAGGGATGGGACACTGTATTTCCACAATTGCCCAGGACACTATTTGCCGTGGTTATAGCGCCACAACTCGGTCGCAAATGACAAAATTAATTTTTAATAAATAAACTGAAAACATGAAAAAAATTAAAGAATCAATTAAATTATAAATTATTACATTATAAAAATGTTATTCCCACGTTATTTCCATCTGCTCGGGTTGTTCACTAATTTACTGTAATTATAAAAACAGTCATAATACGTTAGTACAGATCTTAAATCTTCAAAGAAAGTATTTTTAATATTTTTTTCAAAGTTCATCTATTTTTTGAGGTCTCTTAAATGCCAGAAACAAATGAACAAATGTTATAAAATATTTTTAATTTTTCCGTTGTTCTAGAGGTTGAGTTTTTTAGTTATACACAAAACTTTACTTTCTTGTTTTATGATTTTCTTTAAAAATTTTAAGTTTTTTTTTATTTTAATTTGTCTTGTTTTTTTTATGCTATTGGCATTTGAAAGCCCTTTCAGTCTCCAGTATTCCAATTTACTTTACATCTATGTAAGCTACTTAAATCATCACAACCTTAGTTCCAATTACCCGTTGATCAAGCTCATCATCAGTCATCAGCTTCAATCCCCCATTGTTGAGCTAAACTTTGTGCTTCGACCCTCCCCCTGTTGCAATCGGATCTTTTACTCCCATCAAACAGGCAGCAGTCAAATCCGAAGCTTCATTCTGCTCGTTAGAGCTGCAGCCGGTGGAGTCTGTCTACAGTGTAGACCTCACATTCGGCGAATGATTGAATGCAAAATACAAATCTGCACTTCCTGGAAAAACTCATTCCCATTTGATAGGCTCGGGCCGTCTGTGCACAGTTAGATTGTTTGAAACAATTTTTGGGTGTTTATTTATCGTATTTTTTTAACTGTATAATTTGACGAACAGAAGGCTGTTAGAAACGGGAAGTCTTTTACAAAAATTCTCCAACTAATCTAAAAACCCACTGTGCCACCTGATCGGCGGAAGACTTGTTCCCACAAAGCTTTCCGTCCCGCAAAGAGTGAGTGAAAATTGAATGAAACAGAGTTGATATCGCACACCGAGTCAATCCCCAGAACCAGGCCTTTGTCCCAACACTTTCACTCTGTTCGACACACAGGCCGTCCCGCTGTCCTGAAATCCGATCTCGAGGAAAATTTTCCAATTCCAGCCCGCAGGGAATTGTGGTCCGCTTATCTCGCTCCGCTCCGGCATTCTGGGAAAAACTTTTCCGTAAAAGGATACCTTTCTGCCGCTCACCTTTTGTGCTCTCAGGTCAGGCAAATGTCGAAGATTTAGGCCCCCTCCTTGATTTAGCGCTCGTAGAACTGGCAAATTGAGTAATTTTCGAGCTTTGTATTGCCGCAAAAAAAAAAATCTCACCAAACAAAAGTCAAATCGTTAATCAACGGGCCCAAACGAGACGTCATTTGACAGTCACGTAATTTATGAGTCCGGTTGTGCCTGATCAAGCGCGAAATCCAATCTTTCGCTGGACCAAGGCTAAGGGTGGAGACGACAAAGTTTGGTTGAGCCAAGCGAAACGAGTTGGAAATGTTTCACTTTTCCGCAGAACTGTAAAACGACGATTGCCTTGTTGGTGCGACTAATCAACACGGTAGAACGGGTTCTAAAATAACGCTTGATTAGGTTGACAAGGGATTTGATGGATGTTTAAAATTAAACTGAATTAGACAATAATTTTTTTTTAAATCAGCTCTTAAAGTTAGAACACAACTATGAAATGAAAATTAATCGAAAACAACGATTTTTCATATCCAAAAACTCCAAGCTAACTCACTCATAACTACTCTTATATGTTGTTAAAACTTTACATTTCTTACATTTTTTGTCATTTAACAGTAAAAATTCTGTATAATGTAGAGCGTCCAATTTCAAGGGATTACAGAATTCCCGGGAAACGGGAAATATTTAACGATCTTGGTTCTGATTAATATTCTTCAACAAAATTGTATTTAATAGCAACTTTAATCATCAAAATAAGTGCGAGAGCCAATTAATTCCTTAACCGCTTGCAGAAAAAAAAATTCAAGAATATATATAAATATTCAAAATTTATAGGCTGTCTTGCAATTCGTACAACACACTATACAAAAATATAAGTATTTTTTGTGCAGTATTATTTTTCTAATGACAGTGTTTGGACAGCGAGTAAAATGAATCCATGCTTCAAAACCATAAAATTGCTATTAATCATGGCTCTGCGAACAGTTTGAGAGAATATGATAAAGAAAAATATTGAGACGAAGTTGAAATGAAAAAAAAAACCATGAAAATAATATAAATTTTTAGACAAATCTTTTTCCCAAAACAAATCTTACTTGTTTGAGCTCATGAATAAATAGATAAGCATTAAATTCACCTTAAAACTGCCTTTTCACTAGAAATATATTTTTATGAAATCACAATTTAAGTTTTTTAATATTTGGAGCATGATTTTGAAATTTGTTTGCATTTTTTCACACCTTTTATATAATACGAAATAGTTTTTAATGATTCAGTTTTGTAAATGACTTCGGCTAAAAGAAAATGTGCCAAGAAGTTAGGAAAATGTATACTTCCGCTAGAAATTAGGGAATCCCCGGGAAATTTACAAGTTTCCCGGGAAACGGGAAATATTTTTTTCCCGAGACGGGAAATTGGACGCGTTAGTATAATATTGTAAGAAATTAAAAACTTTTTGAATCAGTTGGCATTATTTTGAAGGGCAAATTTTATTTTACGAAGCCTCATAACAGTGATATTTTATTTCAAAGAAATAATAAGACAACTTTTATTTTGAAAAAGTATGCTCATCAGGTCTAGTTTAACCAGAGATGGAATAATCATCATCAAAAGAAAATCATTGGATGTTCATCAAGAGAAAAAAATCCGAAGAGAGCAAGCTCTCCTCTCTCGCGCACGAAGGATCGGTAAAAATAATCTAAAAAATCATCATCTTGATTATTCGGCGGAACATCTTTTTCACTACTACACTTGCAAGTGTAACGTTACACGTCGGAAATTAACCTGTCACATATTGTAGATGGGCAATGTGTGTAAACAAAGTGAAATAAATAATTTTAAGTTGTTATGAAGGAAATTCACAAAAAAATTACAGCAGATTGATTTTTCTAGAAGAATTTCGGGAGCGATTTTCTTTTGCGTGATTTGCCTCCCCTCTCTTTCGCGGGTGAAAAAAGTTCGCATGTGGAATTGATTTTTTTGCGACTCGTTCATCCCTGAGTTTAAGGAATATGCCACTTTTGTCATAAATTTTGCGAAAAATGTTGAAATTTTGGTGTCTTCAGAAAATTAGGGTGGTTCACGATTAAGGTGATTTTGAAAATCTACCTTTTTAGCAATATTTTTTGGATTTTTTTTGTCTTCTAGAATGTAAGAATTGCCAATCCAAGCAAATTTGCTGAAAAAAAATAAAAAAAAAATTTCTACGTCTTCTATGACCAAATTTATAGGAAGCATCTGAGCAAACCTTCAAAAATCAGTAAGGGAAAAGTGTATGGGACCACCCTAACGAAATTCTAAAAATGTCCAACTAAATGTTTTTCCATGTAATTCTGGCCGATGAATCATTTGCCCTCAAAATTGAGCTCAAAGTTCAAAATATTGAGTTTTGGTAAGCTTTTTTAGGCTGAGATATTTTTTTTTGTTTCTTACGACTTTTTCTTTAAAATGTTGAATTTCTGGTTTTTATTTTATTTTATTTTTTTATTTTTTGTCCCACTCATCCTCGACCAGAGCCGGGGGATAAAAACTTTGAAAAATGTTTGCATCGGCCATATAAAATAAAATTGATAAAATTTAAAAATGAACTCATTTCAAAAGTTCTGGAAGGCCAGATTTCATGTCCGAAAATCCCCTAACATATTTGAACAAGATTCCAATCGAAATCAAAATGTTTCCTTTCAAATATTTTTAGTTCATGTTGGAGATGGGGGCATCCCCCTTCAAAATTGCTGGAAAAAATCAGGAGGCAAAAAACATTTATTGAAAAATAAATTAATGCAAATAGTAGTCTAATCAACTAAAAACAAACTAAAAAGCATATTTCTGTAAAGCAGTATCATCCGACCCGCAAAGGCTTTTCAAAATAGTTCTATGATTGGCTCTTTAGGCTGAAAATGAAATATTCAATTGATAAGTTGAGTGTCTAAATTAAAAAAAATTGCAATAAATTGATGTGTTGAAAATATTGATTTTTTTTTTGATTTTTTTTATTAGGCTGGTACAAATATTTTTAAAAGTTTTTGTCACCTCCCCTTCAAAATTGGCCCGAAAAATCAGGGGGCAAAAAAAATTTTACAATAAACTTCAAAATTTCAATGAAAATTCAAGTGCAACCAGCTGAAATCAAATTAAAATACATTCTTCTGCGTTTAAAATCATTTTTTGCATGTTTGGGTTTATTAAAAATCTTAAGATTTTTTGAAAATTTTCGATTCAAAATCTTTTTTTTTCGATACAATTTTTGTTTTTGTCAGATCTTAGATTTTTTGAACTGAACTATTGTAAAATGCATTTTAAAACACTTTTTTCATTTAAATGTGAAGACTATGGCTTGTTATTTAAATTTACATTTTTTTTTCTTTTTTTGCCCCCCCCCCCCCCGAGGGACACAAACTTTTTTAAATATTTGCATCGGCCTTAACAAAAAATAATAATTTTTTAACAACTTTTTCATTTTAATATTGAAATTCTGGTTTGTTTTTTTTTAATTTTCATATGTTTTGTCCCCCTTGACCTCGACTAGAGCTAGGGGATAAAAACTTAGAAAAATGTTCGCATCGGTTCTCTATATTTTGTTTTTTTTTTTAACCTTTGTTGATACGACTCTCAGAGGCTGAGAAATTGCCCTGCAAAGATTTAAAAACAGGATTTTTCTAATGTCGATATCTCAGCAACTCATGATCCGATTTCAATGTTAAATTATGAAACACATTTGTGAAATTTTCCGATCGTTTCGAAATCAATATTTTCATTTTATCAATCAAGTCTAACATTTCAAATTTTAGATTTTCAATATTACGCCCTTTTGAAAAGTTTAGTCTTGATTTTCAAAAATTGAAAATATCGAAAATTTTCACGAATGTTTCATATTTTATTATTGAAAATCAGATCATAAGTTGCTGAGATATCGATATTTGAAAATAGTGGGTTGTTTGGGTGAGACTTAGAAAACATCAATTTTCTTGTTTTTAAATCTTTGCATGGCAATAGGCAACTAAGGGTCGCATCAACAAAGTGCAAAAAAGCAAAATATAGAGAATATTCTCAGCTCTTCAAAAATATTTTATTTCAAAAATGGGCAAACATGAGCACTTATTTTAAAAAATGAATCACTGCGGCTTAAAAAAAATTACCTAAAGATAGTTTAAACTTGAAAACGGTGCACTTTATCAAAGCTGAAGTACTTTTTGATTGCAAATTCAATTTTACATCATTTTACATAAATGATTATGAAAATTGTTTGCGACCAATATTTCAATCTTTTTAAAAAAACTAACTTAATCCACCTATGTGGTTGGAGCCTTCCTCACTTATCACCAACAATTGCTGATATGATTGAATTGTACAAAAATTTCATCTATTTTTAAGATCCAGAATAAAAAAGTACATAAATATCACTGGCCACTTAGGCCATACCTCGAGACAGGGTTGCCAGATCATCAATGTTTTAAACTTGTTGGAGAGGTCTTTTAATAACCTAACCAACGATGGGTTGAATGGTGGATCCGGACATAGTTTACATACATTTAAGTGAGATCCGGCTTCAAAAAAGTTCATAAATGACACTTAAGTGGCCATATCTCGAGACAGGGTTGCCAGATCTTCAATGTTTTGGACTTGTTGGAAAGGTCTTTTGATAACCTAACCAACAATGGGTCGGATGGTGGATCCGGACATGTTTTACATACATTTAAGTGAGATCCGGCTTCCAAAAAGTACATAAATATCACTTAAGTGGCCATACCTCGAGACAGGGTTGCCAGATCATCAATGTTTTAAACTCGTAAGAAAGGTCTTTTGATAACCTAACCAACGATGGGTTGAATGGTGGATCCGGACATAGTTTACATACATTTAAGTGAGATCCGGCTTCAAAAAAGTACATAAATGTCACTTAAGTGGCCATATCTCGAGACAGGGTTGCCAGATCTTTAATGTTTTGAACTCGTTGGAAAGGTCTTTTAATAACCTAACCAACGACGGGTCGGATGATGGATCCGGACATAGTTTACATACATTTAAGTGAGATCCGGCTTCCAAAAAGTACATCAATATCACTTAAGTGGCCATACCTCGAGACAGGGTTGCCAGATCATCAATGTTTTGGACTCGTTGGAAAGGTCTTTTGATAACCTAACCAACGATGGGTCGGATGATGGACCCGGACATGGTTTACATACATTTAAGTGAGATCCGGATATATGTGAAAACACATTTTTATACATAACTTTTGAACTACTTATCGAAACTTCAATCTGTATAAAACTCGATCTATGGGACCCTAAACCAAGTCGAATGCAACAGGTTCGGGTCAAATCGGTTCAGCCAGTGCCGAGAAACATGAGCTAGTTTGTTGGTCACATACATACATACACACACACATACACACACACATACACACACACATACACACAGACATTTGTTCAGTTTTCGATTCTGAGTCGATATGTATACATGAAGGTGGGTCTACGACGTTTTTATACAAAGTTCATTTTTAGAGCAGGATTATAGCCTTACCTCAGTGAGGAAGGCAAAAAATCAGTTTTGATTTTAGTTTTTTTGCCCATTCTGGAATTTTTTGAAAAGTTGGAATTTGCTGTCAACTTTTTTTTTATGTTTTAGGGTATCAGAAAATAAAATAAAAATCATGTTTAAGTGACTAAAGTGAAATTAAAAGTCACCATTTTTTTTTTAACGCGTATTACCTACAACTTAGTCGAAGACACCAATTCGATCAAAAGATTTCTTCAAAAAATACAGATTTTTGAATTTTCTTAAATTATTTTTGTATGGACAGCTGCCAAATTTGTACAAAAAATTATATGAAAGGTGGGACCCAAAATCAAACTAACAAAATACATTCAGTCAGTCGCTCAAGAATATTTAAAAAACTAAATTTTTCGAAGATTTCACAGGACTCTTTCAAACTTTTTCTACAGAAAATCATGGCACTGAAATCTTTCTATAAACATTCAAATAAGTTCGCCAACTTTCTCATTTGATCACCAACCGGTAACTCTTTCTATGCTTAATCACGCACCACTTTCAGTCCCAATTGCCAGCGCAACACGTGAGCAATTTCCAAATCAATCTTTCGCCAATTTATTTCCTGTTCCAAATTAACTTATTTGAGCTGTTGTTACCTTGTCGTCGTGATCCTACGGGCTTGGGCTCCAAACGAGTGGAAATACCACGCACACCTGCACAGTCAGTCAGTCAGACTCCAGCCCATTCGAACAGGCATTTTGCCACATTTTCAACAGCAACAGCAGAGAAAGTCCCCCTCTCCCCTTTTCCATCCACCTACCACCTGAAAGCTCGAATTGGTATTCCAGCAGAGTAAAATCTCGTTCGCACCCGGTTTTTCTGGCCGGAACGAACCGATTCGAGCTACGTGACCGGCCCTCTAACGTCGGCAAAAACACACAAAAAAATACTTCTCCCCCCCTGCCGTACGAAACTGATTGAGGCTAGTATTGTAAGTCATCAATCCTTGTGAGTCCAGTCGAACTTGCCGCCGACTAAAGGCTGTGGATTTTCAAGAAATCAACGCCTGATCAACCCAGTTGGACCTGTTTAGTGGAGAGAAATCAATAGTCGGAACGTGTTGTGCCCTCTTTTGGTGGTTGAAACCACGTTTGGCGGCCCCGTTGGATGGGCACACTACCTGGGCTATAAATTTTACTGAATTTCAATAACAACACGTAAACATCACGATCACAAACATCCAATTTCTTTAGAGAAAAGAGTAATTTTTGTTTTTTGTTTTTTGTTTTTTGTTTTTTGTTTTTTTTTTTAATTTTTTTTTATCACAAAACAATTTTTCGACTAGGTCAGTGACCTGCCGAAGTCAGAAGAAAAGCCCACACGCATCACTCTTCTACCGGGAAGAAGGGAACACCCTAGGTAAGGGAAAACCCTCTCGGGAGAAGTATGTTTTTCGCAAAGGTTTCCCATGTACGAAGAAACCCAGAAGACTTTCGATCCTGGAAGGAGAAAGCAGGGTGAATGAAACACGGTAAGGGTTGCTCTCCCTCGAGACAAAACAATTTATAGCTGTTTTGAGCGTTTTTCGTCTCAAGATTTTGGTTTCGGGAAAAGTGGTCGATATTTTTGGGAGGAAAAAACGTGAGAAAGTTGTCTGCGAAACATCCCATTTGTCGTCAATCATTCTTGTTTATGGTTGTTTTTTTACAGCGTTGCTCTTTTGATTTGATCATTTGAATGTGTCATGATGGATCTATTAATTTTGACTTGCAGGTGAAATTTTACTTACACGTATTTTTGTTTTTTTTTCAGGTGTGTGCTTCTATGAAATCTTACTGTTGGAAAAAATTATCGAACTACATATGAGGTATCTTTATTAAATTTCTTCAATTCATTTGATTTATTTCTAAATAGTGTCACTTCAATCAAAAAGCTTCTTGGTAAATTGATATGCATCGTGCTCCAGCTTCTACCCCTCAGCCCAGATGACAACAAAACACATTCTTTCTCTGAATGTTATTGATAGCTCACCTGCTAGAATGCTTATTCAAGTGGGAGGACATCAGCTGGCGTTGTCTGTCTCAATAAAACAAGATGAGAAGTTATGAAAAGTGAAAAATTTAATTCAACATTTACCACGAATTGAGACATGTCTGGAGGAGAAAAAGCAAACATCTTCTAGGTAAAATGCCAACTCATACGAAATCGGTAAAAGTTATCCCGACCCCTCTTCGATTTGCGTAAAAATTTGTCTTACGGTTAGTCCGTATTACTAATCTTTAAACATTTTTGAACATTCCATAAAGACGAGTTTTTCAAGCATTCGCAGCCTGAAAAAGCGATGATTTAGAAATTTGGTCTCGAAAGGACTTTTTTGAGAAATTCTTTACGAAATCGGCCGAATTCGACCATGTTTATTTTTATTTTTTTTATTTGAAGCCATTTTGTGTAATTGGTTCACCCATACAAATCTTCATACAATTTTGGCAGCTGTTTATACAGGAAGGGTACATAAATATTCGAAAATCTGTAACTATTAAAGGATTTTTTTATTGATTTGGTGTCTTCGGTAAAGTTGTAGGCAAGGGTCCCGATTGCTCCAAAAAGACTCAGTCACTCGCGAGCACAAATCGTGAGCGACGAAACACTGCTCTGACCGTTTCCTACCTTTTGCCACTTCCACACCAATCGCTACTGAACAGTCTCTCTTTGCTCTCCCTCTTACTCCAATCGGGTAGTAGGTACAGCGAATGGTTCAAAGAGACCGATTCCGTTAAGTCGCTCAAAGCTGACTCAAAGTAGTTTGCGATCGGCTTTGCTTTGATCATTTAAGAAATAACTTAAAATCAATTATATCAATAATATTTTGAAGTTTTGATGTTTACACAACATCAGCAATTTCTACCATACCAAATTCAAATTGACGGCAAACTGTGATATTGCAGGCCAAATGAGTACCGCGCTAGTATTTGTTTGGCTCTCTCCTCTCTGAGCACATTCGTGTATGACTCAGGTTGACGGACGGAGTAGGCAAAGAAATTCATAAAGTATTTGTTTCGCTGAGTGAAGCGATTGAGCAAGCCGCTGGCCGTCAGCCTGTCGTGTTCGCTCGCGAATGGTTGCGCGCTCCAGTCGGCAAAGATTCGTTCGGTGGTGAATGAGTGATTTCTGATCTTTGAACAGAAAATCGAGACTCTTGGTTATTGGTATTCATGAGGACTATACAGAAAAAAGGTACACGAACTTTTTTTTATTATTATTATTTTTTCACAAAAACATTTTTTCGCAAAATCCGTATTGATATATTTTTTTAATGTTTTTAAAGACAAAACCTCGCATCTTTCAATCCATTCAGAAGTATTGAGCAAAATTTTGCCGACCAGAATTTTTTTTTTATCTTGTGACTTTTGTATAGTATTGAAATCTATTACTTAACATTGTATGACCTCATTATTTATGTAAAATCGAATTTAAAATCGAAAAGCGCTTCCCTCTTTTATTATGTGCGCTGTGTTCAAAATATAAAATATAATAAAGCAATAAATAAGCACCCTGGAGCTCGTTACAGGCCTTCAAAGTCTGGCATTTTTTTCAAAAAATTGCGATTAGCATTTGTCTGAAAAGTTCTGGATTTTTTTTATTATTTTTTTAAATGGTGTCCATGAATGTCCATTCCTTTAATATTTTTTTTCGAAAAGTTTAGAAAATTTACTACAATTTTGTCGAAGAACCATTGAAGATTGGGGCAGCGGATGACCGAGAGGTTAAAGCTGCCGGAATTAAATAAATTAATTAAATTGAAGATTCCAGGAAATATACGTGGAAATTACCAGTCTTTTCAAAAACAATATTTAAAAAAAACAAGACTATTATTTCAAAAGGGCGTTATATTGAATTATTGTCCCTTTTGAAATGTTTGTCCTGATTAAAAAAATATATATTATGTTCAAAAAAGTTATCTAAAAATGGCTGTTTGAACTTAATCAAAATTTTACTGAAGTACTATTTGATTGCAAATTCGATTTTTAATCGAAAAATAAGTTGAAAAATGTTGCGACCAATATTTTGATTTTGTTAAATCAGTAATGGTTCAAAAATTCGTAACTCGGTCAAAGATTTTTTACCCGTTCTGGAAATTTCTGAAAAGTTGACATTTGATGTTTCCCGAAACATAAAAAAAAAATAAAAAATAGGTTTTTTTTTGTAAATAAAGATTTGGTGACGAACAGTGAAATTAAAAATCACTAGAAAAAAATACCGTGTATCATATTTTTTCTGTGTAGTTCTTATCCATACCTACAACTTTGCCGAAGTCACCAAATCGAACAAAAAATTCCTTAAAAATTACAGATTTTTTAATTTTCACATATCATTTTTGTATGGACAGATGCCAAATTAACATGGAAAACTATGAACGAACTAATGTTGCAAAATGGCTTTTTTGGGCATACAAAATGCACCAAAAAAAACTGCATACAAAAATAAAAAACATATAAAAAAATCATAATTTTGAAGAAAATGCAATTTAAGGAATGGCATTTCTGCTAAAATTTAACAAATTTGCATTTATGCTAATGTTTTATTTTGAGAAAATACTCTGCGAGCTCTTATTCACATTCTTATTTAAACGATAAAGTCAATAAATGCCAAAGTTTATACGGGCAAGAGGATTTTTATTCAACTCTTATGCGAAAATTGAATTTTTATGAAGAATTCATAACACTTTCTTTTATTTTAACAGTATTTGTTATGTTATAACCGTCTGCCCGGGTACTTTCAGAAAAAAAAACACATAAAATCTATGAGCTCTTAGAGTCGAGACCGGGGTGATAGGGACCCATGGGACAATTATGCGTAGAAACACAGAAAACGGTTGAAACATTTCAATCGTGTATTTCTCAGTTCCCGGGCAGACGGTGATAACAAAATTCATTGCATTTCAATAACAAATACTGATAAAATAACAGAAAGTGTTATGGAATCTTCTTGAAAAATCCATTTTTGCATAAGGATTTAATAACAGTTTATGTTATCATAACAAAATTTGTTATTGGTCTGATTTTGATTGAATGCCAAAACAACTTTGGAATAACATTTTTTGTTATGGAAGAATACCTCCAACTGTTATTGGGATGATCAGATTAGTTGTTAAAATAACAAAAAATAATAACAAAGATTTGTTCGAAAAATAACTGAAAATGTTATTAGTCTGTTATTACAATAACAACCAAATAACAAAAAAATCATAACGGCGAATAACAAATGTTGTTATAGATAGCGTAAAATGTTATTTGCCTAGTATTTTCAAATATCAAAAAATGTTATTCCCAAGTTATTTCCGTCTGCTCGGGTTGGCCTTTTTCGAACATGGAACAATTCATGCCATTTCAACAACAAATACTGTTAAAATAACAAAAAAATGTTATGGATTCTTCTTGAAAAATCCATTTTTGCATAAGGGTTTAATAACAGCTTATGTTATCATAACAAAATTTGTTATTGGTCTGATATTGGTAGACAGCCAAAACAACTTTGCAATAACATTTTTTGTTATGGAAGAATACCTCCAACTATTATTGGGATGATCGGATTAGTTGTTAAAATAACAAAAAATAATAACAAAGATTTGTTCGAAAAATAATTTAAAATGTGATTAGTCTGTTATTACAATAACAATCCAATAACAAAAAAAAACAAAACGACGAATAACAAATCTTGTTATAAATAACATAAAATGTTATTGGCCTAGTATTTTCAAATATTATTACCGTCTGCTCGGGCTGTCCTAACATTAAGTTGGTCGATTTAATCGAGTCTGGACTGTATTCTGAAAAAAAGTTTCTCCGTCATACTCTCAACAGTACGGGAGGCCTTAGGCTCCGGTTGATCAGCAATCAGATTTATTATTGCAACCGTCAGTAATTAAGTGCTATTCACGCGAGCTTTTTACGAGGTCGAAAAAGGGCAATATTTTGATGGCAACACTGCTGGGATCTGGGTTCATGTTCGATGAAGGCAATAAATTGTTGAAGCGAGTAGAGGTCAAATTTTTATCGACTTTGGAAGGTTCTGATTTCGGACGTTGGTGTAGAAGTTGAAACGGTTGAAGGTCGTTAATTATGATGATGGCTGGTTTGCACCGAACTCATCAGTGAAAAACAACCTTCGCTCAACATTGTTTTGAGTCATTTTTTTCACGACTTAAAGTCCCCTTCACTCTGAGCTCTGCGCGTTATCTCCATTATAATATCTCAGTGACACGGGAGACTGTCCACGCTCGTAACTCCCGGGGGTGTCAGCTTCAATATCTCACGCGTGAATTATGCACAACCTGCTGACCTGGCCGCCTCCCACGCGCACTCAACGTCGACGGCACGTTGAAAGCTCTCGACGGTGGTGTCACGTGGTTGTTTGTTCCACCAGCCACGGGAGTTTGTAGAGTGATGATGACGTTTTTTTTGCGATTTTTGTTATGAATTTGTTAGTAGATCATCAGGTGGTAGTGAGACAAACTGAAAAAGAAAAATGTTTGAAAATAGTAGAATTTCAACAAAGATAGTACGGAAAATTTGATTAAAACCAAACACTCCAAAGCTGATAACGGTCCCACTCACCCGTGGCACCGTAATTTCGTATTCCGGCCACGTGCTGTCCCGCCTCTCCCAAGGCTACCAGACGTACGATAACGTAAATTATAATTCACCCAATCTCGCAGCCGCCGCCGCTCTGGGAGTGCAGCAAAATTTAAGATTCAACCGGGTCCGATAGGCGGCCAAATCCCACTGGGACCCGCTCGCTGGCCAAATGAAGCGTGACAAAACGCAATTTGGTCCCGGCTGCCAGCCGGAATGGTCAGTTTTGCGCTGGTGCCCCGAAAAACCAATTAAATTTTGCGAAACATAATTCATCGACCACACAGAGTATTATTTTATAATAAAATATTAAAAAGTTGGTGGTCCGGACTGCTGGCCCACCCCCCCTTCCCAAAAGCACTCGATTAATGAGCGCTGGCCACGGCAGGTCCTAAAACTGAAAAGTGTTGAGTTTGCATAATCGCGCGAAACGTTGCCCCGAGAAAGTTATGTTATTTCCACCGAGAATTTATGGGAAAATTATGGATTTGTCGAGGCGGCAAAAAACCGGGAGAGCTGCGGTTGGGCAGCGAGGAGTGGCTTTCGGTTTTTCGGAACATGATCCTGGATTTGGAGCCAATTTGCGGGCTCCGGAGCGGGAAGTCGGAGCAGGAAATTGAAAATTGATTGGAGTTTGGCGTGGCTGCGTGGTGATGTTTTGTTGGGGAGAGGGCCACTTGAGAAAATAAACGGCGATCATTTGTGGAAAATCACTGTAAATCATAAATTTTGAATAAATTTTACATGAAAAAATCTCCATTTTAATTAGTCGATGCGTTGTTCTGATTGGCCGTCAGTACGTCGACTTAAAAATGTGTTACAAAAAATAAAAGAGGCCAGCTCTATAACGTTGTTTTAACCGCAGAGAGGATTCTGAGAACTGATAACATTACTCAAAATTTAACGAGCAGGAGGGATGCGTGGACATACCGTATCAAATTCTTATAATTTTAGGGTGGGTCAAGTGTGATGATGTTTAGCAATTTATAGCATCTTTTTTTGCCCTCTGATTTTTTAAACCAATTTTGAAGGGGGGCAACAAAAACTTTAAAAAATATTTGCAACGGCCTCACTATGCGTGTCCCGTTGTCCCGCCCGTGTGGATCAATCGGACCGCGCGCTGGACTCACAATCCAGAGGTCGCCGGTTCGAATCCCGCGGCGGGCGCTCTAAAATTCTTTGTGTAAATATGGGTATTCGGCGCCGTCGCTCCGTGCCATACTTTCATACACTTAGGAGCCCAGGGCGGCGAAGTCCTTGTAGATAAAAGGAAGACACTAGTGGTTGGTACTAGCAATGGTGGCCGACAGCTATAAAGTCAACTTCGTTTTTCACTATGCGTGTTATAATAAACTATTTTCATTTCATGTGAAAATATTATTCTAATTCAAGTGAAATTTATTTAAAAAAAAACAAAACTATTTGCGTATCAATTTATCAGTGTATTGAAATATTTTTTTATATTTTAAAAGGTTCAACAAACGAACATCACAATTTATTGCATTTTTTTAAGCGAAAGGGTTGAATGGGACCATCCATAAACCACGTGGACACTTTTTTGGTAATCTCAAACCACCCCCCCTCGTGGGCAATTGTCTAAACAAAAAAAACATTTTTGTATGGAGCGTGGACAATCGCCATACAACCCCCCCCCCTTCCCCTGTAAAGCGTTAACGTGATTTATGGATGGTCCCAATCAAGACTTTAACAACATTATTTATTTAGCATTAAAATTGAAAAAAAATTGGATTAAATTTTAAAACCTAAGTTCGCTGTGTTAAGTCGCATGTTCATGTTATTAGAGTCTTTTTTTTAATACCGGAAATATAACAAAATACCGTTTTTTTTCGAAAATACTCAATTATTTATGATTTGCAATTTGGGTATCAAACGAAGCGAAATTTTGTATGCCTTTTAACGTTATTAGAGTTTTTGGAAAAAAAATCTATAATTGTCACAAAATACCGTATTTTTGTAAACACTCAAATTTTCATCATATGCAATTTGGGTATCAAACGAAGCGAACTTATGTGTGCGTTTTCACATTATAGAGTTTTTTTTTCAAAACTTAAATTTTCACACGATATTTCAAAAAAAATTATATCGAAAAAAACATTTAAAAAAAGTGAAAAGCATACACAATTTCGCTTTGTTTGACTCACAGGAAATCGGAAAAAGTTGCCTCGACCCCTAATCGATTTGCGTGGAACTTTGTCCTAAGGGGTAACTTTTGTCCCTGATCACGAATCCGAGGTCCGTTTTTTGATATCTCGTGACGGAGGGGTGGTACGACCCCTTCCATTTTTGAACATGCGAAAAAAGAAATGTTTTTTTTTAATAATTTGCAGCTCAAAACGCAAAAAGTAACATTTTCAAAACATTTATACACAGAAAAAAATCATAAACAAATATTACATCTGGGAAGGGGTAAGGGGTCAGGAAAAATGTGAAATTTAACCTCTTTTCTGGTGAAATGTCACTTTTTCAGTAAAATAACAACATTAAAGAGGTAATATTCAACCTTCCACAATTATAGCTTCCAAATTTACATTATTTTTGACTTTGTATACATAATTTTTTTTGTAATTGTCTGCTCTACAACTTTGTAGAACATTGTTACACTCTAAAAATTGCAATCCTGCAAAGTTATGTATAAAAAACAAGAAATTTTAAAATGAAAAATTTTGTTCTAAATTGGGTTAATGTAGATTCGAAAAGTATGCACATTAAATTTCCCCTTATATAACATGTTCCAAAAATGTTTACAGTCGAGTTACGGAAAATGGAAAAGTTTTTTTTTTTTTTAAATGAGTTTTTTCGATGAAAAATACGTTTTTTCGGAATTCTGAGTATGGCGTACTCATTTACATAACAGTCCGTTTGACACCAAATTTCTATCTCATCACCGTTTCAGACGGCAAATTATTGAAAAACACCTCTTTTTTCGCATGTTCAAAAATGGAAGGGGTCGTACCGCCCCTCCGTCACGAGATACCAAAAAAACGGACATCGAATTCATGATCAGGGACAAAAGTTACCTCTTAGGACAAAGTTTCACGCGAATCGAAGAGGGGACGGGGCAACTGCTGTCTGAGTTGGCGGAGAATTACCCTATATGATATGAAAACTGTTGGAATATTGTAGTATATTAGTTTTGAATTTTGTAATGAATAAATGAAAATTCAGTGTTCATTTACTATATTTTAATATTTGAATTTGTGTTAAAGTTTGTGGAAATTCCTTATTTTATCTGATTGATATGAATCGTCTGTTAAAAAACGAAGGAGAAAAAACTACTTTTGTAGGTATAATTAATTGCATATTCATGATTTTTTTTATCAATCAATCAATCAAAATCTTATAATTCTGGTTTCCATAACAAGATTAAATTTATCCTAAAAGGGCATATAAACTTCTCAAAGTTGAACAGAATTGAGCAAAAATATTACTATTTTTTTGACAGAAATATTAAACTTAGAGTAGGTATTATTCTATAAATGAAAAAAAAAAAAAGTGTACATGTTTGATATTCAATTCAGTATACAGTATAACATCACAGAAATTCAAATTGTTCAATGGAAAAAGAAATTCAAAAACATAAAAAACAAAAAGATTTTGTAGGCTTTTCAGGTTTAACAAATGCATGAACACAGAAAACACAGATTTTTACAAAAAATACAAAAAAATCAATAAGTGGCAGATCATTTAGCAGAAGCATTTGAAAGTTAATATTTTATTTTTAATAAATTCCTTGGACAATTTCCCATAAATTTCAACCTGAAGAATGTCTTTTGGTCTAATAGTTGGAAATTAACGGGCAGTTGCATTTTTTTTTAGAATCGTCAAAAAAGAGGGCGCTGCCCAAGAAAGAGGGATGGTTCAATCGGCACCAAACTTGGGATTTCTGTCAACTATCGATAGATGAACGTTCCCTTGATGTTTGGTCCAAATCGGCGAAGGTCGTGTTCAAAAGTGTGCCTAGTTGACACGGAATGACACACATATTTATTGTTAAAAAAAATCAGAAAATTATTATAAAAGTTTCTTAAGCAAAAAATAAAAAAAAACTTAAAAAAACACCAATCCAGGGAACCATGTTAAAACTTACAGAAATGAAATTGTTCTCTTAAAAAATTAAAACTGTTCAATCTTGAAATTGAAAGTTATTGTTTTTTAAATAAAATTCTAATGAATGTTATTTATTTGTAAACATGATTTTTGCACGAAAGCATCATATGTTTATAAGAAAATGCACTTTTCCTTCCCAAAAAAGGTCAAATGTCCTACCCAGGGGAACCAAATTGCATGGATAATTTATTTAAAAAAAAAAACACAACCTCAATGATGCATTTGATTTATTGTTGGCAAAATTGAAATTGAAAAAAAAATTAGAATTATTCAGCCCTATTCGATTCACGTGAGATCATCAGTTTCAACAACACAACATGACAAAATTGCTCAACCGAACATGTCATCGGCCATTGAGTGTCGACGGAAGCGAACACAGACGGCGCCGTTCTGAGCGGTCCCGAACACTCCCCGTGCCTCATCAGCCATATCTGGAAACTCAAACCATCCAATCCAACCCCCACAGCTGAACTGATTTGGTCAAAACAGTTTTGAGACATCGTGGCACCCGTTTTTTAAAACTGCTAACTTCAAGCTGCCGTATCTCGGCAACGATGCAACCAAATGTCATTCAATCAATTTGGTTAAGAGTTTAAAATGTATATTTAAAGGCACTGAGAACAGAATTAAAAAGGTTTAATTGTGTGCTCAAACCTACCTCTGACATTTTTGCCGATTTGGTTTTTTTTTTTCAAAAATATGTTAACTCAGTAACTGATTCAGTGTAATTATAAACAAAATGCATAAAAAAAAATCGCATTGTAGATTTGGCGATGCGAGGATTCCGCGAAATATAATATCATCATATTTTCATGTTTTATTTTTTTTTGTTTTATTCCTATTCTTTGTTTTGAAACAACATCGTAAAACGGCAGCAATTTTTTTGTTGTTGAAAATAGTTCGAGGACCAATCTATGGCTTGTTTACATGTAGAATATTAAACGATGATTTATGTTTTATTATTTTTATGTGTAGTGCGTAGATTGCCTAATTATTTAGAAAATGATTCTTTTTTTTTGATATTTTATTTTAAATTTGTATTTTTATTGACAAGAGCAGAGTTTTAAAGTATTTTTGCACATTTTGGGCACTTATTTAAACGTTAATGTTTATTTATCTTTATCAATCTTTATCTATTCGCGATAGCACAAAGTTACACATTGAGGCATTAAGTGATATTGCTTCAATCTTTCTTTTCTTTTATTTTTTTTGTGATTTACTCAATGTTTTGATGTTTTTATTTCATCATGGATGCTTCGGTCATAAACAAATTAGCAAAAAATACCGACTTGCTTTTAAAGTAACTTACCAAAAATAAGAAAAAATAGATAATCATGATAGCTGCAGTTATTCAAATTTAATGTGAGATACCAAACGTTTATAGAATTTCCTTCAGCCAAATCCAAATGGCAAAATTTTCGTAACATTTGATTCGAAACTTTTTTTGTTACTTTCAAATGGAATTCAAACATTGGTAAAATACTAGCTTTACAAGTGAAAACAATCGATGTTCAAAAATGCTTCAAAATTGAGATAAGCAACTATAATTAAAAAAAAAAGAAAATATTGAGCTTACCGAACCCATTATAGAACTTCTGGATCCTCTTGGTAAACCCTCTACTGCCCAAAGTTTTTTTTGATAGTTTTTATTTTTCCCGTGTTCATGAGGTTATGTTGAGCAACTTTTGTACTACGAAAAACTTTAATTCTCTTGTTTTATGTTATTTTTAGTTTTTAGTATTTTAATTTGCATTTATCTTGAATAGTTTATCTTTGTTTCTGAAAGTGTTTAGCCCGGGCGGAAAGTGAGTTGGCGGCGATAACTTGGAACTATCTTGGCTTGTTTATTTGCATCTTGTTGTAAACTCCTCGAGTTATGACGACTTTTGAAACCGACTGCGTATCATGGAAAGCATATTCCATGATCATACTGCATTATCTACAGTTGATATTGAGCTGTTAGTGGTAGTTTTTTAGACTTAGCAAAAATTTCGAAAATCATTTTTTTTTCAAAAATTTTACCCGAACATCATGAAATGATTATTTTGACTTTGTTTCAAATTTATGCTGGACTTAGCAAAATTTGCAGTCACTGACCGAATTTTCAATTTCCGATACAAAAAAAGCATTTTTTTGGGACTTAGAAAATTTTCGGGAGTTTGGAAACATGATAAATTATTTTGATGTTTATTTTTGCTTTGAACCAAAATTTCGAAAAAATCGACGAAATTACAGGAAATTTTTGTCCGATTTTCCTAAAATAATGTCTCTAACAAAACGTCTTCATTGAAATTTTGAAATTCGAAAGTTGGTTTTTAATAATTATTGATATACCCCCTACAAAAATCGTTCCGGCACTTAGAAAATTTACGGGATCAGTATCACGATAAGATTTTTGGTAGATTTTTTTAGATTTTCAGGACTTTGCGAAATTTTTGCTCTCAGCCAGTTGAGTATTTTTCAACATTTTGAAAAATTATTTTGATAAGAAACATTACCAGGCTTTTTGGAATTTTACTGTGGATTTTTGGACTTATGCAATTTTAGGAATATTTTCATAAACTGTTATTTTTAATTTAAAAAAAATGGAATATAGAGACTTTGGATTTTTCGTGATTTTGAAAATTATTATGACATTTTGGCAATTCAACGCTTTCTCCACAATTTTTTAATGAGTTTTTAAAGTAAAATAATTTTTCAACTTTGAAAAATCTTGTTTTGATGTAAGTGCGTATATTCCTGCAATATTACTCATATTTGTAAAGAGGAAGAAGGGGGGAGGGGGGGGGGGTCTGAATTGTGGCGGGGTGCATTAAAAACCAATAAAATTATTTTTGGGATCAAAATCTACATTATGAACTTGATATGATTGATATGGAAGATTTCAGTTGTTTGCTACTATAAACTCAACTTGATGTGGCATTGTTGGTCAAATAAACTCAACAAGATTTTTCGCAGATACGCCTCGAACAATTTATGTTCGTGGCCATGTTCGGTTATCTCTTAACCATACCCTGGGGTGAACTTGACTTGTTCGTGTTTTTACGAACATGGATAGATTTTTCCAAGATGCAACTTTCTGCCCGGGAGCCTATACTACCGTCTCCTATCATAACATCTTGATTATCTATTTTTTCATGTTTTTACAGTCACTTTTTAGATTTTTGCTTGTTTTTCACATTTTCTGCTATAAAATGGCACAATTATTATTTAAATTGTAAATAAATGCGTAGAGACTAAGTTTGGGACGCTAGAAAAATTATTGCATGTTCTTTTTACTTAAAATAAAAGAAATGTTAGTAAAAAACACAACCAAAGTTTACCCCTAAAAATATGAAATTTTTAAAAACATTGGCAAACCCAAGTAACTGCAAGGCATTAAATAGCAGCATGCAGTCAGTATTATATTAGCATTCAATTCCAGCAAATAATGCACTTTTCCCTTGAGAAATATGTCAAGTTGTTACATTAAACAAGTATGGGTTAGAACATAAATTTACTAAAATTTTAAGGGTTCTTCTTTCCAAGGATTTTTAAAGGTCAAAAATTGGTTGAAAATTGATTTTTGGCGATTTTTTTTTTAAGTCGAAGCCCGTCTGAAGGCGGGATTGGGTTGTAGAGGAGCAATTCCAGCTCAAATCAGAATTTTTTCTGGTACTTTTGTACCCGACCCTCTCCGACTTCAATGAAACTTTGTAGACATGTTATCCTAGGCCTATATAAGTCATTTTTGTGTATATGGAGCCAATAGTACTCGAGAATAACATTTGAGAAGGGCATAAGGTATTTAAATATTTTTGTATTTTGCAATTTAAAAATTACTGTATCTCGAAGCCGTTGCATATCAAAAAGTGGTCAAAGAAAATACACTGAAACAAAAATACACGCCACTTTTATGTCATTTTTCAATTTTTAAGTTTAAAAGTTAAATTTGAAGGTGACGTCACGATTTTTTTTCGCTCGAAATTTTTGAGGAAATACCTTAAGATGTAACCAAAAGACTGACGAAAAATGCAGGATGGTGTGTCTCTCCTAAAAAAATACAAAAATCATTAACTAAAACTGTTTTTTTGAAAAGTGGTCTAAACGTCAAAATTTTAAAAAACCGGTAGTTGGAATCGATTTCCCAGATAATTTTACATAAAAAACTCCATATTGACCATTGTCCTATGTCCAATTCTTAGGAAGATACAGCGGTTTTAAAATTTTTTTTTTGAAAAAACCGGATTTTTTGTGGTTTTTGGCATTTTCTATAAGACAGACTTGGTTTTTCAGTCTCTTAAATATTTTTACCGGAAAGCTCGTCCAATTTCCCATAAGTTTGCCTTTGACAGTTTTTGATTTATATCGTTTTTATATTTACGTAATCAAATTTACTATCTTGGTTTCTACCACACTGAAAAAAATATTCAATTTTCAGTTATAAGCAATGTAATTAAGCTTATATCTGTAAGCCCTTACATCCAATTGAAATGCTGTCAAAGGCAAACTTATGGGAAATTGGACGAGCTTTCCGGTAAAAATATTTACGAGACTGAAAAACTAAGTCTGTCATATAGAAATTGCCAAAAACCACCAAAAATCCCGTTTTTTCAACATTTTTATTTTTAAAACCGCTGTATTTTCCCAAGGATTGGACATAGGACAATGGTCAATATGGAGACTTTTATGTAAAATTGTCTGGAGAATCGATTCCCACTACCGGTTTTTAATAATTTTGACGTTTAGACCACTTTTCAAAAAAACAGTTTTAGTAAATGATTTATGTATTTTTTTAGGAGAGACATACCATTCTGCATTTTTCGTCAGTCTTTTAGTAACATTTTAGGCTATTTCCTCAAAAATTTTGAACGAAAAAAATCGTGACATCACCTTTACATTTAAGCTTTTGACTTAAAAACCAAAAAATCTCATAGATGTGGCGTGTATTTTTGTTTCAGTGTATTTTTTTTTTTTTTCAGAAAGCCCGTCCAATTTCCTACAAGTTTGTCTTTGACAAATCCGGTTTTTTCAAAAAAAATTTTTTAAAACCGCTGTATTTTCCCAAGGATTGGACATAGGACAATGGTCAATATGGAGACTTTTATGTAAAATTGTCTGGAGAATCGATTCCCACTACCGGTTTTTAATAATTTTGACGTTTAGACCACTTTTCAAAAAAACAGTTTTAGTAAATGATTTTTGTATTTTTTTAGGAGAGACATACCATTCTGCATTTTTCGTCAGTCTTTTAGTAACATTTTAGGCTATTTCCTCAAAAATTTTGAACGAAAAAAATCGTGACATCACCTTTACATTTAAGCTTTTGACTTAAAAACCAAAAAATCTCATAGATGTGGCGTGTATTTTTGTTTCAGTGTATTTTTTTTTTCAGAAAGCCCGTCCAATTTCCTACAAGTTTGTCTTTGACCACTTTTTGATACGACGCAACGGCTTCGAGATACAGTAATTTTTAAATTACAGAATACAAAAATATTTAAATACCTTACGCCCTTCTCAAATGTTATTCTCGAGTACTATTTTCTCCATATGCACAAAAATGGCTTATATAGGCCTAGGATAACATGTCTACAAAGTTTCATTGAAATCGGAGAGGGTCGGGTACAAAAGTATCAGAAAAAATCCTGATTTGAGCTGGAATTGCTCAGAGGATTAAGTTTACACGGAGAAAAAAGAGTTCCCAAAATCGTGAACACCCGTTCATGACATTGGAAACCACGAACAGAGTGTTCAAATTCCATGGTACGTTTTTGAAAATCGTACCATGGCATTTGAACACTTTGTTCGTGGCTCTCAATTTCATGAACGGGTGTTCACGATTTTGAGAACTCTTTTTTTCTCCGTGAAATAACAAGAACTATGTTAATTATCGCCATTCCGGTTATGTGATGGCTTTACTATATTTAAATTTTTTGATTATATTTTCATTAAACATTCAATCATGTCAGAAGGGGATTCCATTACAAAGCAAACAATTCCCAGTTACTTGATACAAATTTTTTATTGAAAATCAATTTCCAACGTGCTTCCAAATTTTTAGTGATACTTTTTCCCAAGGATCATCATTACACGAAAACGGAACATGTAAATTTTTCTCCAAAAACTAGGTTTTCCCATCGCATCCACATCCACACACGCGCGCGCTCCGGTTAATGGAAAATGGAACGAAGCAGGAAGCTTTTTACACTAAAATATGAACCATTAAAAGTTAATTACAGGTGAACACAGCCCCCGGTGTCTAGCACGGGGGAAGTGCGCACATGTGAGCTTGTGTTGCCGTTGGCTGGGCCGGGTGAAGTTGGTAACAAATTGTGATAATGGCTGTTGTAATTACAGAATGTTGCCTAAGTAGCGACATAATTTCAGCTTGTTCTGCTGCTGTGTGTGAAAGCTGTTGGTTTTACGCGGGAAATTTACATTTTGGGAAATCAATTGTTTGATTGAATTCTCGAAAATAAACATTCTTCTTTTCTTTCGAAAATCGAGTTCCAGAAATACAATTTCCACTCCACAAATCCCCAGGAATCTCTTCCAAGCCAGTAACTTGCAATTCGTTTCAACATTTGGCCATTACCGGACCGATCCCTTATCCGGAGAGATTTGTACACAACCCCTCGTCCAGTCGCTTTCCTTTAAAGTGGTGCAAATTATGCGCTCATTTCGCGTGCCTCAGGGATTTTTCTTTTTGGGGAGCCCCCGCCGAAAGCTCTTACGAAGTGCCGGGCAGGTTCGTCTGCCGACCTTTTAAATGCAGATATATGGGCCTATCAGGTCAATTACTGTAAGCTAGAGGGTCCCAAGGAGGCAGGAGGGGGTGCCCATCACCATCACAGACTCTGGGCCCCCAGACCTGACGTACATTATCTGGGCCATAAACTAGTTTGGGGCCGTACGAATGGCCTTCGGCCCAAAGCCTCCGTCAAAGGATGTTGTTCCGGAGGAAAAGGCTTTTCTCCTCTCTGACTCACACACATAGATGGGCCCCTATAAATAGTGTGCGAGTGTTTGTTGGGGGGGCCGTTTCTTCCCATTTGTACTGGTCGGTGGTCTCCATCACGGCGCAGTAACGAGGATTTACTTTAATGTCCCCCCTCTGTGCTTCTCGTTCGGGAGGCCCAAAAGCCTGGCCCAAAGTGAAGCTGATTGTGTTTGTGGCCCGGCCCTGAAGCGCAGGGTTGCGGTTCTACGGAGCATGGGAATGGGTTTGTAAGGGACATGGTGAGCCGCAACTGGCTATAGGATAAAAATATAGGATTATAATAGGTTCTACTCATGGTAAAGTTTGCCACAGGCAACAAGATATAAGTTTAGTGTTGGTAGGTTATGGGATGCCACATGAATTGGGAAATATTGGACTGATTTATCATTAAGAGCTAACAGCCAGTTGAAAGTGTATCATGATTTTGATTTTATCCTTTACTTAAACGTTTAACTTTCATCAGAATAAAATGTTATAAAAAAATTAAAAATGTCATTTCAAAACGTTCAATTTATCTATTAGTCTTACACCCAAAATTCAGAGTCGAGATAATCGTTCTCTCAAAATTTATTGAGGGCTCAGTGCCAAAATCGATAGAATAATGGTACCAACTCACACCATCATAACAAATGAGTTCATTCGTTAGTTGAATCAATAAATCTCCAACAAGTGTAATACATCAACTTCTGACTTCTCCTTGGTCACCAAGCTGTGGTGGCCGAGGCAGCTAAGTCATTGGATTGGTTTGTCAAAGGTCTCTGATTCGATTCCCGTTGTCGACACTTTTGGTTTTTTGTTTGACGGATGAACTTTTTTTGCAAATGAACCTCGAGAGAATAGTTCTATTGCCCATCTCGAGCTGTGTTCTCTGCGTCCGTGAATGGTACCACTATTCTCTCGACTCGAAACCATCATTCTCTCGGACTAGCGCTGCCAGTTTTGGGTGTATGATTCGCATTCGCATTCGCATGGAGATGGTGATCTTAGCGGGTTGCAGACTGGATTTCGTCATGTATGTGTGATGATTGTCCAGCCCAGGTTGCTTATAAATTGATTAAAGGGAATTAAAACAATTCTACCAGAACCGGACAGCCCGAGCAGGGGTAAATAACACGGGAATACCAAATTTTGGTATTACTTGGGCAAATAACAGCGACCAAAATGTGCCCTTGGTTGCCCAGTAATAGATGGTAAAATACCATGAAATCATACCAAAATCTTGTATGTGGAAGGGCACAACAATACCAAACCATGTTATTCCAAGGGTAAAATAATACCTCAAAATAAAACCATTTCAATACCAAGTTGAGGTCTTCTGGATTTTTGAACATTGCTTGAATACCAAAACTTGGTATTGCCATGGTTTTATTTTTAGGTATTCCCGCGCCCTTGGAAAATCAGATTTTGGTATTTCTGTGGTCTTTCACATACATGATTTTGGTATGATTTCATGGTATTTTACCATCTATTACTGGGCAACCAAGAGCACATTATGGTCGCTGGTATTTGAACAAGTAATACCAAAATTTGGTATTTTCATACCATTTTTAGTGCAGCAGTTGCAGTTAGTGAAAAAACGGAAATTATTCATATGCAACAGCCAAATCTACTCACCTGATGATTCCATGTTGTTATTAGTGATATTCTTCACCACACCGAATGCATTTGTCATTGATGAACGGCCTGTGCTTGAAGTTCTTGAAGCTTCTGAAAAATAACAAGATTGAAAAATAAGTGTTTTTCAAAATGAAACTGAATTGAAATTCACCAAAATTCATTAATCTGTCGATTGACTCGTTTTTCAAAGTATTTGGTTATCCAGACTTAGAGATATTTCAACGTTTTTGAAAAAAATATTAGTGGGTATATCACACTAATTTTTAAAATCATCTTTAACATTTTTGGGTTTCAAGTCATTTTAGCGCAAAATTAATTAACTCGTAAATTTTTTTTAACAAATTTCCCATAGTTTCAGAGAAAATTGATGAAACCTTTCAATATTCAAATAATACCAAAATGTGCCATCCTGACTTGGAAAATTTTCCACAATTTCAAGTCATTTCTGTAGGGGGTATATCAAAAATGTTTAAAATCAAGTTTGAAATTTCCGGTTTTGAATGAAAGCATTCGCTTTGAGACATCATTTTAGCGCAAAATTAATTATTATGTCAAAATTGGTCAAAATTTTTCAATATTTTCAGAGGAATTTGATAAAACACTTAAATACCAAAATAATACCAAAATGTGCCATCCTGACTTAGAAAATTTTCCACAATTTCAAGTCATTTCTATAGGGGGTATATCAAAAATGTTTAAAATAAAGTTTGAAATTTCCGGTTTTGAATGAAAGCATTCGCTTTGAGACATGATTTTAGCGCAAAATTAATTATTTTGTCAAAATTGGTCAAAATTTTCCCATAGTTTCAGAGGAATTTGATAAAACACTTAAATACCAAAATAATACCAAAATGTGCCATCCTGACTTAGAAAATTTTCCACAATTTCAAGTCATTTCTGTAGGGGTATATCAAAAATGTTTAAAATCAAGTTTGAAATTTCCGGTTTTCAATGAAAGCATTCGCTTTGAGACATCATTATAGCGCAAAATTAATTATTTTGTCAAAATTGGTCAAAATTTTCCCATAGTTGCAGAGGAATTTGATAAAATACTGTAATACCAAAAGAATACCAAAATGTGGTGTTCGATCATTGACAAATTCTGCAATTTTGCAATATCAAAACAATACCTTAAATTGGTATGATACCACATTTTGCTCTTGCATAATCCTTAAGACAAATTTTAAAGGGTCCAGGAATACCAAAATTTGGTATTGATACCAGAGAAAGGTATTATTACGCATTTCCCTTGTTTTTTACCCATGCTCGGGTATGTACAGCACGTATGAAGTCTAAACTTCATCAAAAATGAAAAATAAGACTTCAACACTCCTGAAAACACCGAAAAAAAACGAACTTTCTGTGGACCGCGACGCGCTTGCAACCGACTGAAATGGCAGTGCTGCCGAGACCCCCCTGCCAGTTTTGGGTGTATGATAATATTACAAACTGCCTTTTTTACTTATGTATATTATTAGAATGATCAATTAATTTAAAAAATTTCTGTTATTTAATTACTATAGAAACCCTATAAAAAATATTTGAATCTAATCTAATCAAATCTAATTAAATCTAATCTAATCTAATCTAATCTAATCTAATCTAATCTAATCTAATCTAATCTAATCTAATCTAATCTAATCTAATCTAATCTAATCTAATCTAATCTAATCTAATCTAATCTAATCTAATCTAATCTAATCTAATCTAATCTAATCTAATCTAATCTAATCTAATCTAATCTAATCTAATCTAATCTAATCTAATCTAATCTAATCTAATCTAATCTAATCTAATCTAATCTAATCTAATCTAATCTAATCTAATCTAATCTAATCTAATCTAATCTAATCTAATCTAATCTAATCTAATCTAATCTAATCTAATCTAATCTAATCTAATCTAATCTAATCTAATCTAATCTAATCTAATCTAATCTAATCTAATCTAATCTAATCTAATCTAATCTAATCTAATCTAATCTAATCTAATCTAATCTAATCTAATCTAATCTAATCTAATCTAATCTAATCTAATCTAATCTAATCTAATCTAATCTAATCTAATCTAATCTAATCTAATCTAATCTAATCTAATCTAATCTAATCTAATCTAATCTAATCTAATCTAATCTAATCTAATCTAATCTAATCTAAGCTAATCTAATCTAATCTAATCTAATCTAATCTAATCTAATCTAATCTAATCTAATCTAATCTAATGTAGTCTAATCTAATCTAATCTAATCTAATCTAATCTAATCTAATCTAATCTAATCTAATCTAATCTAATCTAATCTAATCTAATCTAATCTAATCTAATCTAATCTAATCTAATCTAATCTAATCTAATCTAATCTAATCTAATCTAATCTAATCTAATCTAATCTAATCTAATCTAATCTAATCTAATCTAATCTAATCTAATCTAATCTAATCTAATCTAATCTAATCTAATCTAATCTAATCTAATCTAATCTAATCCAATCTAATCTAATCTAATCTAATCTAATCTAATCTAATCTAATCTAATCTAATCTAATCTAATCTAATCTAATCTAATCTAATCTAATCTAATCTAATCTAATCTAATCTAATCTAATCTAATCTAATCTAATCTAATCTAATCTAATCTAATCTAATCTAATCTAATCTAATCTAATCTAATCTAATCTAATCTAATCTAATCTAATCTAATCTAATCTAATCTAATCTAATCTAATCTAATCTAATCTAATCTAATCTAATCTAATCTAATCTAATCTAATCTAATCTAATCTAATCTAATCTAATCTAATCTAATCTAATCTAATCTAATCTAATCTAATCTAATCTAATCTAATCTAATCTAATCTAATCTAATCTAATCCAATCTTATCAAATCTAATCTAATCTAATCTAATCAAATCTAATCTAATCTAATCTAATCTAATCTAATCTAATCTAATCTAATCTAATCTAATCTAATCTAATCTAATCTAATCTAATCTAATCTAATCTAATCTAATCTAATCTAACCCTAGCGTAGCCAACGTTTCGGAAGCATCCTTGAGAATGTCAGGGTAATTACTTCCAACATCCTTCTCTTCAAAACGGCCAGGCCAACTGCGTAAACTTAACCGCTAGGATGATTCGTTGAAGCGGATTGAGTTTGAGCATGAATGTTTAAACAACAATACAGTTCTGAGTCTACAGGGGAGGGTTAACTCTGTACATACTAATCCCACATCTAGGCGGGCTTCAAACCAGAAGTTCATCAAAAAATAATTTTTAAAACAACTTTTTATCTTTGAATACCATTATCAGGGGTTACATTGGGTCGGAGGGGTGTGATTGGGTCATAAAAATGTCAATTTTTTTATTTTTGTAATTTTGCATTTTTTTTCTTTGGGACCAACTTTGGCTTTGTTTTTACATGCAGTTTCTGTTTTCTACATTAAAACAAGTTTGCAGAAATTATTTAAATGTTCCAGACGATGACTATATGTTTATTATACAATTTAAATGATAATGGTATCATACTGGTAAATACTGTAAATACATGAAAAAAGGCAAACGGTTATTATAAGAGATGGTAGAATAAGCCAAATATTATCAGAACAAACATAAACTAAACAAGATAAAGTCGAAAAAAAAAATTCTAAAAATGGAACAAGAAAAACCTTAAACAAGAGAAGACAAGTTTTTCGTAGAACAAAAGTTACTCAAATTGCCAAAATAATACCCAAGCAATATGATGAAGAACAAAAACCGCTTACATCACGCCAAAAGCCTGACTTGTGTCCTTTTAGTGAGAGCAAATTTGTTGGATCATCAAAAGGAAAGCTCGTTTGCTAACGGGCTAGTTAATACGGGAACTGGAGGAAAAGGCATCGCCAGCTGAGTCAGGTTGAAGGTCGAGCTTTATCTTGCAGAAACATAAGTTAGCCTATTTGATGTGACACCACAAGCTGGCGCTTCCTACACGGCGGCGTATCCCCATAACTGAAATGGATGGGCTCAGTTAGAACTAACTGGTTGCGCAATAATAGGCACTAAAGTAGCACTGATTTAGCATTGTTTGTAATAAGGACAGTTTCAAGTTGTTTGTGACACATTGCTAACAGCATTTATTTTTCAAATTACGCTAATTGAACTCCCCATTTCGTAAAAATGTCACCTCTGTTTGGGTAACCTCGATCCTGCTTACTCAGAGCACAAAACACCTGAACAAAGAGTGATGAGTAGCGTACACACAATTATGAGCCTGCCCCTAACAAAAACAACCGTTGACACCTGGGGAGTGCACCCATCAGGAAGTGTCACTGAAACGAGTTGGGCAAACCAAACAAAGCAGCAATCAGTCGAGCCTTTCCGCGTCAGTTCCTGAAAAAAAGGACGCATAATGTTGAGCAATGTAATTAGAACCAAATTTGATCGAATTGGGGAACAGGAAGTGAACAAAAAACATTTTTTGTTGTAATGTTTGACCTTGAATAAACAAAAACAAGAGTACGCAATGTAAACAATAACAAACAAGTTTTCTTTGGATTACCATTCTGAGCATTTTCCGAAGTTTAGTTGCATTTGTTTGCCAGAGTCTCGAGTTATAATTACAAATATTTACGGTAGTTGGGCATGTACGTGTGTCAAACGCGTTCAGTCCTGGAAACCTTTTGACCAGTTGTCGTACGTTCATCAATTTTTAGCGTATGTCAAGATAGCACGACAAAATCGAAATTTCTTTCATATGAAGAGTGACAACAATGCATGGATTTTTTTTTGGTTTTTTGCTGAATTTCTCAGGACTGAAATCAAGTTTCGAAGATCTATGAAGGTCAAAAGGGTAGCGTTCGTAACTCACGTCCTAAAAGCACGTGCAACAAGCTAGCACGACAACGACAAAGAGTATCATCTGACCTCAAGCCCAAAAATGCTCACCCAGGTGCGACTCATTAACTCCCATGACGAGACAAGTTTTGCGAGCGTGCTTTTTTTTTGTCGTTCACTTAATACCCAAAGTTTAGCCATTGTTTTTCCTATCCCAACTAATCCCTTTGTGGTGGCTTTTGGATCATTTCAAAGGCCGGGAGGGTTAAACTACTCCACATTTCACACGAAACACCAACCCCCCTTTGGGGGCGTTGCTCACATCGGGACGGAACTTTGACACCACGCTCCAGAAAAGGGGTTCGAGCAACAACAAAAAATGTAATAAACATAAAAGCTCAAATCAAAGGGGAGGAAAATTTTTGTGACTGGTGTGCATTGTGGGAGGAGGGGGTGAGAAAAACCCAGTCTTCATAACTCCATCGGATTCATGAATAAGAGAAGGAGCGTACAAATCAATGAACTAAGGGCAGAGCAAAAAGGGGCCCGTTTTTCATGGCTGAATTTCGCCCGATGTATTTTCATAGACAGACACGAGTTGAGCACGCACACACACCCACACATTCACTCATACATGGCCCCCGTGACAGGTGAAGTTAATTGGAAAAGTTTTCGCTTGCTCAACTCGTGTCAGTCATGTTTTGGGGCTGGGGCCAGCTTGGTAGCATGCAAAGGGCCGGGCAGGTCAGAGTATGGCAGCTCGTCTTCAATCATATATACTGGGCGGGGGTGGCTCATATTATTGGGTCTGGCATGGTGGCAGGTCGATACCCGAGTCGGGGGGAATATTAAATGTTCGAGGTAGGTGATTTCAAGCAAAAAAGGGCTTTGAAAGAGATCGTTTAAGTTGGGAATTTAAAAAGTGTATTTAAATTTATTTAAACAAAATTATGCTTAGAAACATAAATGAAAAGCTGGCAATGTATAAAAGAAATAAAAAATGAAAATAAAGACGATTTTCAATCGTTTGTTTGATCATTCAATATCGAAAAAACTTGAGACATCCTTATTATTAATCATACTCATAAAGATTAAAATTTCTTTTTTTTTCAAGTTAGGCCGTTGCAAATATTTTTTGAAGTTTATGTCCCTCGACTCAGACCAAAGTCGAGGGGGGGGGGGGGGGGGGGGGGACAAAAAAATAAAAACGTATAAAAATTTAAATTACGAGGCATGGTTTCAACATTTTTATGAAAAAAGTGTAAAAAAATGCATTACTAATTTCCAAAATATCTAAGTTTTCACGAAAATTTTATTTTTTCCGAAAAATATTTTTTTTGCGGTGCTGTACATTAAGATTTCAAAAAAATTCAAAACAAGCCCAAAAATTATTTTTTCAAAGTTGATTCATGTAAAAGCTGAGGTAGTCATGTCAGATGTGTTCCAAAATCATGTGTTTTTTATACATTTTACAAAATATATATATTTTTTTAAATATGAGCGAAATCTGCATCACAAATTGTTAAAGAACATTGAGAGTCGCGAAATAAAAAAAGCTGCTTGAAAAAGAATTCTATTTATTTTATTTTTTATTTCACCGTTTTGTTTGAATCCTTCTCAAATAACCCCTCATGTTTAAAAGACTTCATGTCATGTTTAGAAAACTTCCAAAAATAATACCGACAACTAGGAAAGATTAAAAAATGTTAAACTCGTAGAAATATTCAAGAACTAAGACTATTCTCTTCTTTACGAACTGCTTTGTGTTCATATTTGAAAGAATGAAAAAAGGCTATACAAAATATTCCAGCCATCAAGAATAGTTTGTTTTTGAAGAATTGTAAAATTCACAAATTTTAAAACGAAAAACTTAAATAAAACTACCCTTGTTTGAAAAAATAAAGAAACTAAAAAAATAGAAGTATCAAGAAATGGAGAAAACAAAACTGCTTATTTTTGAAAGAATGGAAAATAAAGTGAAAATATATGTTGGAAAATTGTTTTAATTTTTTTTTTCATGTTTGAAAGAATGGAATAACTCACAAAATATTCTTATCAACATGAATTAATTGCTTTTTTTTAACATTTTCAAGATTGAATTTAAAAAAAATAAAGATGGGAAAATGATTTGAATGACCAAATGAAAATTATAGGCTTGTTTTGGAAATTTGAATATGTGGGTCATATATGAATCATAAGGCCTAAAAGGGTTAAACCTCGGACAATGTCCCAGAAAAAAACCAACAGAATTTTAACTTTAAAAAAAATCTCATGTTTGAAAACATGAAATTGCTCACAATGATGTAATAAAAATAGTAGTTTATGCAACAAGTTGCAAAAAGAGGATTTTTTCAGCACGAGTCGTACATTTATCCAACGAGGTTCACCGAGTTGGATAAATACGAAGAGTGCTGAAAAAATCAAGTTTTGCAACGAGTTCCATACAACATTTTTTGCAATTCCAAAAAACACACACTGAGTAAAATTTTATGTCAAATTTTCATTTTTTTGTCAATAAATCGTTTAAATCAAAAAATGTTGAAAAGTGTTACTTTTCGAAACAAGTGCTGAAAAGTTCAACTTTTCAGCACCCATTTGAGTGCTGAAAAGTAGAACTTTTCAGCATTTATTTTGATAAGTGTTGCTATTCGGTACAGAAAAGTAGGCTATTTCGTCGTTCAAGTATGACAGGAAAAGTCAATAGTTTCACGACGGAATTGCAAAAATACATTTTCCATTCCATTTATTTTTAAAAGAATGGATAAAGTCACAAAAAAAGATTTGTTTGCTAGAAAATCAATTTTACAAAAATATTTTAAAACTTCGACTATTTTTGTACACATTCAAATAAAATTTAGAAAAATTCACAATAAAATCAATATTATTATGTTTTGTTTCATTTTTATCACATTCGACCTTTTGTTCTTTTTATGTTTTTTCAATTCGACCTTTCGTCAATTAGACCTTGTGGTTTTCGACCTTTTGCCGCACAAACCGTTTGAAGATATGAACACATTTATAAATTGAACAGTTATCAAAAAGGTTTAAAAAAGTAGAACATGAAAAAATATCAGAAATATATTTTTTTTTTCTTTGTTTGGAATCAGAAATTTGATTAAATAAATTTGATTTATAAATCTGTGCATGTTTCAACCATGACAATTACATCACAAAATTATTTAAATATCTTTTTGTGGCCTGTCATAAATTAAAAATACAAAATTATATATTTTAGCCATTACAGACCTTTAATAATTTTTAAAATGTTGTCCATTTGAAATACAAAATTGTCCTTTTGAGCTTTTCGATCATACTCAACAGGAAAAAAATGAATATTGGTAAGTTGTAAATTTCGATGTTTAACATTACTTCTTTTTGAGAATATTTACTTAAAATAATGTGAAATTTTACATTTTTTTTTTTTTTTTTTTTTATATATATATATATATATATATTTTCCACTTTATTTTACAACATTTTTCTTGAATTTACATTTCACCACTTGCAAATAAGACGACAAATAAGCTCGGTAGAGATAATTTAACTTTGGATGTTTCTAGAAGATGTTCAAAAAATGCTTAAAATGGCGCTCAAAAATAGCTTTATTATTGAAACGAACGATTCTTATGCCTTGTTTAAATTCATTCAAATCCCCAAAACCTCGTTTTTCTAAATTATAAACTATCGTTTGCACAGTCAGCCAAAGTGCTGCTTTGTATTTAAAGTCCCTATCACCGATACTCAATGATAGAAGCTCATCAGGATCCTTTACTAAAATTTTGAGTCTTTTGTCCAGAATATTTTTTAACCATCTCCAAATTTCTTCGGATGTTTGACAATATTTTATTAAGTGACTAACTGATTCTACTTAACCGCAATTCTCACAAAACTCCGAGTCCGTCCCTCTTATTCCGTATAAATGCAATTTCTTTTTGTTTAAAACTATGTCCTTAAAGATGCAAAACAGTACGGTTTTACACTTTGAATTTAAAAAAATTGAATCTAAATTGTTTAACAAATTTGACCACATTAAATTAGGCATGTCCTCCATTGTTTTACATTTGATGTTTAAACTGTGAATGAAGAAATCATAAATTTTTTTGCTGCTGTTTAAATGGCTTTCAAGTTTGAGTTCATCAGCTTTTACGATCCATTCTCGCATATTTCTAGTTAAAGTACTATTATTGATTTGTCCTAACATGAAGTTGTCCAAAGGTGCGTTTCCATCAGCGTTACTATAAAGAATGTTTTTAATAAAAAGAGACTTTGCTTTTGATTCTACATCTGTCAGAGCGAGACCACCTTTAATAACCGGTAAATATAATTCATTTCTAGGAACCTTAAAGATAAATCCTTGCTAAATAAACTGTCCGCAGATTGATTTTATCGCTGCTAAATGTTTATTATTTGGAGGAAATATTTGACAAATATACCAAATTTTGGACAGAACGTAAGTGTTCAACAACCACGCTTTCTGGAAAAGATTTAAAATACGTTTCTGATGTAAACTTAATGTGTATTTTAATTTGTTCAAATAGCTATCATAGTTAATTTCAACTAATTTATTGAAATTTTGGCAAATTAAAACTCCTAAAACATTTAAAGACTCCACTTCTTTAATTTGATGTGGACCAGAGAAGCAACCATTAAATCGAAGATACTGAGATTTTGCAAAATTGAGTTTTATTTTAGAGTATATGCTAAAATAACTCACCAACTGCAAGACAGTATCAAACTCGTGATTGTTTCTTACTAAAATATTCAGATCATCTGCATATGCAACAACCTTCACAAAATTGTTAGCAATGAGACAACCAAAAATATTTTCATATAACATTCTGATGAGTGGTTCAATGTAAAGGGCAAATAATGCCATGCTTAATGGACATCCTTGCCTTACTGAACTTAAGATACGAATTGCGGAAGTGAGAAACCCATTAAACAAAATTTGTGAAGTTGCATTTTTATATAACTTTTTTAAACAATTTATAAAACTAGCTGGGAAGTTAAATTTCGCCAAGACGGCCCACAGAAAGTCGTGATCAACCCGATCAAAAGCTTTTTCTAGATCTAGGCTCATGAGAATTCCTTTGAATTTTTTTGATGCGTTTGCTTTAATGAGAATATTTCGAAATGTGCGGAGATTGTCAACGCACGAACGATCGGTGACACAAGCTGCTTGGCCAGGCCCGATAAGTTTATCTAACAGTGGCTGTATTCTATTCCATAAAATTTTTGTAAATAATTTACAATCTGTATTTAACATGCTAATTGGTCGTTTGTTGGATAAATCATAATTATCTCCTTTCTTCGGGATGAGTGTAATAATACCTGCAGAAAAACTGGCCGGTGGGTAAGCACCATGGATTAGATACGAATTAAATAAATTTAAAAGGTCAATTTTCAAAAGTTCAAAGTGGTTTAGATAAAAATTATAACAAAGTCCATCGGGTCCGGGGCTAGTTCGTTTTGATGCTGTTTTTATAATCAATAGTAACTCTCCCTCTTCAATAGGTTTAAGAAGAGCTTGATGATCATTGTTGTCTAGACTAGTTTTAATGAATTTTAACACGTTTTCGTACTCTATATCAGAATTTGGCTGCTTTTGAAAATTGCATTGATAGTGATCAAATAATATTTTTTTTAATTTCGTTGTGTCGGATGTAATTTCCCCATTTATTCTTAATTTCATAACGTTAGAAGTCATGCTACGAGTAATTTTCGTAGAGATTTGGAACAAGCCTAATTTTTCGTCCGATAACAGTGAATTTGCTTTAAGTTTGTAATTGCATAAATTAATTCGTCTATTCTCAATCTCCATCAATTTTGATTTGACTATTTCCAGATCCGATGTGACTTCTGCACCAGTTTTCTGTAAATCAAATAATTCATTTAAACAAACATAGTAAAAATTCTTCTCTCTATTAAACTGCTGATTGAACAAATAACTTTCATTTTTGTAAAATTTCTTAACACTCGATTTAAATACTGAATTCCACCAAAAATTAATATCACTATGAGAGTTTCTTTTTTGCAAATCTCTATATACACTGCCAAATTTTGAGTTTATTTCATCATCGTTCAACAGAGATGAATTTAATTTCCAGTATCCCCTTCCCAAGTAAGAAACATTTAATAAATCTAAAACTTTATATTTTGCAAAAACACAATGGTGGTCAGAGAAAGCTGTTGGTTTAGTTTCAATTTTTGTTACAGAATCACAAAAATATTTGGAAGCATAAATTCTATCCAAACGTGACTTTGATCCGTTACGGTAAAAGGTGAAAAATGTATCGTTTCCCTTAATTTTCTTTTCAACATCAATAAAATTCATTGATGAAATCAAGTTTTTCAATCCCGTAGATATATTTTTCACAGCACTGTTTGAATCTTCTGTGTGAATAATACAATTAAAATCGCCGAGCATAACATTCTCTCTACCTTCCTTGAAGTGAATCAGTGTGTCAACTGTAAATAATTGGTCTCGCTCTTTCTTAAAACTACTCCCTGAATGTGCATAAATGTTGATAAAATGCAAATTGTCGATACATAGCGATGTTATCCTTCCGTTGGTGTTCATTATAAGATCAGAATATTCAATATTGTTGCGTAAAAGCACTCCCGTACCTTTTCCATCAGGACTTATGTTGATCAGAGCTTTGTGAGAATTGATAAATGCGAAATTTTCAAATGCAACTTCTTGCATGAATATAATATCCAAATCGTTGTTCCAAACAAAGTCTCGCAATAAAAGTTTTTTCACCGTAGAGCAAATAGCATTAAGATTGATTGTAGCGATATTACGTGTGAGAGCCATTAGAGAAATATGAATGAATTAGAACAAATTGCAAAAGAATGGTTAAAATTTCGCGAAACCGACGGATAGAAACATTTTTTGAACATCCCTTCCACACCCTGACGTTGAATGTCTTAGTGATATTATCGTACCGAGTTATCGTCGTCTACTTACGTGGCCGGCCCGGCCTTCGCTGGCTGCGAGATCTGGATCCTCTCTCCGTATCAGGCGTTCGGGTCGATCCTCGTGACCGATCACCGATCGCATCGATCGGGCTGTCCAGCTTGCTCGTGTCTTCGTTCGGGATGGTAAGCTGCGTTTTTTTCTGCTTCGATCGGTCAACCAAAGTGAAGGGCGAGCTCGCTTCGTCAGACGAGATGTCCGGATACGACTCCGTTCCCTCTCCATCCCCTTGATCCATCGTGTTGTCGCTCAGGATCGTAATGTTGGAAACGCTGCGATCCTGCAGCGTGTTCGTCTCGGCAGCGCCTGTAGCCGCGAAACTCGTGTTAGCTACGCACGCATCGGCTGCGCTCGTGCCAGCCGCGCTCGTGTCAGCTGCGCTCGTGCCGGTCTGTTGATCGGCCTCAATCGGCGGTCGCTCGGGTCCACCGTCCTTGCATCCAGCACCTCTGTACGGCGGCACTGGCAGTAACGTCATGTTTAGCGATGGAACGTTCTGCTTTGTTCCCGACCCGATGATCGCATTTGCGAGCACATGGCTGTACTGTCCGCCATTTTGCTGCGCTTTGTTACTGGCTAGCTTGGGGCAGGTGGCCTTCAGGTGACCTTCCCCTTTGCAGTAAAAACATTTATTTTTAAGGCCCTCATAATAGAGCCGCGCCTTGTAGTGGCCGATGAACAGATTCGCTGGTATTTCCTTGGAAATCTCCATATGCACACCTCTTACGCCGCTGTACACGGAGAATCCGTACGCCGCCGGGTATTTCTCTCGAACATGTTGCCTGATCACGCCGAACTGTCCCAAAACCGTGGCAATGTCTTTATCCTCTATTTCGGGCGGCAGGTTGAAGATTCGTACGTACCGGAACAGGCTACTGGCCACATCCAGGCGAACGACGGAGGTGCTGAGGTCGATGTACTCAAAGGTGTACTGCTCTTCGATGGTGGCGGTGAACAGGTTAAACGCGACGTCATCAATGAACTTGATGTAAAACTGTTGTTCGTTTTCGTCCTTGTAGATCGAATGTACGCTGGCTGCTGATATCTTCAACGTTCCTCCAACAAATCGCAATACGTCCATGTGCTGTGGTATCTTGGCCGCGGTCCCGAAAACTATTTTCAACGTGTTCTTCCTGGTTTTGTCCATTTTTGTTTCCGTAGTAAATTCCGTTTAGAAAAAAGAGGTTAGGTCACAAACGTGTGACAAAGCAACGCTGATGCCGGAGCACAGTCTAAAGCACTTGCGGTCGCTTCAGTGTCCGAGCGTCAACTGATTAAATGATGAAAATGCCACAAATTTGACATGTAAATTAAGAATTTTTTGACTCAAAATCTGTTGCCATTCCTGGGTGTGATATAATGGTTATAGCATCTGAGATTTTGAAAAGATTTCAAGTTGAAATAGTTATGTTTTATATCACACGAAAAATTGTATAAATTTACATCTGTATATGAGTGAATTAGTTGTTTACATAAATTGCAGTGAAATTATATAGGAATTTATGACATTTTTTCAAATCTGTTATGTTTTTTTGGAAAATCCCAGATTTAATCAGGGATAAAAAAAGTTTTTTTTTTCATTAAAATAATGAAGGCATGGCATGTAATTTCAATTTAAAACTTTTTAAATTTTGTATCCCCCTACTCAAATTATGTCAAAGTCGAGGGACTTAAACTGCAAAAAATATATGCAACGACTCAACCGCTTTTAAGATGAATTGATACTAAAAATTGTTAAAAATAAGTTTTGATAAAGTTGGCCACATGTTAACAAATCAAAAATTTTGTAATTGTCTGCTTTACATGTTTGTAAAAAAAATATTACACGCTTATAAATTACCCATCGAAGTTACCATTAAATGCGGAAATTTTAAATGAAAAACTATCTTAATCCACCTATGTGGTTGATGCCTTCCTCTTTTTTTACCAACAATGGGTAATATGAGTGGTTTGGATACATATTTCAGCTATTTTTTTTTTTTTGAATCCAGAAAAAAACGTACACACATATAACTTAAGTAATCATAACTCGAGACAAGGTTGCCAGATCTTCAGTGTTTTGGATTCGTTGGAAAGGTTTTTCGATTACCTAACCAACGATGGGTCGGATGGTGGATCCGGACATAGTTTACATACATTTAAGTGGGATCCGGCTTCAAAAAAGTGCATCAATACCACTTAAGAGGACATATCTCGAGACATGGTTGCCAGATCTTCAGTGTTTTGGATTCGTTGGAAAGGTTTTTCGATTACCTAACCAACGATGGGTCGGATGGTGGATCCGGACATAGTTTCCATACATTTAAGTGGGATCCGGCTTCAAAAAAGTGCATCAATACCACTTAAGAGGACATATCTCGAGACATGGTTGCCAGATCTTCAGTGTTTTGGATTCGTTGGAAAGGTCTTTTGATTATCTAACCAACGACGGGTCGGATGATGGATCCGGACTTCGTTTACATACATTTAAGTGAGATTCAGCTTCAAAAAAGTACATAAATATCACTTAAGTGGTCATAACTCGAGACAGGGTTGCCAGATCTTCAATGTTGTGGACTCGTTGGAAAGGTCTTTTGATTACCTAACCAACGATGGGTTAGATGATGGATCCGGACATCGTTTACATGCATATAATTGAGATCCGGATATATGTGAAAACACATTTTTATACATAACTTTTGAACTACTTATCGAAACTTTAAACAATTCAATAGCGATGTATGGGACCCTAAACCAAGTCGATTGCAACTGGTTCGATCAAAATCGGTTCAGCCAGTGCAGAGAAAACTTGGCAAGATTTTTGAACACATACATACATACACACACACACACATACACACACACACACACATACACACACACACAGACATTTGTTCAGTTTTCGATTCTGAGTCGATTTGTATACATGAAGGTGGGTCTTCGAGCTTTTAATAAAAAGTTCATTTTTAGAGCAGGATTATAGCCTTACCTCAGTGAGGAAGGCAAAATGATGATCAAAATGAAAAAATAACCTTTCTTGGTTAATGCAGAATCGAAAAATACAGTAAGTTTCCTATAAAATGACTCTTTCGAAAAAAATTACAGTTCAGAAATGAAAAATGGCAGTGTTTTTGGAACGATTTTTGCATTTTTTTAATGAAAAAAACGTTTTTTTTCGGAATTTTTAGCACGACAGCAAATTGGGCGTCCAATTTTACATGATTTCGTGTGAGTTGTCGGAGAATTACCCACATATTAGTTCAACATCCTCACTTTCATCCGCTCGGTTTCCCAATATTTCAGCACTTATTCTTTTGCCAGTTTCAAATCTGTTCCAGCGATCCACCCACGATTTGGGTCAAAGCTCCGCCCGCCTACGAGGGTGAAAATCGACGAACCATGCTGCAAAGTACACCAGATTTGAATATTAAATTTTTCGATGCGCCAACTTTTGCGCCATCACTCTTGACTGACTCCCGAGTAACTCGGCGAAAGTTGAGCGGTGCTCATGAGGAGGGGGAAGGTACGTTTCGGCAAAAGTTTTGGCAGCAAGAAGGTTTGGGAATGACGAGGCTCACCTGGTCGGAGCATATGTCGGGAAATCTGAAAAACGCGGTCAAGAGATTGGGTCGAAGCTCAAAGTTCTTTCAGGATCCATTTTCGGTATGAAAGGTTGTTTGATGATGGATATGTTACCGAGCAAATGCTGTAATTTATTTTCTTGAATGAATAAAAAACTTATAAAAAAACAAGAACAGATTTCTAATTATGGAAAGTTTGATGGAATACCAAACTTCAAATGAAACATCGCCAAAGGCGAGCAGTATCAAATAGATATATTTTCCCAGGCCAGAACTTTTCCCTTCTCGAGGTACAAACAGTCTAAAGACTAGACAAGCAAAAAAAAAACACCAAGAAACTTTCCCAAACTTGGGCTAGACATCATCATTTTCTCTTCAAACAAATTTCCTCAACAAAAAGCAAAGCGAACAAAAAAATGAATCCTTCATCAGAAATCAACGACCAAAACTCGTCGTCTTGAGGATAGAAGCGAAAAAAGTGCCCAAAAAAAATGAATATTTTCGTTCTCGTCCAACATTCCCGCGAAGCGTTCTCAGCAATTCAATTTGAAAGGCTTCGTCGTCGTCGATCCCAGCTCATAAAAGAAACATAATTCTTCATCTTTCTGCCCGGCCTGTGCCGTCCCAGGGAAAAGCCTTCGAGGCATGTTCCTCTCGGAGTAGACGGACGGACTTTTTTCCAATCTTCTGGTTTTGTTCTTCAGGGTCGTCCGCGAAAACATCGTTCTATCGGGCCTGGGATGCATTTTTAATGTCGTCGAAGAATTACGAATCGAGGCAATCAGTCAGAGTGAAAAATTTTGAGAAATAGACACTATTTTAAAATTTTAACAAAATTTTAGTTCAACAAAGAGTCTTTATTGAAAAAAGTTCGACAATTGACAAATCACTCACTAGAAGATGACAATTTCCGTGGAAAGATTGAGACCATCATGTCCTGAGGAGAAAATCCAATCAATGCTTCGAGCGAAAAACTTGAATGATGGGACAATTGATCAAAGGGCATCGTTTCCGAGA